>NW_010972438.1:8726150-8840543 GCF_000737465.1 Haliaeetus leucocephalus
TGCCCCCGCGCACGCCGGGCGGAGCAGCCGGGCGGGGCTCCGCGCTCCCCACCCCGCGGAGCCCGGGCGGCGAGCCGGCCTCCCCCCCTCCGCCTTAGCTCCGCCACTTTTTAAATTAGTATTAAATTTTTTTATTTTATTTTTTTTAAAGGAAGACGTCGGGGAAAGGGGGGGGAAACCCCCCACACACACAAAAAAACCCCAAACTGCCTCCCCCACTCGCCCGCAAAGAAACTATTAATATTTTTGTGGAGGCAGCTGGGACAGGGGACGGCACCACATTGCACCGGGTCCTTCTTTCCCCTCTTGCCCGCCGCCCCCGGCCCCCCCGGCTCTCGAAGCGCTCGCTCCCCCCTGCTTTTGTAGCATTTCCTTGACAGCAGAACAGCGTTTTCTGTCTTGCTGTTGTTCTGGCCTCCTTTCCCAGCATAGCCTTAGTAATTATAACACATCCTGGGTGGCAGAGCCCCGGGGGGAGCAGCGGTTCCCTCTGTCCATCCACGCTCGGGCTGCCCTTGCTTGCTGACAGCGTTTCCCGTTCCTCGTGGTATTAAAACACCACCATGAGGATTTTGCGATGGAGCCGGGTCCTGCCCCAGCAAAGGCTCAGGGAAGCGCTGAGGGCACAAACCCATCACCCTATTTATCAGCACATATCCAGCAACTGGATTTAGACCCTGATTCTGCAAACATTTGCATACTCACTTAACTGCCACCTTGACAGCCACTTGTGCCACCAGAAGGACATCAGTGCTCAAATAGGATTTGGGCCCTAAGTAGGTCAGAGACTGCAATATCTGCCTAAAAAATACCTGAAGCTTTTATGCCCTGTAAGGAATCAGCCATCTGCAAAAGTTTAATGAGTCAATTACTTTTGCTCAGACTAAAGCTCTATTTAAAAAAAAAAAAAATCCAAATGTATTCTTGGAGTAAACAAGATGCATGTGGGGGGAATGAGTTTCTGAAGGCTTCATTGGAATTTGATGCAGACAATTTGGAGTAAAGTCATGGATCTGCAACAAACCCAGCTGAAGTGTGTGGTAGCAATGAGGCTGGGTACAGGGGGTTTTTTTGGTCGTTTTCTTTTAAATAATCTTTTTTTACCCTATTAAACCAGCTTTGAGGTCAGAATTACAGTTACATTTAATTTTTTCAAGAAAAAAAAACCCAAAGTTTTTCTGCCCCCTTTCTTTCTGCCCTAGGAGAAAAAAACAGGAAAGAAAAATGGAGAGCTTTTCCTTATGAAATGTTATCAAGTAAACTTTTTTTAATTTATTTAAATAATAACCTCTAGGAAATACAAAACCCTTCTCAGCAATTCTAGCAACTGCCAGCTGGTGGCCTGGTGCCACTGGAGGCAGAGTCTCACCGGTGCAGAGCTCCAGGGCCAGGTCACTGCGAGCCACCTGCCTTCAGCTCTCACACCTGAAGAGTTAGTTCAGTCCCCAAGAAGAACGCAGTACCCGTGCTTCTTCCTGCAGGGATTTCCAGCTCTGGCATCCGATACCAGCCATAGTTAGTTTGCACCAGCACGAGTAACCACCAAAGTTCTTGGCTGTGGGAAGTTTCATTGCTTGTGGTTTACCGTGACTCGCGTATGCTGTTGCCTTTAATAGGTTTCTTTCATGGAGAGACTTACAGCTGTAGATGTGTTGAAACAGTTCAGAAGCCTCCTGAGCGATTAAAAGAATACTGAAACATTTAGTAAAGGCATAGCTGACCAGTACACTGGGGAGATGTGGGAAATCTTTTTTCCTTAATTTTATTGGTAGTATATTCTGGAAAAAAACATATGCCTGATCTCCATTGACTGCCATGGAGAACTGGAAGCTAATTCACTCACCCTTTATTAATTACCTCCTATTATAATCCTGAGATCTTTAGTAGCACTTGAACTTCAGCTTTCAAGAATTGTCAAAGGCGGAAAAATAAAAGCAAATACTTTTAAGACCCTCACCACTGGCAGGTTGGGTTGGGATGGTTTGCCTGCTGCTCTCTAGGTCAGCACATTTGGGCTTGCAGCAGCTACAGGAGCTCCCTCGTGCTGCGTTTTCCACTCCCTTTCTACCATCCCAGCTGTGTTTGGGCTTGGTGGTCTTCAGTACATGGCCATCCCCACCTCAGCTCCCCCTTTGGCTGGAAATCCTTGCAGAACCATGGCAGCAACATGATTTTATAGTCAGTGCTCGGTGCCTTTTCTAGCCATTAAGTCTTCCAGATGGCTGTTAGCATTTGTACTTCAACATGGCAGAGTAACTCTCTTTGGTTTTCAGAGCTGCTCTCTTTATACACAGTTCCACTCAGCTTAGAAGTAAGAGCATCTCCTTCCCAGTTCTTGGGCCTCCTAGCACAAACCTTGCTCTGCAACTGACATTAAATAACCACACTTTTTTGATACTACATAATAAAACACACTTTGAAGCATACATTCAAACTAGCAGAGATGATATGTCTGCAATTACTGGAGATACAGCAAGAACCTATACACCAAAATACTAAATTACATTCACTGTTTTCACACCTGTGAGACTATGCTTCACATGCATTAATCAAAAAATGCCATTAGAGGTGCAGTTACAAATCTCCATGATGAATGAAAAATAGTCTGAGGAGACCAGAAGTGTTTCACAGGGACAGGACCTCACACCATGAGTATGGTCCCTAAAGGCAGGAGCCTCCCAACATTTCCCTTCCTTGGAGAGGGTCCACCAGTGCCCCAGGGGAAGTGGCAATGCCGGTCCTGCATCACTGCTGGGGACCAGAGTCCCCCCCAGGACAGTATTGCTTTAGTGCTCTTCCCTCTTCACTTCAGAAAAATAAATTTAAGTGGCACAAATCCTGATATGGCAAGTTTAAAAGCTAAAGTCCTTATTTCAGGATTAGCATCTTGTCCAGCTACAAGCAATGATTTCTTTCCTGTTTCTAGGAAGTATGTACCCTGATTTTTCATTTAGGTACAGAGAGTGGGAAGATTCCCTGATTAATGGCAAGTGCAAGAACTACATCTGTTAGATGTTATCTATCAATAGACAAAGCATCAAGATGTGCCTACTTCTCACTCTTACCTTGGAAATGTTTTCTTCCCAGGGCTTTACCGAAAGATCCGTGTTAGACTTCTTCTGACCTGCCTGAACCTGTATTCTGGCAAATAATTTCCTACTGTGTCCTCCAAGCACCAAGTCAACTAAATTCAGCCTTCTGCTCCACACCCATGGACTGCAGACCACGCTGTGCTGGAAAGCGTCGGATCAATGCAAGCAGCAGATCAATGCAAGCACAGCTATGCTGGCACCACTCCTGAGCACGTGGCTCAAATTGTCCCTGTGGGAACAGAGAAACAGTCATTGCAAGACGAGGACACTAACTTTGGGGATGATAGTGATGCTGCTGCCCCAGCCCAGGACCGTGACAGGCAGAGCCGTGCCTGCCTTGAGGGGCTGGAAGAAGACAGTGGAGATTTGTCTTTGCTTGGGACATCTTCGGTTTAAATCTTACTTCCATCTGCTAATGGGGAAATGGTAAGGAACGATCTCTTGTTCTGCTAGACTGGACATTAAATGTAAGCCAGATATACTTACATACAGATATATACATGCACACCTATAAAAAGTAAAGAGTTGAAAATACATTTCTCCTTGCACATGGCAGAGCACAAAGCCTACAACCTGTGGGTCATCCAGGCTGCAGCAGCGAGGACCAGACGGTGGGGTCACCCAGTTTGAAGCGAGTTTAAGGCAACTGGTGATAGCACCAGTGCTATTTTTTTGTGAGCAGTTGGGTGTGGAAATGAGGTCTCGCACACGCGCTAGGAGGACCATATGGCGCTTAGCACACCAGATTTCCCAGCTCCAGCCAGGCCTCAGTCTCACACTCTACCTGTCACTCTTCTCAAGATCCACACTGTCAAGGGTCATTTCATCCTCTCGGGGTCTCCATCAAATTTGTTTGCAATACATTATCCCCAAAAAGGGAGAGCTTGGTGCCATCTCTTGGATCTTTCTGTTGTTTTTAAAGCTACCAGTCATTTTGATTAGGTTACAATATTTTCCCCTGGGGCTGTATTCTGCACCAGGGAGCTTTTAACCTTTTTCTGGCACAGGGGAGTTCACTCTCCCATCCTAATGCCAGTTGCCAGTCATTTCATGGCTTGCCTCCATTTGTTTGATGACTTCACTCTAAAATTTAATAACAGATAAGCAACAAAATATGAGGCCTTGGGATAGCCAAGAATTGCCTTCCATGTGACTAGGCATCACATGGGGGGATCCATGGGAGACACCAGTCTCTGTCCCTTAGGTCCCAGCCAGCTACTGTACCACGTTTTCCAGCACCCATGAACCTCCCCCCCCCCGTTCCGTTTTCAAATTCTAGGTTTGCACCCTGCCTATAAATAATCCTTAATAAACCTAATTTCCCAAGGAATGTCATTTCCCAATTTTCCTTGTGTCCAGAGGATAGGGCCAAGCAGGCACATCAATCCCCCCCAACCATATGTTAAGCTCAATAAACTAAAGTGCCACAGTGTTGCAGAATATTCCACCCTCAGAAGCTGAAAAAAGTCTGCATACAGAAACCCATGTGTGCTTGTTTCAGAGCAAAATAGCTTGGAAAAAAATGCACGTCTCACTATGCTGCCAGATAGACAATACAAAGTCTTCAGGATTCAAATCAGCAGAGCAATGAGGCCATTGCTCATTATTAAGCTAAAGGTACAAAAGTATTTTTAAAAGGAGCTTTGTTGAATCAGCATTTGTTTTTCTAGCAACATGCACAATTTCTTTAAGCAGGGTTATTTTCAGAGTATGATATGAAAATAATTATGGAGCACTTTCTAAAGGTTCAGTGATTAAGGCAAGCAGCCAGCTGTTTGGCTGCACAGCTGATGTTGACCAAAAAGTATCATGTCTACAAGTCAAACTATCTTAATAAGATTTCTAGATCTCACACAAGACTTACAATTATTTCTCTCCTGATCTCCAAGAATAGCTGCAGAAACCATCTTTGGTGTTTCTTTTTGGATTTCAGTTACGTGCCCATGAAATGAAGTTAAAAGCCATATTATTGAAAGTCAAGTTTTCCAGAGTCCAAAAGGTTTGCCTGACTTTGTTGCAACCTTTGTTCCATGTACAAAGAGCGATCCTGATTTGATTTTAAAAATTAATCAGTAATTTTTCTTTTCCTTCTTAATCCTTCACTGACATCAAGTCTTGTCATTTTTGATCCTAGCTTCCAGAGCACATTGTCTGGCTTTAATCAAAAGCATTCTGTAATTAGGTTCCAGCTAATTTAGCTTAGACTATTTAAAAGCAAAAAATAACCTTGCTTCCTGGTAAAACCCAGCTAAGTTTCAAAGGAGCTGAACAGGGGTAGCTTCATTTCATAAATATATTACTGACAACCAAATCCTTTCCTTAAGAGCATGGGGATATAATTTTTCCTGGGCATTTTGAGGGTGGTTTTGTACACAGGAACACAAAGAGCACAAATGAGCATGAGAAGCACCGCTGCAGTCATATTCTGTCTCTCTCCAAAAACCTGGGTCTGGAGCTCTAGAAGGGACGCTGTCAGGGCTGGGATCCTTCAAATCCGACCTACTTTTCCATTTCATCCTTTACCAAAGGAAATGTTTAAATGCTAGATTTTTTTTTTTTTTCTTAAAGGAAGAGGGAAAAATGTCAGTGCACCAGCTCCAAGATACAGCTGCAGAAACCAGAGCTGCTTTGGGGTAACCACAGAGGAAGGTGCTTGCACCACATCCTGCACGGAGATGATGCCCTCAGCTGTCCCAGCCCCATGAGGGACACATCTGCACATCCATGCTGTGCCCTGTCCCGATGCCTCTTGAGGGCACCAGAGCAGTAGCAAAACCTTAAACCCACCTTGTTGCTGTTTTGCATGAGCAAAGCTCTTTTCAGGGTAAGGGATTAGACTTTGCCCCTCAATACTGGTATAAAGGACATGCACACCACTTACATGCTTAAAAAGGGATGAGGTAACCATACTGCATGCACATCTCTGTATCCCAAGAGGTATTTCCCCCATCCTTTCCTTGCTAGGGGAACATCCATTTGCCTCCCTCAGTCTGGATTAGAGCTCTGCAATTTGACAGCACAGTAGGTGCCAATCTCCCAAAACACAAAGTGGAAAAAACAAACTCACTGAAATCCCCAAATTCGCACCAGCACAGCCCTGCAAGTTGGAAGCCATTTTCCACAGCTGGCTGTGTAATAAGACAGCTAATAAAAATGCAAAGCGTAGGAAACATCCCAAACATCATCGCTCTCCAAGGCATACCCAGGTAACTCCATGTGCACCCACAGCCTGGAGCTAGGAGCTAGTGCCCCACGGTCTGAGCTCTCACGCAAAATATGGGAGGAAAATTCACCCCTTTCTCCAGCCAGGGAAAGTTCAAACTCACATCGTCCTTTCCAGAACGTGCCCCGAGCACAGGGCTGCAGATGGGGCCAGGCTGAGAGGCAAAGCATCATCCGCTGTGCAGCCCAGGCAAGGTCACAGCAGCAAGAGGGATGCTCCAAATAAGATCAAAATACTCAGCAGGTTTCACTGGTGGAAGCCTGGCCATGCTAGGCATTAAAGACAGTGACCCACTTGCATGTTCTTGTAAAAGGCATCTCATTAGTACTTGATGGATGGGTAGAAGAGTTAAGCATGGCACCAGTTCCTGTAATCTGCAACAGGATTTCAAGAAACTTTTAGGAAATGAGCAGCTCTCTACATCCTGCTTTTTGGGATCAGAAACAGAAAATGGACTAGGCAAGTGTAAATTATTGGAAAGCAAGAACCTACAGATTTCAAAAAGAGATGGCCTGTAACATCCCTGAACATCAGCCCCCACTCCTCTTGTTCTCATTGCAGGGAATTCACACGGTATCTTTGCTTTCCTCACACTGACTACAGTTTTTCCCAACTATGTCTCAAGCTTTGGGGTTGAACAAGAAACAGTGCTGTAAACCTTCAGGCTTTAATAAGGAACTTTGCTGGATCAAATTGGAAATTTTCTTAGCAATATGAATAGTTTGCTAGCATGTGCTGAAATCAGATTATCAGTAGCATCCCAAAACAGAAGATTTATTACCTGTCATAAGGAGAACTATTTAAAACAATAATGACCAAAAAACAACTGGAGACATTCCTTTTCATAACAATTCACTTAACATCCCTTTCATGCTAAACTTTATCTGAATATCCTTCAGATCTGCAATCTGGCTAAAGCTGTTGCAATGGTCATGCTGCTTGCTGACGTACTATTTATAACACTGTTGAGAACAGTGAAATCCATTCCATCCCCACAGGACTATGTTTTTAAATTTGTGGGGTTTTAAATTTGTTTCAGTTTGATGAAGCACTAATAAAAAAATGCAAGGTTTTTTGAGGTGGAAGGATTAAAATGCAAAAAAAAAAAAGCAAGCAACTTTTACTGCCCATTTCAGCCTGTTGAATTCATTTTTCCTTGCCTTGCAAGACACTCGCAGGGAAGGGTGCAGCCCCCCAGCGCAATGCCCCAGATGGGCAGCACTGAAGTTCCCCCTCCCCACCATGACTTCCAGGCTCTGCTTCATCCTCCCTTCAAACGAGGACTCGGGTACTCACAGGTAAATCTGGCACAAAGGTGGAGCAGAGCCTGGATCTTCACAACTAGTCAAACCCTGACCAGGCTCTCCTCTGCCTGAGGAACAGTGTGAAAGGGGAAAGCCCCTCTTCTCAATTTGTTTCTGAGGGAAAATGGTTAATACTCCTGAAGTTATTATTTAAGCACTGTAAAGCACAGAGAACCAGCCAGTGTATTATTCCTACTTACCAGACAACACCCAGTTTTTATCAGGATAAATTAGCTTTCCCATCTGCTTAGAAACAGCCTTTTAGAGTTGTCCAAACACCCACAGTCCATGAAATTGCAGAGAAAATAATTGCCTTTTGTTTTGAAGAACTTAGACCCCCCCCTTCTTTGCTGGAAAAGGAAACACCAGGGGACATTGCAGGACAGAGAGCAGGCAAAGCCCACTAACACAGAAACCCTGGAGAAAGGGTGTTACCAAACACAAGAAACAGCATGAAAACTGAAGTGGAAAAGTAGCATGATAAAAAAAAGAAAAGAAATTAAAAAAACCCACACAAATATAACCAAAGAGCAATTAAAAAGAAAGCAGACACAGCCCAGCACAAGAATCTCAATTAGCTGCAGTCGGGCAGAGGATACACAAGAGCTTAGCTAGAGGGAGGTATTATATTGAGTTAGCTCCTCCCAGAGGCATCATTAAGTCCATTAGCAAGGGTGGGAAGGCTATTTATAGTGCTGGAGGGGGCCTTCTGAGGTTTTTTGGGGAGGTGGGGGCAAGTGAGAGAGGCAGGTAGGGTTTTGCATGAGGCAGCAGTGCGGTAGAGGGTTATGTACTGAGCTGTTCTGAAGTCTGGTTACATCTACTGAGCATCTCCTGGTTCAGTCTTCTTTATAGTTATGTGCTTCCTAAGAGAAATACATTTTCTTTTGTTGCTGAAGGTTGTTTTTCTTTAAAAATGAGAAACATCTTGAGGTTTGAGACCTTAAAAAAAAAAAAAAAGGAGTAGCAGAAGGGAGTTTTGCAGCATCTTCTTTCCTTCTGTTCTTGAATTTTATCACCTCTTGTCTCTCTTCCTCAAACTTTGGCTTTTGGCTATATTTCCTGCTGCAGTTTTCAGAAACATCTGAAGTCCTGCAAGGACATCTCTTCAGGTGCAGAAGGAGCTGGGGGCTATAGCAGATCTCGCAGAATCAGTCTGGGAGATGGAAAACAAAGGCTTGAGTCTCTGAAATAACTTATCTGGGAGAAATGATAAGCTCAGGCTGTCTGAGAGCATTTGGTAGGGCTGAGGAAGAATAGAAGGCTGGAGAAGAAAATAAAGAAGGTTCCTTTCCTCCCCCAGGCTGTTGTCAACAAAAGGTGGTGTAGTGACATTGCACTGTTTTTCTCCAAACCTGCCTTGGCAGAAGAAACTTCTAGAGCAGCTTGATCTTTATGAAGGACATATAGTTTATTTTAATGACCTGTATACACCAGAACTTCCTGGTGAGGCCGGAGATCTGTAGAGAAGCCCAATGTGTGTGTATACACATATATACATACACATACCTTAGTGGGTGACAGTCCTAGCACTTACTTAAAAGGAACGGTGACTTCATTGGCAGTGTCTCCCCATAGTAGTGTAAGCTGTAGGGGACAAGTGACCAAAGGACCAAATCCAGCTGTTCTGGCCTCAAGCAGGGAGCTCAGCAAGTGTGACTAGAAGGACAGGCTCTGGCTATTCACGTGTCAGGGGACAGCTATGAGCCAGCAGTGTGATATGGCCATGAAAAGGCAGACACCGTTATGGACATTCTCAGGAGTGGTATTTTCAGTGGGGATAAAGGGCTGTTTGTACCCTTGTACAATTCTGGATGTTGTGTAATGTTGTGGCCGCCCAGGAATGAGAAAGGTGTAATCACAGGGAAAGGTGCAGAGAGGAGAGTGAAAGAGTTTAGCTGCTCATCTGAGCAAAACAAGACCTGCGAGAAAGCATCATTCCTACCCAAGTGCCCTGAGGGTGCAAACATGCTGAAGGCTGAAGTCTCAAGCTCCTCTCTGGCCAGGAACAGCAGTTCCCATGCACCTACTGCTGGCCCCTTGGCCAAAGGCTCGAAACTAGCCCTTGGCTGTGTGAGTACATCCCTGCACCTCCCTGGATAGGTACCATGGCATGGGAGCTGTCAATCTAGGAAAAAAAAATAATTGGAAACTCTGGGCTTCAGTGAGCAAATCTTGGGACTTCCCAGCTGGAGAACTCACCATGTGGCTCTTCTCTGCTCCTTTTCTCCTGGCTCTCCGGCAGCCGTCACCAATGCGGGAGCGAGCCTGGTGAACCAGCAGTTGTGGGGTGAGAGTTTGGTGCTGGGGTTCAGTTCAAACCCCAAACTGAGTCTGGCTGAATCGGTTCCTGACAGAGGCGTGTCCTGGGAGGGTGTTAAGATCATCTGCTGAAACTTAGGCTGTTTCATGGTTTCTCTCTGAGGATGGATCTGACAGTGCTGGTAGTGTTTAGACTGAAAGCTCAATTGTGTTTTGACAACAGCTTTTCCTGCTGTGATGGAGAGGAGCATATCCCAAAATCTGTTTTACCCAGGCTTGTGTCTCAGCAGTATTTAATAATCTGGGTTTGAATGCTCTATAAATAAAGGGAAAGGCTCGTGAGTCTCCCTGAGACAGTCTCCTTCCTCTCCTCCGGAGTTTAACGCAGACTACCTGCAAACCTGAAATCCAAATACATGCATGAGAAAACAGGAGTATTGCTTCCAGAGTGCTCTGCTCCCCAGTCCTGTTGCTGGGGCTCAGATTAGGGACAGCAGCGACCAACATGGCTGGGCTCTTTTTGTCTCCATCACATGAGTGAAGTGGGGGGAAGAAGGGAAATAAGCATAAAACCTGAAGAATACTGTGTTAAATCAATGAATTTTTAATCCTAAAATATTATAGAGGTCTTAAGCAAAGCGGATGAGTGTATGCGTGCGTACAAGTACCTGATCCGGTCTTGTTGCGCTGGAGGAAAAGATTTAAGAAAATCCATCATGGGCAGGTAACAGATCGAAGGAGCAAAAGAAAGGACTCCTCCAGCTGAAGATCTGATCTCCCCCACATTCATTATTCAATCCCTGAGCATGCAGGCCCAGGACCCACAGGAGCTGCTACATTTCAGAAGTAAAAATCATGTTAATTGATGTGAAAAGGTTGGTATTAAATGCCTTCTTATTGGGACTTTTTGATTTAAAAGCAAGACCATGTCTTTACAGTGCTGTATTAAACACTCTATCAATTTAAATAATTGGATTAATTTAAAAAGATACAGGTCAGGTAATTGAAATGCTTTTCAAAAAATATTTCATAACACGTTCCTTTCCTTTGATGTGAAAATGGGGGACAGCTTTCTTTGTTTTACATAAAATCTCTATTGCCAGAAATCACCATGCCACTAAATGAAGAAAACAATTAACTCATTGAATGAACAAAAATAGAACAATATTCTTTGTGTTTTTAAAGGATTTTTTTTTTGTTGGTACAAACCTTACTAGTAACGAAATTTATGTCCATATAACAACAGGAGGAAATAGATTCTTAGGAAGACTTTCACGGCTCTCAAGCAGGACATCTAGTGCAAAATCTGCTCCATGCTGTTCAGTGCAAATATGAAAGCAGCAGGATTTGGGGTTGTTTAGTTGTCTTTCATCTCTTTCTCTCAGAGCAACTCAGTATGTTGTGAGGAAATCCATGGTCATATTTCTTTTATAAAAGCAAAACATTTAGATCATGGGGAAAAACATAAATTGAGAACTATTGATAAGCTGCAAATATTTCAGCAATACATGTTAAAGATCATGAGGTTTGTATTTTAATGTGTCACGTCTCCAATATTTGAGCTATTTTTTCTATCATCTTTCATAATTCAGATGAAGTATAATTCCATTTCACAAATGAACAGTTCATTTCCAATCCTCGTTTGTACAAGAGCCTTTTTACACCTTTTTGGTAAAGCAAAAAGGGCCTAAACATAAGAGTAGTTCGCTGGCACAGCATAAAGAATGCAGCATGAGTAAGAATCAGACCTCTTACCTAAAATGCATCAAAAAGAAAAACCTGCTTGTATTCCGTGATGACAGGAATAATTTTTTTAAAATAATAGCCTGATTATATGCATATTTACATGTTAATTTGAGCTTGGAAAAAAATGTAATGTTCAAAGTGAAAATCAGGGAAGCCTAAATATTTTATAAATATTAATTTCTTTTTTGTTTTATTGTGCAATTTGTCACGGAGGATATTTTTAGTCAAACTTCCTCTGCGTTGCCATCACACTGCCTTGACACGCCTGGCAACACGCACTAGTGATCATCTCCATTTCTCTGCTGCGTGGCATTACCCAGCAGGGCAGAGGAGGGGCTTTTTTCCACCTCTGATTTTGAAATTCTTAGTGGGTTTGGGATGGCAAAGAGCAAAGAAAAAGACCGGTGTCCCCATACTGATGAAAGGATGGGGGGGCAGGGGAGAAAGCTGTCAGTCAAACGCTTTAAATGAGTGATGTGAGCTCCGGAGAGAATGATTTTCAAACCGCTGGGTTTGAATTGAGCACCAGCGCCAGGCGGTTAACTCACCACCCTTCTTTCCAGCCCGATTTGCTGCTGCGGGGCTGGGATGTGTGTCAAGTCGTTGGAGTGAGCCAGATTTCTGCCCCGGGATGGTTCATTTAACCAACAGAAAGTCCTTTCCTGGCCGCTTCCATTCGGATGCGGCACAAGGCACTGCAGCCATCCAGCCGTCCCGCTCCCACCGTACCCGGAGCCTCCCGGGCTCTCCCGGGGGAACGCTGGCCCGGAGGATGCTGTGGCACCCACCCGGGGCTGCTCGGTGCTTCGGGGCCGGCAGCCCGGAGCAGCTGCAGTAGGTCTCGTTCTGATCCCGCGGAGCTAAATCTGGAACAAGTCCTCCGAGATCAGTGGCATTTCCCTCGCATAAAGCCGCTGTGCGGGAAGGCAGATTATCCCAGACCAGATGGCACTTTCTGCAGCCGCTGCCGGCTCCTGCACGGTGCAGGTATGACTGTCTGCACCTTTCTCGGCTTTTATTGGGCTCTTGCACTCACCTTAGCTTCGGCGTGAGGATCCAGGAGAGCTTGCTATCATTTCTGGTGCGTCTACCTTACCTTTCAGGAGCGCAGTTTCGTCGTTCACAACCACAGGCCTGGCACCTTAAAACATGTGTTGCTAAAATAAAGTTAGGATTCTTCACAGTCAAACTTAGGATACAGAGGGATCAACTTTTTTTACAGTCCTGAGGGGTGAAATCCTTTGTTTCCTCAAACAAAAGCCTGAAGTTGTACCTCAAGCCACCACAACTCTAGGAAAATCCCTAAGCATTGAGAGGCTCGTGATAAAATCATGAGCTCTGTGGGCACTGGGATGTGCAGAACAGCCCCTTTTAGTCTCTCTGCTAAACACCATCATTACAATTCATCTACCATCCCTAGCTCTGGCACTGGCCACAGGTCTGGCCATGCACAAAACTATTAATATTCTCCTATTGAACAGACCCTCCAACAGCAGCAAACCACCCTGAGGTCCCGGGCTCCTTCCAGGAGCATCCCTCTGCCTCTCCCAGAGTATGTGAGCAAATGAGCCTCGTACTGCCCAAAGCCACTATCTGGGCAATTCATCTTTTCTCCCTGTATACAGGAAGACCTTGCCTGGCTCTGTATGACCATATGAGTCTCAAAGCTGGCTGTGTTTGAGTGAAACAGAGATGGGATTTATTACTTGTATTGGAGAGTAATTTATGGTCTTGGTCATGTGCTAGGAGCTGTAGGAATAGAGACAAAAATGCTTTGTTTAAAAGCTTTGCCAAGAAAACCAAGTACGGTTTGGATGTTTAGCAGATTTGATATTTGATTTCCTTCAGTTGCATTTGCCATAGGTAATTGTGTAGCTGCTGAGCGAGAAAAGATGGTTCGGTAAGAACTTCTGGCACAGATCAGAATACACTCACTCATGAAGGAGCCCTTGAATTTGCACAGATAAAAGCTTCTTCCTAAACATCTGTGCAGTCAGACCCTGTCATGCACATTATTGTGAGAAAAGGAAAAGAGAGAAGGTGATCCACACATGACTAGATATCATCAAGATTTAGAGATTGCAAATATATTTGCATGTCATTTGCACACTCTTGGTCCCAGTCTAATCAACAGTGTAGCATCTGGACCTGTATTCTTTAGAGGCTTTGAAGAAAGAGCAAAGCACTCGTACGTCAAATGAATTTCCCTTTTGCTTCAGTTTCAGACACAGAAAGACATCAAAATAACACCAGGGATAATAAGTGGCTAAACTATACATCATTTTTCATCGTTCAGACTCCCTAATTACACTATGCATATGCTTTCCCTAATACATTTTATAGCTACGGCACAAAAAGCTCTCTTTGGAGCTATTTCGTGCAGGTAGACTTTAATTTGGGGGAGAGAGAAATGGAGCAGACATCTGTGCTCTATTACATAGCTTCAGTTTAATTTTGAACAGAGAGAAATGGAGCAGAGGTCTGTGCTCCACTACATAGCTAGAGTTTAATTTGGGGGAGAGAGAACAGAGGTCTGAGCAATGGTCTTTCCCCAAAAGTTCATACCTGTTGTGCCAGTTGAGAGAGACAGCCTTTGCCCATGTTCCTCCAATCCCTGCTGTACCTTGACCACGTATAACCTCAAAGGGAAAGGAGCAGGAATATCTGCTATTTTCCTCTGGCATATGTCATTTTTCACAGAGGGAGTTTAATGCCTAGCCATAATATTTTTCTATAACCCAGCATGCAAGTCAAAATTCCCAGTGGTTTCAATTACTGGACATTTGAGTGAAGAAACTGCCGCTGATAGGATTAACAGTGGTGCAGGGTAAGTGGCACGCAGTGACCTGTGGGGACCTCGGAGCAGTTCCAAGAGCTGATTTCTGTGGCAGGAGCAGGGCTGTGCAGTCGGTGCTGGGTGGTCGGGGTCCTGCCCATCGTACCAGGGTGAGCTGGGCAGTTGTAGCTGCCGATTTTGGCAGGGATGGAGTATTGCGTGCTGCAAGAGTGGCTGCATGCCTGCATCTAGCACGGGTGAGAGTGAGCCCAGAAACGCTGATGGTGATACAAGTCCCATGAATTTCCTGGGAACAGGATCGGGTCTCTGATGGCCTGCATTATGTCAAGCAAGATACTGCATCTTCAAGCTGCCACTGAAGGAGACAACCTAAGTTGTCTCTTGTGCTTATAGATATAGCAGTATGATCCCCAGAAATCTCATCTGATGTGATAATATGCTGCTAGTTCTGGGAACCCTAGCAGGTCTCCATACGTGAATGAGCAGCTCAGTCGCACAGCATAAATGTCAGGCTACGCCACTCGTGGTGCTCCCTCAGAATGATTTTGTATGTCATGATATAGAACTATGAAAAACAACCCAGTTATCACTCACCCAAGATAAATGACATGATTATGGTGATCACATACAACATACGAGAGCTGTCAAAAGGCAGAGCACAATATGGATAGGGCACACACAGTTAAGGCTCTCTGGCTTCATTTGGGTGGGAGCTACCTATGTTGTTTGTGCTTCCCAGTGCACAGAGCATGGTTTCAAGCGCAGAGAAAAAAAGGATCCTTTAGATGGGCTGATGCCTTTGTACTCTGGATTTAAGAATGAGGACTGATAGTGCAAGTGAATATACCCTGAAACATTTGCATTGCAAGGAAAAGCAGCATCGATGCTCACCTGAGGCAGGAGGGGCAGAGAGCTCTGCCTGCCACCTCATGCTGTCTGAGGCTGCGGAGAGTTTATCAATTGTCAGCCCCAAGTATGGTCTGGGTATTTGGGTTTGCCTTTCACGCAAGATTTGTATGATACGTGGTGCAGTGAGTTCCCAAGGGGGTGCAGTGAGGGTTCCATGATGCGGCACCTGGGGGAGGCAGAAGCGGGGGAAAGCTGCAGCCCACCCACTCCATCTTGCTCAGTGGGTAACTGGCAGAGGAAAAGTCAGCAGAGGTGAGAAGCCTCTGCAACCTTCAGTCCCATATCTCCAGCCAAAACACAATCCAAAGAGCTTTCTGTTTTAGTCACGAAGCATCAAAAAAGACATCAGAGTATTGCAAGAAATAAAGAAAAAATTAACTTGATGGATGAGCCACAGTCAACAATTGGAATCCAACTGGTAATCTCACCTGTTACAGAGTTTCCAATGGTCGCCACCAAATAAACCACCTGAAAATAACACAAGTAAATTAGTAGAAAATGCTTTTTGAAAATCACTTGCACTGGGAGGATGCACAGAACTGGCAGCCTGGCAGCTGCGGGGCAGCAGAGCTGCCATCCATCAGCACCTTCTTCCTAAAACTCCCTAGTGCCAAAAAGCTGCTTGCTATCCTTAGGTAGTTGGATGCCTTAGTGGTTTAACTGTAATTACTGGTCTAAAGCTGTGTTCAGGAAAGCTGTGATGATAAGATGTCTGTAAACTTTTCTAATTCCTCAGTCCGGTGTTAGGCTGGAGCAGATAGCTTGGGCTGTGCGTTACAATTACAGGCATTCCCAGGCTGCTTTTCAAGGCTCCTTTTGCACCTCTTTCTTCAGTTTTCCTCTTACAAAATGCAAACTTTTCATGGGTAACAGTCTGAGGCAGAATAATTCACCCCCGTTTCATTACAGAATAGCCTGAGCTCGTAACCTCACAACAGGGAGAGTTATGCCCCTGTGTTTAATATATGGGGCACTTCTTGTTACCACTCTGTGGGTAGAAATATCCTTTCAGAAACAAAATCTGTATTCCCTGGCAACAATATTCAGCAATCAAGAGTTTGACTAGCTCTTAGCGTTTCCAAAATGGATGGCATAATTAAATGATTTAAAGCCTGCCGTAATCAGGAGTGTGCAGTCAATGAATATTCAAGCTGTTCTCATTGTTAGGGATGATAAAGAAACGTTTTCTCTTTAGGTGGGTTATTTTTTATTGTCTAAAGAGTCATCCAGAAGATGGTGCCACAGTTCTGCCTGTGAAATGAATGCCAGCCCAGAAGAGAGTCCTTGCACAGAAAATAATATTTCATAGAAATTTAAAGCAAACTTATTTTCAAGGGCAGTTCAGAGCTCAAAACCTGACATTTAGTCTGTGTTAAGGCTCTTATTGAAAACTAGGGCAATGTATCTTTATTGCTTTTGCTCTGTCACTCCAGGCAAGGTCAGCCAGCACGACAAGGAAGAGAAAACCCATCCCATCTCTCCATTCCCTTCTGAAAAAGTGACAAATCTTTGGGTATTTGTTAAACTGCTCTTTCTGAGTAGCAGCAAGCCATCAAAAACAATAAATAAGATGAGGACAAAATAAGCCTCTCTCTGGATGCTTTATGAGGCTTCAGTGGAGGTAGGAAGTACAGCATAAATAGAGTACGTAGCTGTTTCTTTCGGTTAAGGAAGGGAGGCATTTCTGAGGCTTTGTGTCACTGAAGAAAATGATGATGTCAAGCCTGTAGATCCTTGTAATCAGATTAAATAATCTGATTTCCATTTCACAAAGCTTTGCACTAACATAGAAGGAAAAAAATGAAAACTGAGATTGGTATGAAGCAAAATCTTTGCTCCTACCAAAAGCAGGCATTTATTTTTTTCTTCCATTACAATTTTCTGTTGTCTGAGGTCTCTTCTCTGTAGCTCAAGCAATTTGTCATCCGATTAGTCTGATGAAGCATAGAGAAGTCATTTGAACTGTAAATTTTCTGCAGGCAAAATAAAATGCAAACAAGAAGAGCTTCCTGTGCCTGCCAAAGTGATGATACTCAGAATACAAATAAGAAAAAGCCATGCTGACAGCATAAGCTATTTTTATATTCTGTCATTGGCTCCCGGGCATGGCAGTTTGAGCAGGACCGCATCTGTATTCCCAAACCCAAATAAACCATGTAGTCTTAAGTGAAGTTCATGTCTTACAGAATAGCTGTTTAATCACAGTGAAAGGATACATTGCAGGAAGGATGAATCATGATGTTGATTCACACTCAAGCTGTACGTTTACTGTTCGGATCAACCCGGACAGAACAGCTAAAGAGAGGAGGGTTTCCTGCCGCTGACGTGAGAAGCACCGTGCCACGCGGGAGAAGCCAGCACGGACATTTGTGTTGGCAGCAGGAGCTGAGGGCACTTGACGTCGTGGTTCAGTCCTGGAACTTTTAGGAGCCCACATCAAGACCCGTCTCGTCGTGGTGGCTGGGCACGGCCACATGGGCATGTTCAGGACATGGGTCCTCTGCCACCCTCCCGTTGTGACTTCCCAAGTTCCCCAGGGTGGGGTTTCATCACCTAAATGTTACCTCCAGGGCAAAAGCTCACCGTAGGACAGCCTTCCCTTGGATGGTCTGAACGTAAAGGGTGTTAAATGACAGGGATGAAGAGAGATGCTAGGCTAGGTCTGTCCTTTCCCACAGCCTCAGCATCTCTCAACCTCACCCTCACGTGGCTCCTCTGTGAAAAGCAGCTGTGGCCTCATTCCCTTCTTTAAAACCTAAGGCATTTAGAAAACACAAACTCTTTTTCAACACCCTTAAGCTGCTGAATTATTGTACAGACATATGTCATGTACTCATTACCTGCCAGGATGCGCTTAACGACTCTGGCTAATTGCAATAACATCTTGCTCTTATACACCGTTTGCCATCACTGGACCTCAAAGCCTTTCGGGAGGTCAGCAGCATTAGCAACAGGCAAGGTTTCCCACAGAAAGCGGAGCTGAAAGGAGCACTAATAGGACTGTAGCTAGCAAATGGACCATGCAGTCACACAGAGGCCTTGATCCTGCAAGTTGTTCCAAAATAATCCTCTGGAAAATGTTATCGGAGCAATAGGAGACTTTTGTGATGCAAAGGAACTGCTGCTTATGAATTTCTGGAAAGCAGTATTTCTTTCTCTAGATGAGCATCAAAGGGGGACTTCAGCCAAGCCAGGGACTGGTTTACTATCCAGGCACTATTAATTCACCAACATGCAATATTATTTAAGTAATGCCATTAATTCTCACCTCCTGAATTGGAAGATGACTCTGATCTCCACAACAAATCACTTTGCAAAGCCAGGACCTTGCCTGGGTTTGCACAGACAGTCCCACAGCACTTTGCACTTCAGGCTCCCCACTGGGGTTGAATTCCGCAGCTATCCAACCCGGACAAAACCCCCCTGATCAGTTAAAGTGGGGGTGATAACCAAGCCTATCACCATTTAAATTTACTTCTTCTCTTAATCAGGAGAAGTGGTTGAAGGCTTTGCTTCTCCCCTCGCCGTCCCTGGCATTTGCTTGGCTGACTGCTCAGCAGCTGCTTGGGCCATGTGGTTTTTTGGCAACTGCGGGACGTTCAGTCAAGCAGCGACTTGAGTGGCACCAACGGCCACGTCGTGAAGGGATGATTGATAACCTGATCAGAGCCACGACTGTGTTTCCACCCACGCTCGTTGCCAGTCCCTTTCAAGAGCGAGACGCCTCTCTGCCATGCTTTGCTTTTGATGAGCGAGTACAGCAAAACACGCGGTGAGATGAGTCCATCAGGCTTTTTACAGCTTTGGACGAGCCTGACTACGACTTTATCCCAACTTTGCTTCTGAGGAGCTGAGTATGTTCAGGGATGCTCCCAGTGCATCCCAAAGCCAGCAGCTCTCTGGCAAACTGCCTCCCACCCTGGATGCCCAGGGTGGATATCAGCCTGGATATAAAAGACTATAAAAAGCCTTGCCTGGTGAGGATGTGGAAGGGGCAGGAGATGCGTCCTGTGTCCTGGGTGAGCGACCCAAACCTGGGGCCTCTAATGTCAGTGCTCTCCCAGGCCCCAGAAACCTTGTAAAAACTAGCAGAAGTGGATAATTCCCATGCAACACTTCCATTTTGAGAAAACGAGGCTTCTTGGTAGGAAAGAGGTTGATCAATAGATTTTTGTATTTTATTTTACTTTTTTTATTGGGCATTTCTCTGCAGGAGGAGGTGAGAAGTTGGGAGTTAGGCAGATCCTTGCTGGTGCTGGGAACTGGGAAGATCCTGCAGTTAGGACATGCCAATGTTGCGGTGACTTAGGGCTTGTGGGAGAGCTCTGAACTGTAAATCCGTTCTTGCTGAAATCCACCTTACTCAGGTTTGAAAGAAAGGAAGGGAAAAATAATACCCAGATTATTAGCACTGACTTTTGCCTTTTTTATTAGGACTTCACCCTGCAGGAGAAAAAAAGGAAGGCAGAGCTAACGTCATGGATAAAATTGAAGCCCAAACCTGATTTTCATGCTCTATTTATTACAGTAGATCAGAGGTTTTGTCTGAGATCCTTGGGAATGTAAAGAACAGTGAGTTTGTTAGAGCAAAGCAGCAATTGCATATTTCCTCCTGCCTCAACACAAAACTCAGCTGTTTTCTCAGAATGAACTGGGTCCTTGTTCAAAAACTGACCTCAGGAATGAAGGTCCTTGATGCCGGCTGAGGACTTGACCCCAAATGCCTTACGCACACACCAGTCAGCTGCGGCTGGGCTGGAGAGAAACCGCTTTCCCCTGCGCTGGAGGATGCATCACCCCAGGTGCTGCAAGAGGCAGTATCTGGTGCTCAGGCAGTGCCGGTGCCAGCACCAGTCTGTCCAGCAGCGAGGACACTGGGGGACAGCTCGGGTCACCCGCCTGGGTGGGTATGCCACGAGCATCAGGCACCTGCGAGAGCCACGATTCGGCGCAGGAGCAGCCAGCGGGCACTTTGCAGAGCTGCCGGCTGCGGGCAGGCGTTGCGGCAGCGCAGAAGGGAGGCACCCAGTCACAGCACCCTCTGGGCAATTTCCCTCTTTGCCCAAACGCACCCAGAAACAAGGGCCCTGCTTTCTCCCGCCGGACGAGTGATTTCCCCAGCGATGCTATTGTTTTTTGGCTGCTATTTCAGACGCGTGGTAACTTTCTGGCCCAGCGGTTAGGCGTATGCATCCGCTCGTTTTCTCTTTCCAGGATCCAGCTGGGTGCCTTGGGGGCGTTAGAAATCCTCTAACATGAAATTAAACCAAAAATCCCAGTTCCCAGTGAGAGGGCTGTGTTTCTAGCCTGAGCTTTGTCTTTCAGGGAAAATGGCCTCACTTAGCAAGCTATCTGTGAGAGCGCGTAGGCTGTGTGCCAGGGACACTATCATCTTGCTATCGGCTCTATGCTGAATTACTCACTATTCAGTGACCTTTTAGCAGATTATTGGAAT
Organism: Haliaeetus leucocephalus; assembly: GCF_000737465.1. Taxonomy (NCBI): domain Eukaryota; kingdom Metazoa; phylum Chordata; class Aves; order Accipitriformes; family Accipitridae; genus Haliaeetus; species Haliaeetus leucocephalus. Next base: position 8,746,939 of record NW_010972438.1, read on the forward strand.
TATATTGAATTTCAAGGGAGGTTGCTGGAGCCTGCATCACTTTCAGGCCTGCTCTCTCTGCCCTCTATTAAATCTCCGCGCTGGCCAGCACACGCTGCTGGAGCCAAGGCAACGGGAAAAGTCCTTCTAGCTGGGTGGCTGGCGTGGTGGCTTTCTGTGCGTGTGATCCATCAGAAAAGTTGTGCTCTGAATCCAAAAGGAGCAAGAGCATCATGATCAATATTCAACAAAAGTGAGATTTTTGGGTTTCGGTAGCAGAGGTGCAGGGTTTTTCTTATGGGATACTTCATGGCCAGGTAGACACAAATCAGCTGATCTTTTCTTTAGGTGTCTGCATTCATTTGCACAGAAGAAGTAGGTTTCGATTGATATTTCCTTACATGAACATAACAGAAGGTGAGGAGGAGAGAAAATAATTAACAGATTCAATCACAGAATTGCTTTCAAAGCTCTTCACAGGTACTTGAGAAGAAAAGTACCTAACTGATGGGAAGACTTTGAGTATGCTGGTGGTAATCACAAATGGTCTCAGGTTGGTTGAGTTTAAACTGGGGATCTCCAGCTGGAGATGGAGTTGCTTTCCCAGCCAGACAGGCACCTTGTAGCAATGCCAAGGAGCCATTTCATTGCTGGCAGATCAGCATGTGGAGGAGGGAATGCAGCTTGTGAGCCACAGCAAGGGCCACTGGAAACTTTCCTTCTGTGCAAGAGTCTTGTAGACTTTCTCATGACTTTCTGTCCTATGAAGGTTTCTTAAGTGTACTTGAAATGGAGCTGAGCTCGGATGCAGGGACTTGCTAACAGCAGAGCCTGTTCTCTGCTCTTCCCTACCGTGTAGGCAGCATTAGAAATCAGGACATCAAGCATCTCAACTATTCGTTGATTCATCACAAGCTCTGGGATTTGTAGCTCTGGAAAACACCTCAATGCCAGTCACGGCATTGTTTCATATCCATTTACGGCTGTGACGATGTTCAAGTGCTGAAATATGCACTTGAGGTTTCTAAGCCTGTAGTTCATGCGATGGGTAATACATCTAATAATCCAAAATTCATTTTGTGCTAAGCTTCCAATAGTGGGAAACTGTATTTGCAAGGTTGCACTTGTGCCCCTGCCTGGGTTGTGCTGGGTGAGGGTCAGGCAATGGGGTGGTTTGCAGTCTCGGCTGGAGCTAAAACCAACCACATTGTCTTTCACCAAAACTGTATCATTTGTAACCCACTTTTATGCAGCACATGGGATAGTTGTACACTCTTATGTGTGAGGCACAGACACATACTGTAATCTTAGCTACATTTCTAAGCATTACACTAAATAATTGCATGTATATTATACTAGAACCTTACAAACCTGACAACTCTTTCAGTGAAGAACAACTATTATAAATAGTGGTACTTGGAAAAAAAACCAAGTTAGTACTTCTTAAATTAACTGAACTTACTGTTGCAAAGAAAGCGACCATTTCTAAGCTTCCCCTTTAGCAAGCGCAACCATTTAAATCGGTGCTGCTAAAACTGGCCAGCACCCTTTTCATCTGCAAAAGAGCATAGCAGCGGTAACTCTGATCGTGGCAGCGCAATAGGAAAATGAAACACGTCACTATTTAATCCTCCAGCACAACTCATTTAGCCGGCGTTTCCCTGCAATTTGCGGAGCTGCCACTTGATGGGGCCGAACGTCTCCTTTTGCGAGAGCCGCGTCTCCGCTTTCCCACCCACCCTTATTCCTTTGAATCCATCCCCGGACTGGAGCCTGTCATTCCTTCCCAAATCTCACTGTGCTTGCTTTGGTCCTCCTGCACTAATTCAGGGTCGCAGGTAAAATCGCTCTTTAAAGCCCTCCGCTTTGCCCAGGGAAAAAGGCAGCGGTACCAATCCGAGAGCTAATGACAAAAGGCTGGTACGGAGCATCTGGCTCTTTCAGACGGGTCAAATGGTTTCACAAAATGCACATGCATGGAGCTGACTTCCCCGAAGAAGGCAGGGGAATTTGATTTCCTAACTTTACTGGCTAAGTACGTCTAAAAGCTTCCATGAAAGCTTTGCCAGCAGATCAAGGGAAGCGATTTTCCCCCTCTCCTCAATGCAACTGGTGTAAATCATCCAGTTTGGGGTCCTCCAGTTAAAGAGGGATGTGGGAAAATAGGAGAGGGACTCTTGGAGAGCTGCTAAGTGGGACACATGGTGAGGGGCAATGTATCAGAAAATCATCGCTTGTAAATATATGCCCTGGGGCTGCTGCTGAAAGGAGCTGTTGTGCTCTGTTCCCTTCTTGCTGGATCAAACAGCTGTGCAGTCACAGGATATCAGCAGAGCTGATGACAAGCCATCCATTTTTATGGCCTTATGCTTGCTAGAACTAATGTAAAGAAAGCCGTGAGTGTCAGGAGTGGATGGGAAGGAGAGCATCCAACCCCAGGCCTTGTACAGCTGTACCTGGGTGGCCCAGGAAAGCCACACAGGGAATGGGGCTCCACTTCTGCCCCTGTTATTCCCAGCAGAGCCAGTTTTCCCACCTTGAGTTGAGATTTGAGGTGACCCCCTTTGGGCTGCTTCCCTGCCATTCCAGTACCAACTTGCAGGTATCAGGAGGGCTGGGGCAGGCGCATATTTTCTCCGTTCAGAAACAGTTTGAGTTCTCTCAATCCTTCATTTTCTGTTGAAGGAGATGAACAGGCTGCAGAAAATGTACAACAGCACTTGGAAGTACCTCTGTCGGAGCTCGTGGCTGAACTGGCAAGTATATGAAAGTCATGCGCTATGTTCATGAAGAATAACCATCTGAGGACTTGAAGGAAAAAAGAAATTAGACCAGTGTCTGCACAGGTGGGGTGTATAGGCTTTGGGGAAAGACTGATTTTGCATGCTATTTTAGCATTTCCATGCTCCTGAGTTACCATGCTGTGCAGCATTGATGGTCTGGTTGAGGGTGAGGTCTTCAAACTTCCCACCCGTTACTTGGCATCACTTTTGGAGCGCACCACCCAACTGGGCCAACTATCGCTATCTTAATACTTCGCTGTCTGTAAAGAAACTCCCTTATATTGTGCAAACATGCTGTATGCTGGCAGGCAAAGGAGTGGTGCTAAATTGCTGAATATGAGCTTAAACATAGAGCTCTTTTTATAACACCAGAACCATCTTCATGTAATGAACACGAAGAATGTAGCTCATTAGCAGCCCATGGGAGGAATGAGGCAGGATGGCAACAACACTGTTGGGCCAAGGGACCACAACTTGCTAGGGATGGGCTAAACATAGGCTTTTTCCTCCCTTACACGATCACAGCTACTTGCAGCCAAGCACTTCTAATTGCTTCCACCAAAGTTTATTACCTTGAACTACTCAACAGCGAATTGCGCTGAAGCCTCCAAGGATCTGGGGAAAAGAGGCATTAAAGAGGTTGTCATCTCTGTCAGTCAAATACAATAACTGATTTGTAAACCAAGAGAAGTGAGGCAGGTTTAACAGGCTTGGACATCTGCAAATTGCTTGCTGATGGTATCCCTCGGGGAGTTTATTGGTTATGATAGTTAAGAAAGGACTCGGGTGAAAACTGGGTGATGATTTCAAAAAGTTGGATAAGGGTGAGAAATCAGCGTCTTTTTAGCACAATATCAGGCTAAAGAGATGGTAAAGGGGGTGTTCCTCAAAGAGCGGCCGAGGCTTGAGCCTGTTTCATGTATTAACAGCCTTTGCAAACAGTGTGTGCTAATGAAGTTTAGCAAGGAAGGAAAGCTGGAGGCATTTTCACCACAGAGAATATCTGACCACTGGGGAATAAATATGGGATGTAATTTAGTAGAACCAAAGCACCAGGTAATGCACTTAATGAGCATTTCTACTGTAAGTCAGGATCTTATTATTTGGAAATGATTGCTCTCCATGTATCTGTTGCTAACAGACTGAGAGGCATGAAATGTGGATCAGGCAAATGGGATCCAAGGACGTAGCAGCAGAGAGCTGCTTCTAATGCTAACGTGGATGTAACTGGGCACTGGTGAGCCCTCATCTCGAACAAAGAGGTGCTGGGTGGGAGTATTAGGGTGCTGGGGGGCTCTGAGGGGGGTCTATGAGAGCTAGGCTGCTTTAGCTGAGCAAACCCAAGGCTGTGTACGGTGCTGGAGGGAAGCACCTCACCCAGCAGCCCCAGCCGCAAGCGGCACAGTGCCCGTGGGACCTGCTCAGCTCAGAGCACGGCTCCTTGCCTCAGCAGGCGATGTCGCTGGTGACAGGCAGCGTGGCACGGCATGGCACAGCATGGCATGTCACCTCTCTCAGCCCCACCGAGCACGCCTCTGAGTAGTGCTGAGACCTGAAGGCTCTGCTGGCCACGGGGCTGCGTGTCCAACAGGGAGGCTCCCGGCAGTTTGGCAGTGCTGGGAGGGGTGGGGGCGAGCGGGAAATTAGGATAATTGGCAAAAATAAGCAGTTGTAGATTAAGTACGAAAGAACAATATTTGGTTGATTAACTTTCTGGGGCAGTGAGATTGCTGCAGCTGAAGGGGCAGAGCAAGTGCCTCTTCCAGACCCCTCGTCTCCATCCCCAGGTGACGGGGACGCCGTAGGGCCTGCAGATGCCTGTTGGGTTTGCAGCTGAGACCATTGCTTTGTTCTGCCGGTCCCTCTGTGCCTCCCCTCCCTTCAAATTGTGGGGCTGAGAGGGGAAACCCTCCACAGGGGGCTGAGCCCTGCTGCGGTGATATTGCATGTTTGCATCCAGCTACAAAAGCAGCGCATGGAGGCGGGGGGGGCTCCAAAAACCAAAGCCCCTGTGATGGTGCTGCTGGCTCTGCTCCTTCTTCCTCACACTCCTCCTCACTGTGCGGGCGGCCCTCATCGGCTGGGCGCTGCCTCGGGGAGCAGGAGGGATGCGGGGAGCCCGAGAGGAGGACGGATGGCGCTGCCAGCAGAACTGGAGAGGCTCTTATCAGTGCAACGCAGCAACCAGCCATCCATATTCATTTCATCCCCAGTCATTTTGATTTTCTCTGGTTTTTAGAGAGCTAGCAGAGGGCTCCCCCTTTGAAAGAAAGACTTAATAACTTTTCCCATTTAGTCTTTCAAAATTGCTTCAGAAACAAAGGATTTTCCTAGATATTTCATATACACAGTGATTTGCTTGGTACCATTTCCAAGGCTGACCTGGTAATTAAGATATTTTGAAAGGTAACTGTTCTTGACCACGTTATTCCAGGGAAGGGCCGCTGGGTGCCTGGTCATTGAATGGGCCCCAGCACTCCAGCTGGCTTACAATGCTTCGGGGGCAGCACACCCAGACTGTAGGGGGGGAGACTTGAATGAGAGCAAATCTCAGCCACCTTCGTAGCACCTTCCATCAGGGGAACTTACAGGGCTCCCAGAGTGTTTAATGAAAAAGGCTATACTATCATCTCTATCTTAATTAAATAAATGTAGAAAACCCTCCAAAAATTATATCAACTTCATAGAAGCTTCTGTGAGCCTCCCTGCACTCCTGTCATCATCTCTACCAATGCTGGTGGGCTCCCTTAGTTGCCTGCAAGCACTTTTCCTCCTTTAATATGTTCCTAAAAAGCCTAGCGGGTCCCGTGGCTTAGAAAGCTGAAGGAATTTCAGACAGAAGCACTCAACAGCAGGATTGGAAAGCAATAGAGAAGAGCACCAAGCTTGGCTGTTTCTCCAAGTGCCTCGGTAGGGTACAGCTCTCAGGGTAGTCTGTGTCCTCCTCCTCAGAGCAAGCCAACACACAGCTGGAGAAGACCTTTCTTGCCAACGAGAAGGACCCATCATTTTGTTGGGTGCCTTCTAAGGGCAGAAAATGGCAGCACACGAGAGCATGCACTTCAGTGCCTGGCATGGCGTGCAACTTGGCTTTGGAAGACTTGGCACCGTGCTCAAGGAGATATTAATTATGGCCAGTGCCACTAAAGCCCACACTTGCCTGCGCCAAGCTATGGGCAAGGCGTAATGCCAACCATCACAGAGCAGCCCTGCGTGGCTGATGCCAGTTAGGGGTTTATTTTCAGCTTGGTATGGGGCTCTTCTGATGTGCCGCTGATGATTATTTGAATATTGAAGCATGTATTTTGAGGAACATTTACCATAATATAACTGTTGGATATTTGTTAAGTACTCTGTTACCTACAGTACTACCTGATTGATTTCAACAGCAGTTGAGCATAAAATAACAATGGAATATTTTTAGAACTTTCTATACAAATACCATTCAAATGTCTGCACGTTGTCCAACTATTTGTAGTAATGTGCTGAGTTTAACAAAAGGAGAGGTTCGTGCACTAATGCACTGATAGTTTGCACAAACTTTCTTGCCCCCAGCCCAGGAGCTGGGGCCCAGAGAATTTGCTTCAGCTTGGCCATGCTTTCAGGGCTGTGAGAGTTTCATACAGGAATGTAAATTTTTTTAACAAAGCATCACTAAAAAGTCAAGGGAACATGAGCACATATCTAGTTTAAGCACTGCTTGACTCTGTTGGTTAATCAATAGTATGCTTACAAAAATAGCAACAGCATGACCTATTTCCCCACTCCTTTTTGATTTGTGTTTCCTCCTGCTCCCTCATCTGTCAGGAACCACCTCTTGACACTTGTCAGCTCTTTGGAGTAGGTCCCTTCTTTCTCTCTAATGTTTTAGAGTATAATGCCGTGAGATCCTACCTGCAAAAAAGCACTTTTTGCATGGAAACCTGCCAAAATTTCCTAGAAAACTCTTTTATCCAGGGCAGGTTCATGCCTCAGTTCAGAGAAGACAGCTTGGTTTCAAGATCGCGTGTTTAGTTTGCCCCGGTTGAGTGAGTGCATGCTCCTGTGCCTCCAGCCGGGGATGCTGCCCAAGACGGGGATGTGGGAACGACTCCACGTTGGAGCACTGCAGAGGTTTGCCCTGGCCATGTGTCCAGGAAAGCCAGTTCTCCACTTCTTCTGAGCTTCTTGCAGGAGATTGCTGCCTTCATGGGAAGCGTTGCTGCTAAACTGCTTCTCATGCCTGTTTCACACAAAAAAGAGTCTAAAATCCCTTTAAAAAGACCTCTCCGTGGCTGTTACAGAGAAATGAGGAACAGGGGACTTCTGAAGCGTTGATGTGATTTCTCTCTCTGAAGCGGAGCAAAATTTGAAACAAAGGGGAAGGTCTTTGTAAGGAGACTGCATTGATTTTAGACACACTGGTTTGTTAGTGGGAAGTAGAAAGAGTCTGAAGCTGGGAGGTGAGAGGGTCTCTCTGTCTTACATCTGCAAACTAATTATTTTTTTTGCTTACCAGAAAGAAAATGCAATAGGAAGGATCAGGAAATTCAGATTTGGTTCAATTATGCTCTCTGCTGCTATGGGGCTGAAACAGGGTCCGGCGTAATTCAGAGTCACAGCATGCAGCTTCTGATTTGAAAGCTCTCCTTTGGCTTAGAGGCTTGGAGAGCTAATTAAAACCCTTTTTGCTTAGAAGACTTTTCTGGCTCTTTTCCGCTCTCTTCCCTCCATCTAATAAATGATGAACCTTCATTAGATCAACATTATGCAAGAGGTATCACTTCACTACCTTGCTCAGCCTGAGAGCAACTGCTGCTGCTATCAATATTGGCAAAGAGACTAATCCAAGCCATGATGTATTAGTGAGGGACCATCAGAGAAATCCTTGCATAATTTATTTGAAGAAGTGCAGGAGAGCAGCTGGGGAGGAGAGGGAAAAGAAGAACTGCCAAGACCTGATCAGGAAGATATCTTCATCTGGAAGGGATCCTCTGCTCAGACAGTGCTTACAAACTTTCAGCCAAAACAAAATGCTTTGAACTTTGTTTACCCAAGAAACCTATTTACTCCTCCCTGAGCACAGCTTATTTGTGGAATTTTAATTTATTTTATTTTTCATGTATTTATTGATGTATGCAGGTGTTCAACAAGCATCAGTGAGGAGTTTCACAGGGAAACAGCTGTTACCCAGTACCCCACATTCAGGCACGTTTGGGCTCTGCAACACTGCAGAGCAATATACAATGTCACAAAGGCCCACATGGCAAGGGAAGAAGGGGCTCCACTTTTGACCTGCAATTTCTATGCCTCTTTGGTTTTTCCTATCCCAAGGCTCTCTGAACACTTGGTTCTTCATATGCCGTCGTCACTCTCCCAAGTATGTGAAGCTGTTTAACTCGTTGTTGTCTCTCTTGACAGATCTCAACACCAACAAGTTTTCTTATGAAACGTTACAGTACAAAGAGAAGACAACTCAGAAATACCGAAATACCACCCCTAAAACCTGCAGGGATTTAGGAAGACAAATGGAGAGACACACATGGCGTTACAACGAGCCCCAGCCATATAAGCTGTGACATGTGAAAGACAACTGAAGGGAAAATTGGGAAGATGCATTAAAAATACTCTGAAAAATGACGAGGATGTCTGAGATAGCGAGAGCCTCTTGGAAGGCAAAAAAAAAAAAGGAAATATACGATAATAAACGATGGAAGAGAGAAGCAGTTTGCCCATTGCTGCTGGCCCCCCTGCGCCGTGCGAGACGACCGAGACGTGTTTCCCCAGCCCACGTGATGCTCAGGCACTCGGCGCTTTCCCAAGCTGACGACCACGGGTGCAGATCAGGGCAGAAGCTTATGTAACGCAGGAACACACAGCACCGATTTTCAAACCTAAGGGGACTTTGGTGCCTGTCATCAGCGTCTAGGAGGAACGTTCCCCCTTAACTGGATGATTGCATTTGACGTGATGTGTATGTGACAGCTTCGCGTGTGAAAGAGCACCGGCTTGGCTGAATCTTCGAAAGGCTGATACAATGGGTGCAGCTTGGATCGTATCTGAGCAGAAAAGAAGAAAAGATAACTGTGCCATTCAGTCATCTCAGTATTTTACACTTAAAAAACATCTTAGAAGGTTCCTGCTCTTATATGTTTTCAGTTCATCTCAAGGAAATGCCTTTAGGAGAAGGACAGATCAATAGGTCACGGGCTCTTTTTCTTGCAATGATTTAGCAGTGTAGGAAGTCTCTTGGAGCCCAGGGTGTGTTAAGAGGTGCAGGGAGGGATTTAACTCATGAAAATTGTGGGTTTAACCAGAGAGCAGTTACAGAAAGATGTGAATGAAGCCAGGAGCAGCCTGGCATTAGGCAGGATCCAGGCTGCACCCTCCCCTGCCCCTGCACACACACAGACACACGCAGAAACACACACACGCTGCCAGCACAGCCATGCAATTTGCTCCTGCTCCCCCTCCTTGCTCCTGCAGGGTCTTCAAGAGAAGACAGCCCAGCTCTGCAAAATTAATAGGGAATCAGGGTGGGAACAGGCAGTGTTTCTCATAGAAGCAGCAGAGAAGAGGGGAAAAAATTAATGAAAAGCTGTAATGAAGCGCACCTCTCCCTCCCGCATTTGCACGCAGCTGGTTAGATGCAGACTCGGTGCCAGCGAAACTGTTCCCGCGGCCAGCAGACAGGTCTGGGTGGTAGGAGCTGCGAGAGACAGCCACCAGTTGCATTGCTGGTGCTGCTGGGAGGTGGCAGATACTGCTGAAACCCAGGAAAGAAGCAAAAGCGCCAGCAGAAGTGGGAGCAGAGCAAGAGCGGGCAGGAGATGCTCTGGGCGAGTGAAGGCTTCTTGTAAAAGGAGGCTGGCGACTGTGAGCTTTAGTCACCTTTGCATGGTGGGTGCTGGGTGCTGAGCTGAGGGGGAATGGCCATGATGGTGGGGAGTGGAGCCCCAGCATCGCACCGGGCACGTTCCTGCAGCAGGCAAAGATCAACCTGAGGTCATGAGTCTCTTGTTTGATTCCAGATAACATCTTCCCATATAAAGCTGAATCCTTTTCAGCCTCCCAGAGTAGAGGAATTTTGTCTCAGACAACATTAGGGGACAGGAGCCGTGCCTGGGGTCTCCCTGGGGTCAAAAGTCAGTGGAGAGACGAAGGCTTCGTGGGGATGCTTTATGCATGATCCACCGCAGACGCCCAGACTCCAGGCGCTGTGTTTCCTTGACCTGCTCGGGAAGCTGAGGCTTCCTTTGGCTCTCACCCATCAGGAGACAGAATTGGGCCCAGGGGGTTGTTCCCTTGCATGAGCTGTTTCTAAAGTCCGGGAACCGGGGGGTGACATGGTGATGCTGCAGGTTGCTGGAGCAGTGTGTTCATGAGGATGCCCACAAGAAGCATCAGAAATGTGCCGCACAGTCACCTTCTGCATCACCCCAGAGGCTACACGAGGGCATACAGGCCGTGATCGTGCTAGTGACTGCTTGTCAGCTTTGTGAGCAACCATCACCAGATGTTCATGGTGAACTGAGCTGCAGCGTATTGTAAAAAGCACCCTAATTTATTTTGGTGTTTTTTTCTTGCATCTCTCTGCTTTTTTTCCTCAAAGTGCATTTTTTCACACTTCATATTCCTAGAAATTGCAATGGAGCGATAGCTGCTATTTTATGAATGGACAGTGCTGTTGAATTAGTTTAAAAAAACCACCATTACATTCATGGCGTTTAAGAATTATGCAGTTACGTTGGGTGTTTAAAGTGGACAGACCTCTCCTCAGACTTGCTCCGTGCTCCATTTTCCCACAACCTGTGAAAGAGCCAAGACAGTCTGCGATGCCTATAGAAAGAATATGCAGTCCCTTCGCAAGTCTGCAGGTGAAAACGAGCCAATTTGATCTGAAAGCCTGAGAGCCTGGGAGCAGCCTCAGCCCTGGCTAAGGCTCATGCTAATGGATGGCTCACCCTCATTTGCAAGCTGAGATAGCCAATATTAGCAGCGTTTCAGAAAACCAGAATACAGCAGATGCCTCAAAATCTGCAGGAGAAGACGAAATGTCTTCCAGAGGCTGATTTTCGCCACCCAGCTCTGTCCAAGTTTGCATCTTCCTCAGGGACAGAATTGGAGTCCCTGAAGGGGACGGGCACGAGGCTGCTGCTCTGGTGATGCTCTCGAGTTTGCACGCTCTGCATCTCCCCGCCGGTGGCTGCCACATCCCCAAAAGCAGTGATTCTGTCTGCTTATCATTTCTGCCTTAATCACCCTGCGACTTTAGAGGCATTATTAATATCCATGCACCCAGATGGCTCCCAGCCACTGTGCCCAGCTCCCTGTTGAAGCCACTTGCTCAGACCAACTGGCTGCACTGGGTATTATCTCAGAGACACGAGAGAACCAGGGAGATGCAGCAGACACTTCCCAGCAGCAAATGCCGTGGCTGCAGGCTGCTGAAGTCCATGCAAGCACTGCCCTTACTGGCAAGAGCCTTTGGATGGGGTTTAAGTACAATAATTACTAAAAACCAGGGATTTTTATTCCAGAACCACATTTGGCATGTGATTCAGACTCTCTCTGATCTGATTCATGTTTTATTTATTTATCTGAAAGAGAAAAGTGAGGGAGGAGGGGGTGTGAGGGTGGTAGCATGGCACGAGGGCCAGGCTGTGGGACTGCTCTGTGTCCTTGCCCTGAGCCTAGCAGGCAGCCTGTCTCCCAGATGAGATGCCTGTCTAATGGACCATGTGCCTTTCTGTCTATTCGAGGTAATACAGCAAGCCTCACAGCAGGGCAAATCTGAGCAGATGGGGAACCTTACATCACCTGAATGTCAGGAGAAAAGTAAGGTTATCTGTGCCTTATAACATGCAAACTTCATTCTCTTTAATCTTCTTGATAGCACTTGTGAACAAGAGATGTTTTGGCAGCACGCTGCATTCAAATGAAAACCTCTTTGTTCTCACACTTAGCTTTCTGAAACGGTTGGCCTTAATTTCTGTTTAGATGTAAAGCTTGCAAACTATTTTATCAGTAGATGTATTTATTTTGCCGGAGCAACTCCTGTGGTGATTTTCAAATCACTTGTAAAAATTATGAAGCAGAGCTCTGCGCTCCAAAGATGCGACCCACCTCTTATGTCTTTTTATTAGGTACTTCTTTTTCTGAATCATCAAGTCTCCTAGCTTTCGGAATTGTCTTTACATTTTACTTTCTGGATTACAGGACTTCATAGTTAAAGTATCTGATCTTATATTTTAAGTTCTACTACTCACACAGCTATTAATGCTGCAGTTAACATCTGAACCACCTTAATGTTGCTCTGGTGGTTTCCCGTCTTTTTGCCCTGTTTTGAAAACAGCAGCAGCTGCACTGCTGCAAGCCTGCAGATAACAGGATATTTTCCTAATTGACAGTTGACATCGCCCCTCTCGGTCTTTTTGCTTTGGATCAATTTGTTCGCTGCTTTTATCTGTACAGTTAATTATCTTATGAGCTCTTATGATAATTGAGGTCCCTGTCCTGACAGTATTTCTTGGCAACGCTGAAGATAAGGACACAAATGCACGTGATGCTCTGCAGATAAAGCCCATCTTCCTGCCGTTTCTGTCACTGCTGTCCCCACCACAGCTGCCAGCACTGGCTTCAGCTCAGCAGGAGCGGGTACACACAGGTGCAATTGCTGATCTACCCAAAACACAATCAAGTGCACCATATCTAAACAGCTTCACATCATTTTCTTGGGCATGGAAATGTAAAAGGTCTTCAGGGAAGGGAGTCTTAAGGAGAATGAAAAAGCCACCATTACAGAAGATGTTAACATGGCTATAAATGATAACGTGTTTCAAAAATTACATTTTTTTAAAGTGGTCTTTAGTTTTAAAATATATTCGAGGAGGAGGGACCATCTATTTCGGAAAGGACCATGGTTTCCATCCCCAAAACCATGTACGTCAGAAAAAACATCAAGTGAGCGTGGGAAAATATGCAATGCACCAAAACCCCTCATATTTTTTTAAATATTTGCATTTAGACACTATACTTCTGTAAATTACTTGCCTTCAGATTTTCATTTCTATAACCTATGCACAAAACACATTGTGAAATAGGGGGACATTAGAGACTTTAGATAAAGGATCTTTGTACATTTTTTCCCCGCAGATTAAACCACTCTGACCTGGACCTGCACTTTCAATATAACAAGTCCATCAGCGGGGAGGCTCCTGCCCCATTAGGGACCAGCAGATGCTTAGACAAAAAGCCAGGCAGCTCCGCAGTGCTGCTGGTGGGCTGAGGTGTGTGGGCAGGCAGCGCACAGCCCTGCCTGCAGTGCAGCTCACGCCTCCCTCCTCTCCGAGCCTGGCACATGTCTGAGCCAGGACCTTGCGGATATTTCGGTAGTGCTGAGGAGCGTGCAAAATATTTCCCAGAGTTTTTCAGTCCTGTGCACAAAGAACACAATTACAAGCGTTTTTCTCCCAAACTTTATTAAGAAGTTTCTTAAAATCTGTCTGCAGCATCCTATCGTTAGATTTAACTAACAAGCGTGCTGTGGACAGGGGTAACCGCTCAGATCAAAGCTGTGGCAATTTGTTTTTTCTGTTGCAATAGGTGACAATCTCCAGAGCTCTCTTGAGTCATTCCATCGTTATTAAATAGGCAGAGCCTTGGCTGCTGAGATTTGATAAATCAAGGGCCAAGATGTGGGCCGAGGCACAAGTGTGTATCTCCAAACATTCAATCAACCACCAATATAATGAAAGGAGGGTTGATAATTATAGAAACCTAGTACATTAACTGGCAGAACATTAAAGGCAAAGAACAACATACAAGCTTATATTCCCTCTGGCTGAGAAGGTAAATTGCATTTTCAAGTTATGACAAACTTGACATTTGTTATTATCTATTATTATATTATTTATCTCCTTTAAAGTATCGTTTAGAGGCCTCAGCTGTGGTCAGAGTCTGACCGTGCTCTGAAAAGGTTATATTTTAAGTCCCTGACATTCAAGATAATATTTCCTGCTGTCTTGGTTCTGCCAGCTTTAGCAGAAGTTAAGCTAATTGGGAAAACGTCCATCTGAGCGTACGGAGGAGTGTGAAATGCAAATGTGAAAGGCTCCAGGTATATATTAGGCAGTATCCTGCCTAATATCGATCTCAAGCACTTGGAGAAGGCCTCCCCGCAAGGTCCCCAGGACGTGCTCCGCGGCAGGGTCCTCCCCACGCCGCGGGCGAGGAGCGGGAGCGCGGCCGGGTGGGTTCCTTCGCTGGGTGCCGCCGTCTCCTCTGTCTGCAGGTGGCAAAGGCTGGTTGAGGACCGAATTAAAACGAGGTCCCACCCGCACGTCGCGCATGCACCCGTGTCACCCCGAAGCCGGGCGGGTGGGCGCGAAGCGGCCCACGGACGCTGACTGGGAGTGGGGGGCTGCAAACCCCTTTTCTGCCCGTGCATCAGCCCCGGGAGGAGAGACGACCCTCTCTCTGCTCCTGCCGGGTCCTCCCTTCTGCGTTTCGGCAGCTCCCCGCCTGCAAGCGCCTTTCTGCATGCTGGACCGGCGGTCTCCAACCGATTACTCTTCATCAGCGTGTGGCACCATAATTAACAAATGTGATTATGAAGTGCAGATGTGCTGGTGTTGCACCTTGTCATTATGGCAGCGTTTTCTTTTCTCACTTAGTGTTATAAGCTAATAATTAAAGCTTTATACTTTTAGCAGCTTCATGTAATTTAGGGCCAATTTGTTGTGGCATTCCCTAATGTTCACTTCATCCTCCCGGTACCTAACCCAGGCTGCTGCCACACCAATCAGTAGTGATTTTATTCTTAATTACTGCATCTTAAAGTGACAATTAGGTTTAAAATTATATTGTATAAAAACAACCTTATGTTGCACATACCTTTCAAGCTAATAGGCATGGTTGAACTAGAAACCTAACCTCCTCATTTCTGATTTTACAAGGGTTTTGTAAGTTCTTTTCATAGAACCATAGAAAAGCACAGGTTGGAGGGCACCTCAAAAGATCATCTGGTCCAACCTTTATTCCTTAATGCCAATCATAAAACAAAGAGCTCCCAACCTGTCACGATATTTTGGTTTGCAGTCAGTACATGGATATAGGAATAAAAATGGTTTAAATAATTGTTTACAGAAATAAATAACCTAGGGTCCTACTTGACTGGGTAGCTGTAAATAAGAACTCAGAAGAGGAATTGATGAGAGTTTTGGGGCTCTCATTTAAGACGTAAATTGGGGGACAGCGAACTGAAGTGAATAAAAATAAGAGTGGGTACCAAGGAGTTCCAGAAAGCTGCTTCAGCTGAACTTAAAAGATACTGTGATTATTGCACTGGCCAGGAAATGCTGGGCTGCAGAAATGGAGTATCTTACTGCTAGTGAAGAAATTAGTTGACTCAGGTGTGGTATAATATTTCAGCCTAATTTACTTACAGGTAGGTACAGTTATGGACAAGTATTAGAGTATTAGAAGGCCGAAGTGAATCAGGTAAGGAAGCCTTCCAAACTCCAGAAATCAACTTTTTTCCCAATTGCAGAAAGACTCATATCTTAGCTGAGGTATGACCTTGCACCTGAGCCCCCCCTGCCCATTTTTTAATGCACACACCTAACCAGGTAGGTCCAGTGCTGCTGGGCCAATGCACCTATCCTGCTTCCCAGCCTGGCTCAGTGTTGGCTTGGACTAAGATCTTTGATCCAGGCACTCAGGTGTCTGCTGTTACTTAGACTTAATGAGTTGTTAGCAACATCTCTGAGTTTCACTTCAGCTATTTCATAAGGAAATAGTCACTGATTACCCAGCTCAACTGAGTTTGCGGGGACCTCCATGGAAATCGTTGGACAAGGTGCCTATGGCAAGGTAGGTCCTTTCTTCTAGCAGTGCCATCAGTGGGGGGACTCACCATGGGAAAAGCTATGGGTTCAAGTGGGATCAGCTGCATCTGTGGAAGATAATTTCATCCGTGGCTATTGAACATCATGCCAGAGTCCCAGGAATGGACAAACCCCTGGCGTGCACTCCTTTCTGTAAGTTTTCCAGGTGCAGCCAGGACTTCGTGTCCATTTTTGTGCTTTTCTGGAGATAAATGTTGCAGCAATAACCGTTTCAGAGGAAAACCTGCACTTTGTCTTTCTGTCAGATATGAGTCCCCTCTCCCCTCAGGTTGCACTCCAGACAAGGGGGTTTATTATCTCTCGCAGTCTGATTAAAACAGATGACAGAGCACTGCACAGGACCTTGTGGTCCTTAACCTGAACTTAATTATGGATCGCCCCACAGAGCAGCTCAGCTTCCCTCCTGGCAAATATTTGCAATCAAACACCGCAACCAGCCACTCTCCAGCCAGGTCTGCATGTCGCAGCCACATTTTTGTGCTACACCAGCAGATTATCCAGCACCAGCCTTCCCCCCTGGTCTGCCCTGGTCTGGTCCCGTTTAGTTACAAGCTAAGTCCAGGTTGCCTGTGAGGTGTCATGTAACTTCATGCGTGGAGAATTAGGGGAAAAGGTCCCTTCTTCTGCAAGGCTGTCCTTTTGAAAACCCGGGATGAACTGAAATGCTTGGACTTTTCCCAGATTTAAATCATGCCATCAGCATCTGGCTCGTTTTATGGAAGGGCAATGGCTTGTTGCACCATGCGGATTAGTGAAAGACTCCATTTATTATCATTACGTCAGTAATGTACCTCATCCACCCTCTTTGCTAAAAGCTCCAGCAATCATCCCAGAATGAGCTTCTTGCTTGGGACAAAACGGGGTTTGTGGGTGTACAAAACCTTTGGGACACTGTGACACCCAGGGTGCCCGCAGCCTGTGGGGTGGGGAGAGAGGCTTCATCAGCAAAGCTAATCGTGGCTGGTTGACATGCAAAATAAGTTTTGTATTAGCACATATGGTGCAATCTCATGTAAAATCCGGTATAAGCTTGTGGATAAGCACAGCTGCAACTACAGTGTAAACTTAGCTAGTCAAGTGTAGGAGGTGGGTTTGGTTTGGTTGGGTTTTTTCCCCCATGTGCACGTTTCTAGCTTATTTTGTCATTAAGGAGGTTTTAGGTTATGGGCTGTTTTTGTCATGCCTCAAGGCCATGATGATGCTGGGGTCACATCGAGGGGGCTGTTCCTCACTGCTGCTCTCCCACCATCGCTGACCAAGTCTTCTCCACTCGAGAAAGACACGTAGACAAAAAGAGAACGTCCTGCATGGCTTAACTGTATTATTAGTGCATTTAACACACCGGATTTTAGACAAAAGCAAACTAGCTTAACCTTCATCCCCATTTGTCAGGACTCCAATTCTTTAATGTGAAAAAGTAAGGATATACAGATGAGGCGAGGCGCCCGGGCTGTGCGGCTCTGAGGCCAGGAGCTGGTGCTTGCGAACCCGTGGGGTTTCTAGGCTTGGGACACCTACGCTCCTCTCTCCAGGGAGCATCAATGGCAATCTTTGGGAAGCATCTGAGCAGTTGTCCAAATCACCTTGCATAGGGAAGGGACCAAATCCAGGCTCCATCTGGCTTTGGTGGCACTGCCAAGCCCCGCTCTGTGACAGCACCATGATGAAGGACTCAACCCTACATAAAACTTTTAAAATGCAACTAAACCCCTTGCCCCACTCCATTTTGTGGAGATGCACAAATCAATCAGCCAAAGAAACCACATAATGCACCAACGTGGGCTGCACATCTTTTCTCTCCTCCCCAGAAGGGCACAGAGACAAAAAGCCAATGAACTCTATCATGGCCTTTGGGATGGGCTCAGATACATTGAGTTTTGGAGGGGCAATTGGGACTGGAGTGGGAGATAGGACAGGGCAGGGCTCTGATGGGTGCAGGACCGGTCACACCACGCAGGCTGGCTCTGGCACAGCCAGTAGCTGCACCCGGGATGTGGTAGCTGCTGCACAGTGCCCATTAAAAGACACTGCCTAATTTTTGGTCTACTTCTTTCATTTGAGACTGTTAGTCCTTTGTTCTCAGCTAACATTGTTTTAAATACTGTGTTTTGCAGGGGCTTTTTACAAAACTCCTTCAGTGACCTACTTTGAGTTTAAAATAACCTTATTAGTAACACAGTAATGATAGTTAGCCTTCCTACATACGATTTGTCTTCAAGGCATTGCTCCAATTTCAGGTAATCTTCACAGTGGTTGTGAGAGGCAGGTGCTCACTGCAGTATTTTGAGACAATTCTCTTAAAAATGGAGATGATGCAACAATTAGGCCTGTTTTCCACCTGATTTTTTTTTGAAGTCTAATACTAAGCTCTGTTGGAAAAATGAGGTCATTAAAGGACAAGGAGGTAATGGCTGTCCAACATTTACCCAGAAAAAACTTTCACATATGAGCAGCTAGAGTAAGCATAAAGCATCTGCTTAGTCTTTACTGACACCAAGACCACTCTCTGGATTTCAATCCATCAGAGGCTCTTTTAGGTAATTTGACATAATGAAGCATGTGAGAATAAGCTGAAAGCCCAGGAGAGTGTTTCCAAGACCCCACTGGCTAAAAAAAGTTTGAGAATGTGTCTAAGTCCTGAACAGGTGAAAAAATTGAGTGTTGTCCTTTGGCTACTTGTTCTTTCTGAGGTCCCTTGCTAAGTCCTAGACTAAACCACATACCTTGTTTATGGGACGTACTCAGATCCATCGCACATAAATCTTCCCTGGCCACCTCTGAGCTGAACACCAGGTGTTGCCAGCCAACATGTTCTTCTGGAAAGAAGTTAGAAAACATCCAGAGGAAAGCAACTACTCTATTTTGCTGCTGTGCTGTCACTGCAGTTAGGTCTGAGTAATTCCCTGAGCAGCCAAAAATCCCTTTGCTGTTCAGTTTTTGGACAATGGTAAAGCATTTGATATGTTACCATAAGTTTTAGCCTAGAGACGTAATTGAATGTCAAGCCAAATGGGATTCTATATGTAATTAATGATTCATATGAACAGACATCGTATTGGCACATTTTAAACAGCCGTAGGACCTGAGCCGCATGGAGGAGTACTTCAACAGGAAAGAAGAGAGAGTAAGAGCTCCCCTGAGCTTGGTGTTGGTTGATGGGGCTCTCCAGTTTGAAGCAACAGGTCATCTATTAACCCAAAAGAGTTTTTTTTATGCCTCTATTGCAAAGAAAGAAATCTTAGTTTTGTGTATTTTCTGTATACCCTGCCTCAGGGTAGGCTGATCTTAGGAAAGATTTAAAACTGGGGGAGCTCATCTTTCCAGATTGAAGTTAAGGTATTGACATACTCCCACAGCAGTGAGCCGGCTTTCCTCCGTGCCTGTATTTCATTTGAATTCCCTAGAGGCGAAACTTAGATAAGAAATAATATGCTTTGTGATTCATTCCTGCTTGCGTGTGGAGGAGGAAATACCAATGCGAAGGGCCCTGCACGGCACCACGTAGCTTCTCTCCCTGCCAGCGAGTACATGGGGCTCCTGGAAGCATCTACCTGAACCAGCTACAACAGGAAGGCCAGGTCGATCTTCCATTTGCTCAGCAGAGACTCTGTAATGACTCCTTACTAACAAAAAATCCTTGTTGCATCTTTAAATGCTTCTCGGGGAGGTTGGCACATCGCGGGAGCCACCAGTACTTGCTGCAAATGGAGAAGCATTTGGGATTTTCCTACTTTTTACTTGATCAATTCATATCCATTTTAATCCTTCTAATCTCGTCCTGGTTCTTTGCCACCAGCCACTGTGGGAGGTGGACCTCAATATGACTCACACCACACTTACGGGGAAGGAAATCGATGGATGAAGAATTTCTCATTTTGGAAAGCCAGGAAGTTGTTCTCCATCTCATCCAAGTTTTCATCCAAATGAACATTTTTGGCTTGTCAGACTGAAAACAGAAGTCAGCTCAGGGCAAGTGAGTTAATTTACTTTCGCTAAAAAGAAATCCTTTTGAAAGATCTTTGCATGGAGAAGACTGAGGTGAAAAATTACATGGACTTGAAGAATGAAAGTTGTTTCAAAATAAAAATCAAGGTTGCACTTTGTTCAAACACAATACTGCAGCATTTACAAACCCAACTTTTCACTATTTTTGTTGGAAAAGCTTTTTGCTGCAGGTTTCAGTTTTGACTAATCAGTGGCAAAAAATCCCAAGATGATTTAGCTGGTCTTTGTCTCATTAAGTCTAACAAGAGATCGAATAAGTGGGCAAATCAGGAGGGGACATATGTGAGGGCGCCTTGCCCGGGCCTCTGGGAACTTGGCCCATGCACACTTCCAAACCTGACTGTTTCACTCCATGGCATTTGTCATGAATTGAAAGATTATCTCAAAAGAAGGGAACCTGATGCTTTGCAATTCAGCTGCTTGAAGACATTGGTCACTGCAGGATTCCCACTCGTGTCCGAGGAGGGTAGCATTGCCCCTCGTGTGGGCACCAGATGTACCCCAGCCCTTGGCATGGCAGAGACCCCCCCAGACTGCTCTGTTCTTGGAGGTAGGACGTGGGCTGAGCAAGCCATAAGTGACCACCCTGCTAATCTCTGGCCTGGTTTCTTCAGGCAGGTCCTCTGCTCTACCTTCAGAAAGGCTTACGGTGGATGCGTCACTGCGCTTAAAAACAGAATATGGCACCATGACTCATGCCGTATAAACCTGATAGTCCTAAAACACAAAGAAATGCTTAAAAGTGTTTGCTGGAAGGTTTATTTCTCTGCTCACAGAGCTGAAGCAAATGCCATAGCACCACATAATCCTTCTACTATTCTGTGCATTCAGTTTTTCCTCACTTCGCTCTGCAAATAACTTAAACTGCAGGAGACCCAGTATTTTCAGTGTGCCATGGAGTATCAAGTGCATTGGAAGGCTGACCTCTGAGACTTCTGTAATATCAATAAATTGTCCCTCTTTGAAAGTCCTATTAGCACTGCATTCTCATCCCTGCAAAGTTGTTTGAGTGGTTTCTACATAATGAAAATTACAGCACCCCATAGAGCTTAATGAAAACACCTGGCGCCTGCATGGAACTGCTTTTTTTTGTAGCCAAACATCTCAAAGTATATTTGCAAAGATGGGTTAACACTGTGATTTTCCTTGACAGAAAAATCGTCAGGGAGTGAAGGCAAGATGTGTGAAGCCAGGCTCTCCTCTCAGCTCAGTAAAAAGCAGCAATTGTTGGAGAGCTAGGGTACAGCCATGCACCTTGAGGCATTCACACACACAACAGCTTATATCAAAATGAGTCAGGAACTGTCTGTCCCACCACCTCTCTGGGTGGCACCTGGGAACTTTTGGGAAATGTACCCAAGGGCTCTCTGGAGGACAGTCTTGGTTTCAGGACAAGAAACCTACTCACGCTTGCAGGAACGGAACCAAATCCTTGCTGCGTGGGATGACTGGGGCCTTTCTGCTCCCAAAACCAGAGTTTGCAGGACCGAAAAGACAAAGCAGAGTTGCCATCCCCTCAGAGCATGACACGGACGTGCTGGGAAGGAGTGTGTACCTTTCTGGTGCTTGGCAAGAGTTAAGTGTGTCCAAGGTCTGTGTCAAACCTCCCTCCCCTTGCACAGTAAAAGCCAAGCACCTGATGCTCTGACTCTCCAGGTCCAGAAAGAAGGAGAAGGAAGGAGGGAGGTGCCCATCACCTCTGCACCCTGCTGCTGGCAGCATCGCCCAGGGACCTGGTGTCTGAGGACACCAAAAGCTGCAGAGCCACCTTCAGCCTGCTCGAGGCAGAAATCCCGGAGAGCCTCTATGGGAGAGAGATCACTTTGAGACAGGCACAGAGGAAACAACATTAATTTAAACAGAAAATGAAATTAAACAGAAAATTTGAAATGAGGGAGATTGTTGGCTGTCTCACCAGGAAATTACTGTCCTTTAATGTAGTTAAGCAGCCAGGCCCCAGGGCAGCTGGGCAGATTGCCCTAGACACCCGGAGCACAAGGAGGT
The DNA here is from genome assembly GCF_000737465.1 of Haliaeetus leucocephalus. NCBI lineage: Eukaryota > Metazoa > Chordata > Aves > Accipitriformes > Accipitridae > Haliaeetus > Haliaeetus leucocephalus. The sequence continues at coordinate 8,768,597 of NW_010972438.1, forward strand.
TTGTCAAGGGGGATGCTCAGGATGAGTCCAAGCACTGGAAGGGGCAACATAAGCAGGCACAGTTGGGCAGTGAACTGTTGAATGCTGGATGCAGTCGGGGTTGTCTCTGAGCCTCGAGGACAGGCTTCAGACACATCTAAAATCGGGATGGCTTCCCCTCTGCAAACACGTCTCAGCCGTGCACATCTTCACTTTCTTTGCAATCAGCTCCCCTCCCTGGCGCTTGCTCAGCCTGGCACTTTCAGGGTGATTAAAGAGTGCACTTTCTCCTGTGCCATCTCTCCAGGGAAGGGGCTGCAGAATGAGCTTTTTTCAACCCAAGGAGCTGGCACAAGGCAGCACTTTGCACTAGTGCTTTGCCAGGTTCATCCTCCTTCATCTGGGCAGCAAGTATCACCTAACCCGAACCTCGTACCAACTCTCTCTGCAGGTGAGGGTGCCTCCGACTCTTCAGCTCTCCAGCAGTTTTAGCTTTGAAATCATGCAACAGAGTACGGCTGCTGAAAGAAAGGGGCTTTCCTCACTCTCTACTTGGAAGGCTGAAAATGCTGAAGGCAATGGAGACAGGGCATGAAGAGGTCCCTGAGTGGAAATAATTATAAAGAGAAATAAATGGGTATAAAAAAAGAGCTAGCTTTGTTCACCCAAACTTGCAGCACAGCCCAGGCCAAGAAAATCTCCAAGGACACAGTGGATTAGTGATAACCCTCAGGAACATGGAATAAAGTGTATAATTGAAAACAGTGTCATCTTCATCACAGTTAGAGAACAGAGCAGAGTTAACTCAGCTGGTAAAAATGTCAGCTAAAATATCTCCTCCTTTTCATCCGCAGGTCGATGTTTAATGCATATTTCCTATTAGCAACCACAGGTAAATTGGAAAAGGTCTTCTGGCAGGTTCCAAGCTTTCTGTAATGCTTGAACATATTTCACCGGTTTAGAGCTATGTTCATATTTATGCTAATACTCCCTCTTAAATACCAATTTAAACACAAATTCCTGAAGCTGAAATCAATTAGATATTTCTGTAGATGAGTGCTGAAGATCTGAGAACTTACATAGCACATATTGTAGTATGAGAAATAGCAATAACCTAATAATACTAACTGCTTAGTAAACATAATGGAAATGAGCAGAGAGCATTGAATACTTAATACAGCACCTCTGGAAGTGTTAAAGACTGCCTTAAAACTGTGGGCAAGGAGGTGAGGACTTGGCAGCTTCTTTTAAATGACATAAAGCACAAGATGTTAAATTACGCATTTCAAGGTCCAGAGAAGTCAGCAAAACCATCTTCAAAAGAAAGACTTAAGTGTCAAGATTCCCTGTTTGCTGCCTTCTGCCCGTACACAGGCAAAATATATCTTCATCCCAGCCTTATGTTTGGTGGATATTTGGATTTATCATACCTTTTGCTGAGTTCATGCTGGAAGGCAATTAGTGAAAGAGCTTGAGCAGAGGCCATCAATATTGCTCTGCTTGATTAAAAAACCCATCTGGAGCTGGCAGTGAACTAGCCTGCGATTGGCAGGGGTTATTTAGTGCATCACTGTTCCTCTGCAAAACTCTGCATTTCCTCCATTATCACAGGGTGAGATCCCTGCAGGCAGAAACTTGGGAGATGGTTTAAAAAGTGAATATGAAACGGAGTGAGACCATGACACTTGTCGAAGAGATCAGCGCTAGAGGCTGCTGGCTCCCTGGATTTTGGTACAACAGATCCAACTAAAGGGCTTCAGCATCCACTGGGGTTTAGCTCATTGTTTACTCCTTTATCTGCTCATCATGATAATCAAAGGTGAAGTACCTGTGTCTCTTGTGTCGTAACCCCAGTAGTCTAAGGACGTAAACAGGACAAGACCTGTAGGGAGAGGTAACATCTTGGTTTACATCATCTCTAACAGCTGGAAGAAGAGGCAACACAAGCTCTTTTTCAGTTCTGAAATCTTACTGATGCAGGGCTGTGTGGGCTGAGCACTGCAAAGAGAACAAAGAAAGGTAGAAACAAAACCTACCTTAAATGAGCCTTTATTCCCACGTTGTTCCTTTCCTGGGTCCAGTTTGTCTTTGGAGGTAAATCTACAGCTCAGAAGAAGGGGTTGCAGATCTGAAAGCATGCCTGCTTGTTCCAGCTGCTCCAGCTGCTCCAGTAAAGGTATTGCCTCTCCTTACTGTCTTTTTCCTGATCACAGTTTTGTGTGTGTGGAGAAATCAGTGTAAAAGCTCTTGCCCCATTCCTCTCAATGGCAATTTCATACCTGGTGAAAGGGAAGTTGAGGCACACAGGAATCCCCGGCTTGTGGCAAGAGAACAGAGGTGCAGGCTGGCCAGGAGTTTTGCCCAAAGTTATTCACTGGGCCTAGGGCAAAGATGGGAATTGAATGTATTTTCCGAGTCTGCCATTGGGATTTACGCACACCATCCTCACGTGGATCATAGCTCTCGCTAGTAATTTGGCGTGTTGCATGTTCATTCCCTCTGGTCCCTCTTGTTCCTGTTGTAGCTGTGGGAGAAAAGCCACAAACTTCCCTGGCTGCAATTTGTAACACCAGTTTATTAGCATGTCACGAGACTGGGGGATCTCTTGAGCTCTATGTTTCCCAGCCAAAGCAGGTAGTGTAGGGTGGAGGTGGTCAGCATTTTAAAAGGTTAGACAACAGCAAAACATCTATTTCCTCTGGCAGGGGGGTATTAGTGACTGAGTAGGTCTATGGTTGAGGAGGAGAAGAAGAAAAAGGGGAAAATAAGGTGAAGAAAAGAAGTTAGTGGATACAGTCTCATCAGTACCTGTTTTAGATGTGTCTCCCATTTTCATTCAAAACAATGGATTCCAAAGAAAGCTACTCCCAGGAGTGGAGCCCTTCAAAGCTGAAATGCATTATCTTGGGTGAATCACTGAGTCATTAACAAAGGAAACCAGCTTGATTGCTTATTTTTAAATCTGCTTTTCTCAGACTCCTCTGGAAGTGGAATTTCACAGCTCCTGCAGCCCAGCCTTTGCTGGCTGCCTGCAGCCACCTGCCTAGCAGAGCTGTGGAAGCAGCACCTCGATCACCTTCCCATGCTCAGATGCTCAGAAAGGGCTGCAGTACCATTCACAGCAATATATGGGCTATTTTTCACCAGTGCTAGGGCATTATTAAGTCCTTTCCAGCTCGAGGCTGGTACATTTCCTTTCAAGGTTCAGAACGTGGAAAAACTGTCCTTCAATCACTGCTGGGACAAAATCCTTGGATTTGTTCAAGTACTTGGACACAGATTTAGCTCTGGCATGACAGGGCATGGCTACTGTTCAAGTCATTCAGTTTGGAAGCAGGACGCTGTCAGTCCTAGGGACTTCAGGCTCAGCTCTGCTGCTTTGGCTATTGGGGTGGGACTGCAAGGACAGATGTGCCTCCTGTGTGTTATTAGTTGCCACGGTACTTCCCTGTATTATTACCTGTATATTAATGTGATTTTTAATGGGCAGTATTTTAATATGTATAATACTTTACTGTAGAGTTGAGACTGTCCTGTAAACCTGTCCAAGACTTCAAGAGCTGAAAATGCGTGCTGCAAATTAAAAGGAGACTATTTTTTTCCCAGGGCATCTCTAACTGACCATGAGCCAGTTCCTACCTACTTTCAATGTCCCTTGGCTGTTTTAAGCTCAAATATCTTAATAAAGGCTTGGGATTTCAGGGAATTCTTGTGTGGAGCTGAAGTGAGGGTCTTTGAGGTGTCCTGGCACAGGTTCTTGTCCCCATGCCCAGTGCCAGGAGGGTTTCTTTCTCCAGCTATTGCTTGTTTGTGAGGGTGATGGACATGGTGTTGCACCGTTACAAGAATGTTCTTTTCAAATGCAGGATTTTAGGGTTTTTTTCATCTCTTTGTCTGTAGCGCATGGAGCCATAAAGGGTCACACTGCAGCTTGGAGCTTGTGCCCAGAGGAAGAGTATCACTGTCATCCTTCTGTTATCACCCTTCTCCTTCGTGTTTGTTTTCACTAAATGCTGATAAAGAGAAGAGAATCCCAGTGCCACAGAACAACTGACTTTACAGAGCACCTTGGTCTTGTAAAGAAGCAGGAGAAGCAGATGTATAGCCTGATATGCAGTGACTACACCTCTGTGTTCCTGCATTTCTGTGCTGGTTTGGATTGGAGTTTTGCCTGTGTTGGGAGAGGAGTTAAATGTTTCCGCCTTGTGAACCTCGCAGAGGTGGGATGGCTCCGCCAGACATGCCGGCGTGGAAATCAAAGCCCAATACCATGAGACCGTCTCTCGAGGAAGGGAGTGGAGCAGATGCACTGCGAGGGCCATTTAATAATAGATCTGAGACGACAGTGCAGGATGTCATGTGGAGGGATCTTCTGCGCTGAAGAATGATGGAAAGAGAACTGGCTAAGCCTTTTCCCCACCATCTGTTATTAAAGCATCTCAATTTTGCCAAGATCCTTCAGTCATCTGCAGAAGCCTCCCCACAATGCTGCTTTTCTCTTCTTGAGGATGCCGAGGATCCTGCAGGGCTTAAAATCTGTCTGGAGCCTTCAGCTTTTGCTCAAGATCATTCAAAAAATGTTATAATAGGAGCTTCGTACCAAGCCAGGGTGTTGGTCCTGCTGCCTGAGGACACAGAAACACAACACGTCTTTTGTCATAGGTGAGGGCACTCAGATGTTGAGGGAATGCAAAATAAGATAAAAAAAAAATATAGATTTGAGTTAACATTTTAACTTGAAAATAAATATTGGTTCTTCACCTTTAATCAATTTTAAAAGGAATAAAAGTATCCTCAGGCCATTGGGTTCTGTACATCCCATGTCGGTTTCTGAACTCAGGTGTCAAATCATTTCCCTGGGTCAGATGTCACCTTGCCTGGCAATGCTATGGTGAAATAAACCAGCTGAAGGAAGGATATTACTGTTAGAAAATACTCATGTAATTTTTACCCCTCGATAGAAAGAAGTCTGTTGTTATTCTTTACCTTCGTGGTTCAGGCCAAGTTTATCCCAGGTAGGAAGACCATTACAGACAGACCTGTTAAAAATTATTTTCAGATGAAGATTAGCACTTTAAGACACAGGTAATCAGTATGTTAGAGTTTGGGAGAATTAGGGAGCATACTGTTAATAGAAATGGAACTCTTCCTTCAGACTACCAGAAGGGGAGTACCTGCGTAATTTCTCCCCCAAATTTCCTATGCTCTCATCAGCTCCCACTTCCAGTTTTCTTTAGTTTTCATCGACTCTCTCCATGCTTTTCATTAGCAGCAGGTGACCCTGTTTCCACCCTTCAAAGACCCCACCAGAGTTTGTTAACAGGCACTGAGGCACAAACATGCAGAAATGCAGTACATGGGAAGTGCCTCACAAAACCTCTCCGGATCAGACTCTCACCGGTAGTTTCAGTGGAGTGATGGCACCTCCCACCAGACAAGAATATGACCCTGCGTAACTTTTTCTCCTCATAAGAAAATACATCTAAATAACACCGTAATACCGTAAGGTTGAACAGCAGAATATGCAAAAAAGGGGAAATTACTGAAACCCAGCTGGACTGGGTGCCAGGATGGTGTTACAGAGCTGGCAATGGAAACAGCTTTGTTGAGTATACTTACGATCAAAATCAACTGAAAGGCATTGGTCACACTGGATTTTAATTAGTCTAATGGCCATGCCTAAAATGCAGTCCGATTTATCAATTAGAAATCCCTTTAGCTGCACTTATTTTGTGAAGCACTAATGCTAGCAGATCATTCCAAACCAAACGAGACATTACTCATACAGTATATGTCATTAAATATAGAAATTGTTTCAGGTCTTAACTACACAGAAATTAGCAAGATAATTTCAGAAGTGTTATTTGACCAATTTATTTTTATTAAAATGTTTTTTTAAAGATCAACAAGCTGCTTAGGCCATATTGCACTTGCAGCAGTGAGGGCATTGTTTTGAAAGCCCCTGGGATCATTTCTAGGACTATTTGCAGGGAGAGTGGACCTGCCTTTTCCTCTTAGGAGTCATTGACTTTCTCTCATTTTCTTTGTTTACTTATTTTATAAGGCACAGTTCCTCCTTCTACTTCTACTGATGTTTATTATTTTCAAATCAATGCAGTATCTATCCATACTGGTAACAAAATCTTTTCTTCCTTAATGCAATAAGGCTTTTCTCTACCATCCTACCTTTTCGCTTGTGTTATATGTCAGTCGTGTAGTCAGGGAGCTGTGATAAAGAGTACCATAAAATAATGAAGAGTGTGGACCAGATTCAATTCAGGGTGAAGGTCCCCAAAGGCTGCCTTAAGACTAGAGGCTGGTGCTGCGTGTTGGCAAGATGCTCTGCGTTTGAAGACTTCATCTAGCACATCTTCAGCAGCTGAACCTGCAGACGTGGCAATCACAGGGGACACTGGTCAGGTTTTCAGCTCTGAAGAAAATCCTGAGGTTTGTTTTCATGCTAAATGGAAAAAAAAAAAGCAAACTAGAATTTTCCTGTAAACATGGTTTTTGTTTTTATTTGGTTTGGGAACATGGGAGCATTTCTTTTCACTAATACTGGATCATGTAGTTCTGATACAGCACTAACTTTTGTTTCAATAACATGGAAACAACTATAGTCTAGTACTTACCCTATTATTACAGCTAATATTCTACTATATCAAAGTCCAGGTGAAACAGCTTCGAGCTATTATGAAACAAAGTATTTTGACACAATAGAGAAATGAGTAAGTCAAAATGATTCACTTCAGATTTCAAAAACTTCATCCAAAGCAACTCTTTAAAAGAGCATTTCTAAGGCAGAAACCTGCTACTTTGGAAATGCATTTGCTTGTTATTTATTAGCATAAAATCACAGCCTTCTTTTGCAAGTACAGTCTAGAGGAAGGGAGCCACATTTCCCAAACTCTTTCTTCTCCTACGTCTGCCATAGAGAAAACCAGTCCTGAGCTGAGGAAGTCAATAAATCGTGGTTTGGTGATTCAATAGCTGTAGCTCTTGCGCTGTGATGGGGCTGCTGGCCCGAGGGACCGGGCAAATGCCGCACAGTCGGGTGTGCTTTCAGACTACAAGACACCATCCGGCACTGTTTCCAGAAGTCAGCTGTGTAACGGAGGTGAGACGGCTTGGAAAATAATAATGAGGTTTAATCTAATTGAAAAGATTTTCTTTACCTTTGGAAAGGTTCAGGTCCCAACTCAGCCGATGACCTTCAAGATCTATGGTGGAAAGTCCAACAGCACTGACGATCATTACATAAATTATCCTCCGTGAATGCAGAATAATCACCGCAGTTAATACAGTTCACTAGCTAAATTTACTTTATTGTATTTCACACAGCCCTATTTACACTTTAAGACCCAATTTGTTCCTGTCTATTAGAATACATATTGATTTTTTCAGTTTTAGCATACTGCAGAGCCTCTTGCGGGAGTATTTACATTTGAGAGCAAGCCCACCTGCCCTAGAAGATATTCTGTATGGCTGGACCTGAAGGACTGAATTTTATAATAGTTAATAAAAGCTAGAACAACATGAAAAATGGCACGTAAAGAGCCAGCAGCCAGTCTATGTACTGACGGTTCATTTCCTAAGCATTTGTGTAAGGGAGTCATTAAATACTTCAATATTCCAGAGAAGGATATGGGGTGATTTCCTGGCTTTGAACCCCCAAAAGTGATGCAGCGGTGTGAACACGGGTGCATTAAAAGACAGTGATTTTCAAGCTGTAATTTTGGGCAGTGCTTTCATATACTGTACTTGTTTACTGTCATTAATTATTAACATTGCCTTGAAACAGGAGATTTTGGAACTGAAACATACTGAAAAATTCAAGGTTTTTAACACCAACATCAGTTCAAAACAGAAGAAATTTTTTAGAAATGAGTAAATAAACTTAGCCCAAATCTTATCCAAATTCTTAAAGCCAAGACGCCATGTTCTCCGACAGACAGCACGTAATTTACTTCTATCCTCATTTTGTTCCCAGTCAACTTGATTAAATGTTTGGAAATACCATTATGATCTTTAAGGAGGAGCATCCACGTATGGCAGATTCTTTCCATGTAATAAAGATCAGGAAGCAAAAAATACTGAGATACTTTCCCTGCCTATAGAGAGTTTTTGATTGCAAGTGAAACAGGGAACCCATTGCCATGCTTCCTTCTGGGTTCTGCTAGCATTTTAGCATTTTGCATGCAGCAAAATTTATTTTTTGGATAATGATCTTACTCATTTAAATAACTATTAAAATCTCCGCACAAGGTGCATTTCAGAGGGAAAAAAACCCATGCATGTGAAACTTCCACGTGAAAAGAACTGGGGGGACAAATAAAATAGGGGAAAATATGGCATTTTGTCTATTTTAAAAATACAAAGTTTTTGGAAATGTAAAGCATTTTGTCTCAACAGTTTCAAACTGCTACCGGACTCTTCATCTGAAAGAGTAGGGTTTTTTTCTTTTCAAATCTGACCTGAATTTTTAATGAAAGGAAATCATTAAATTGTTTACAGTGAATCAGAGCTTTTCATTCCAAGACAAACAAAAAGTTTCAGGTGTACTTAAACACTTTTTTTTCTTTGATTGTTTCATCTAATGGTTATTATTCTCATTTTGGTTAAACCTGAGTTACTTTGCCCTTGGGACAAAGAATGCATTAGTCTCCCATTTCCACCTGCAGGGTTTCAGAGAGGGCACATGGCAATTGCACTTACTCTATGAGGGAAAAGATAAGATGCAATGATGATTTAAAATTAGAGATCAGCCTGGGAATAACGGAGACAACAGACTACATTACAGCAGGCATTACTACTCCCTCCACTTTTCTCATATTAGCTGTTTAATCCTGTGACTATTAGTGGCTGTGCAATGACATCTTTTTAAAAATCTTTAATTTTAAGCAACCCAGGTTCCTCGAGGTGCCCCTTCCTTGGCAGTCCTTGGCAGTCTGGGTCCTGGTGTCCAGCCAGCCCCGTGCCATGGGTGCTCACTAAGTGACGTTGTGTAGAAGTCATCATGCACCATGCAAAGGTCAAAATAATAGGTGAAATACAGCTATTGGGATATATGTAACTTATTAGCATTTACCTATCAGCATAGGGCACCAAATTCTTCTTTAGAATATAGTAACAGCCTCACTTGACTATACTAGAAGAGATATTTGCATACTTAGGGGCGGTATTCAGCAACACATTACAGTTTCTATGGAAATACATGGTTTTATTTGCTTGGTATCTGAAGCATAATGGCAGACATTGCAACATCCATACCAGAGGCTTGGTACTATATACGGCACTGCGACTGTGTAATCCCATGCCCCGTGGAAAGCTTTGTTGTGTGATATAAGGGCTCACTGGTGTTCACCATTTAATTTGACTTGAGGGAAGCATAGAAGACTAATGAGCTCCTGGACAGCTGAATGCTTACAGTTGCTATTACACAACTATTCCTTTCCCTAAAACATAAAGATTTACATTGTTACATAAAGTCCACTCAAAATTGGCTTGCAATATTGCTAATAAAACATGATGATGCTTGCCACAAGTTATCTACTATTTTAACATAAGATGAGATATGGAAAATGAGCAAAAAAAAGAGGAAGAAAGATGACCAGAAAGAAGAGAAGAGACAATGATGTTTTATCTGATAAATGAATTTTATGGTCAAGTAATCCACGGATATCACACGCAGAAAAAAACCTCATTGTTGTGTGCAACTCAAATCTCTGTATAGACTGATATTGGCAATGACCAAGGCAAAATTCCTATTGAAATCCGCAACACTAATATGGATTTTAAATTATCCTGTTGCAATGCGCAGAAGATGGCAATTCATTTCCAGAATCAGCAAAGCAACTCAGCTTTCTAGAGTGCATAAAAATGTCTGTGTGGGGACAACCCACAGAAGCTGCTTTGCTAAATGAAAATGGAATTGAAAAAAAGAAATATTCTGAAGGATCCTAGCTGTAAAAATAAATCCCATGTAGGAAGCTACACTGACAGAAAAAACAAAATTGTCACAGATAACTCTTCCGCATTATCAACACTAAAAACCACTTGAAAAAAAGGAAACCTCAGCTCAGCTCCCAACTCTTCTCTGGAAATAGCAGCAACAGTAAATTTTAATCTCAGCGCTGATTGCATGGGAGAAAGCAAAAATAAGAACCCTTCCCAAAGCTGTTACAAAGCTTGGAAAAGCAACAAGGTTTCGTCATCAGTTCTAGACTTTCTTCCTCTAGCAGCGTGCAGGTCAGACCCTGAGGGCTGTTGCTTCTGCTGAACTGCCTATTCCTAGGGATAAATCAAGAAATAACGGTGACAATAACCACTGTGATGTGCCCCAAGCAGGACTGAACCCTGAATCTCCCATTGGAGCTGGAAAAGTGAACTTGACATTGAAAAATTGGCCAGTTTTCATTCATAGACATTGCCAGCAAAATTATTAGGTGACTTTGATCCTCAAAAATAGCACTCCATATTTTTTTATTGTTTTCTGGGGGGATTGATCATTTTGCACAAATTCCCTGATGCTGCCAGCAGACTCATTACCTTGTTCGAAACACCGTTGGTTGTAGGGTGGCAGGTTGTCCAGGGGCTTGCCATGGCCTCCTTCCCAAAGAAGGCAGTTTCACAAATATGCCAAATATTTTTAGGGTTTCTCTTGCTATTACCCATCCGCTACATCACACCACAGTATGTTACAATCCCAAGCAGGAGTGGCCCATGCGTCCCCTTCTCTCCCACCCATGTAAAGCAGCCCCCTGCGGCCCTGCCTAAAATACAGCAACATGCTGTAAAAATCATTCTGAATACCAAGTAACTCCGAGAAAAATCCCTTCCCAGACCATTCCAGATAAGAAAAAAAAAAAAGGCAAAAACGAGGAGGAGGGGTTTGGATAACCTCAGAGGGGCTGGTGCTGGCTTTCTCACGCCCATCACTGCGCTGGAGAGCATTCCCGTACCAGTCTTGATCCTGCAAATTTCTGCTGCAGTTCTGAGGATGAGCTACTCACATGATTGAGAACTTGTGAAAGAATTAAAAATAAACCCCTGCATACGTGTGCTGATAACACTTAAAATATGTCCCCAGAGCTTTATCTGGAGAAAGTCTGAACAAGCCATCATGTGGTGAGAAGGTAATGACCGCTCTGGTCTTCATTGCTGCTTCCTTAGGCTGTGTGACCAGCCATGTCCAGAATACAGCAACATGCATCAGGACTCAATACAACAAAGCTTCTGAGAGCATTTCACTCTAACTAGACACTTAAATCTTATATTAGTATCAGTGGGACATAGGCAGCTGCTTAAACACTTTATTGAACAGGAATAGACTTAAGCAGGCACTTACATGCTTTGCTCCATCAAGACATAAACTAGCTCTGAAGAAAATCAATGAATTTTCCCTTTCTATATGCACATGCATAAAACATGCACCCGAGCTGAACACTAAATCAGAACGTACTTTGTCCCCTAGTCTAAGTAAATTCTTGTTTGCTCCAGACTCAGTTCCTGCCAGATATTTTTCATTTCGGCTCTACTAACAGGCACAGCAGGCTCAGCTCCGGCATTTTTAACAAAGTTATTTTGATGGGCACAATGGAGCACATTCTGCATGAGGCACATAGAGAAATAGGTATGCAGGGCCCATTAACAATGACAATACCAGTTTGCCATAGCGAGTCTCCTAGAATAACACAGGTGGAGAAATTAGAATCATTAATCTGTCTCTAGATCCAGACTTCTACCAGTCTGAAAAGGAAGGTCTCCAAATTACGAAACTTTCAGAGGTGCACCTAGCTAGCTAGTAACAATAAACTAGCTCCCCCTCTATCTGTTTTTCAGCCCAGTTAACTGGTGGGTATACACAGAGGCACCTACTAGCTTTGCTGCGGCTGAGGCTTTGTCAGCATTACCATTATTAAATCCTGTTTTCAGGGTTTTATAACTTGCCTGTGAAAATTTACTCCAGGCTCAGAGTTGACATTTAAAGTGTCAGCTAAGAAGAGATTAATTCTTGAAGTGTATTTCTGAATGTGTATGGCTGCATTTTTTTTTAAAGTTGCATGAAAATAAATGGAATTGGAAATTGGAGGTTGGAATGTTTTTCCTAGTAATAAATATTTTCAGCCCCCCAGGGAACCTTCTAGTTTTGTTTTTATATAAGGCATAAGACTTTGTTCTTACTCCTCAAGGGCTTGACCAAAACCAGCTCATTCACTTCAGATGAGCCATTCCTGGGGGAGTAGAAACTGGCCTGACACGGCAGATTTCAAGAGGGAATCACTCCACGTGCACTGTCAGCTCAATCTTCTTACCCAGGAAAGCCCGTGCAGAAGATGCTCCATGCAACTAGCAAGGATCCGATGGCTCCAGTGCATACTGCCCACCTCTCTCCATGGCAGGAGCGGGATGGGAGCTCCATGGGCAGCAAACGAGGTAAAAGCCACCCAGAAGGTTTGTGTCGGGCATCTGCGCTCTCACAAGGACAGAGGAGCAAAGAGCACCTACGTGCAAACCACTCTCCTTGCACTGGCGGTGTGGGCAGCCTCCGTTCCTAACCTGAGACTTAACCCAGTTAAGCATGCACGTGAATACTTCTTACCATGGGTCTCAGGTCCCTGCCTGCACTTTCACTGTCCAAAAGTATAAAATCAAGGATCTCAAATACAATTACTTATGAGGCACCAGCACTTAACATTTCTGATGTATGCAGGAAGGTGCTTTATGCATCCAGTTGGTCCTACATGCTCTAAGAGGAGTATTCGCTTTGCCCGTACGTCGCTAATAAAGCCTTGGTGGTCAGTCACCGCTCCTGCTGCCACAAGTGGTTTATACGCTGGTGCCTCCTTCAAGGAGGAGGTTCCTCTGCAAACAGTGCAGCTTCACAAGTCCCTGATGCTGATGCAGCACCTCGGTGAGACGCTGTGACACTGCTCCTGGTGACTGCAGCAAGACCAAGGATTCATCCCTCCCTTGTTCACTGATACATCCTCTGTCTTTCACTGTCCTTGTGATGCAGCGTGGACTCTCGTGACATGCTTTCTGGGTATATATCTGCTTTCCAACATTACCTTCCTGCCCCAAATTCTATAGTGGTTTTCCTTGATGTGAATTTAAATCCACCTTGTAGCTGCTCTTTATAAGAAGCCCCCTTGCCTCCCAGACTAGTGTACTCATTTTGTGTCTTATGTTTGCTCAGGAATGAACTAATTTAGCCAAGGCCAATCTAGATGACAAATTAAGTTTTTCTCTAGTGGGCATTTAAACTTTTAAAAAAGCAGAATGATTGTAAAGACAGTTTAGAGCCAAGCGTCTGGCAGGCATTGCATTTGTCACTAGGGAGACAAGGGCCATCAATCTAACTAAATTGCTGTGTCTATATGAAATACTTGGCAATAATCAGGCGGTGGAAAAAAACAGAAAACAAGCACAAATTGTAGGCTTTGCACCCTCAGCCTTGCAGGAACGAAAATGAGAAATTTCTTGTTGCACCTTTCCCCCTGCCATGTTGGGCTGTGCACCGCTGGTACCGTCTGACATTTGCCATCCACCCAGGCAGCAGCGCCAGCCTGCACGGGGGCAAGGAGCATCACTCCCGACCTGCCCGCTGCAAGAGAGCTGGGATGGACCTTTCCAGAGCCCCTCAGGGACGGCATTGCTTGATAGCAGCTCAACAGCCACAGAGGCCAGGAGTCCACTTGGAAAACTGTCACAAAACCCCCCAGAAAGAGTCGGTCCCGCTCCAGAGAGCTTCCTGCCCTAACAGATGAGGGAGACAAAGGCAAGGCAGGAGGCACGATTGAGGACCTGATCCAGGTTTCCTGAGCTGCAGCCACAGATAACTCCCCAACTACATGTCTTAGAGGTCCAAGGAAATCAGCAGCTCTCTGCCTCCCTCTTCCAAGCGATCTTTCTTCATAAAACATGCTGGACCAAACTGCCAGCTGTTTCCAGCCAAAATGACATCAGTGATGCTCCCCTGCTGCCTGCTTCTGGCAGAGGCTCAGGAAAACTTGCCCGTGATAGTGAGCGTGGCGTGCTCACCTCAGTGCACCAGAACTGGTGTGCACAAGTCGTCCGATGATTATGAGGGTTAGGTGTTTCAATCCCTCTGCCTGATAACAAAAACATCCCTCTTCCACAAACAGCGCTATCAGTAGCCTGATTAAATCCCAAATGATTTACATTCGCCCAATACCTCCCTCTGCTGTGATGGACTTTGTGAGTGGACCAGCTCACGGCAGATGTTTTTTGCAAAACGCCCCTGTGCCAGGGAATGTGCACCCAGGGTACCCAGGCACCCTTCAGCCAAAATGGCCATGCCAGAGACAGTCAGATACTTTGGCAAAGCCTGTTTGTAACAAGGTTTTCATACGTACCTTTCAGTAATCCAGTGCTTGATTACTTTGCAATAGCAATGTACTCTGTTCATATTTACTGGTCAGCCTGCTCCCAACGGGGCAGGTCAGAGCAGCCCCATCTCTGATGCAGAGTGGTTGCAGAGTCCTGTGGGAGGCTGCTATGCTGAGTCGCCCTCCAAATCAGGTTTTATTGATGGCTCGTGGAGTATGGTTCCTGACTGCTTTGCCTCCTATTCCCTTGCCTTGCTGAATATTGGAATGCAATTTCATTTCAGGCAAGCTTGCTCAGCTTCTACACATTTGCTTTCTCTTTTCTCCTTGTCCCAAGTACTCAGAGTGATTAGATTAGGGTTACTTTGAGCATTACTCAGAGAAATCCAGCCTTTGTCCAGCCTTCTGCTTCTGCTATATGTCCCATCCCTATCCTCTCCCTCAAACTGCCAATCTGATTTGTAAGCGATATCAATAGTTTCCTTATACCGTTTTTGTCTTACTTTGTAAATCATATTCCCTTTGTGGCACACTGTCAAACGCTTCCCTGAAATCATGATAGATGATGTCCTCTATTACATACTTATCTAGCAATGCCCCGATGTACTCAGAGAATTCAAACACATTTGTCAAGACAGAAGCCTTCCCGCATGAATGCAGCAGTCACTCAGAAAGTCCTGGTGATATCTGCTCCAAGTTTGGAGGGCATCAATTCTGCTGCAGATTTGCTCTGGTTTTGGTGTCTGTTATGGATCACTTCATGGGGCTCCATTTTTCAGATGGTGACAAAACAAACCAGGAGAGGTACTTGGAGGGCCAGAATTCTTTAAAAAGAAAATAAGGACAAACCCTCAGGTGCCAATGCTGCTTTTCCTATTGTCAGCAGAGACAAATTACCATTCCTGTCACCTAAACTGTCCTTCTCATCTGGAAGACTTGTACGTGAACATCTCACCAGCACTGGTGGCAATGTGTTCCCTAGAAAGTGTGCAACACCTGCAACCAGGAAAAGTCAGCAATTCGGTGTGGAAAGGCACATCTTTGGGTGGATGAACCCCTTGCTGTGCTCTGGGCTGGACCTCAGCCCCCCCAGGAGATCCTGATGCCAAGGAGCAACATGGGAGACCAGCAGGGAAGTGGTTAAGAAAAAGCATCTCCAAGATGACAAACAGCAGAGCTGGAAAACCTCAGAAGTCCTGCAATATGTAGGCTGGCATACGCTGGCTTCTCATATGGTTGGTTAGGTTACACTGTGAGTGATGATGCATTCACATGTAGAAGTCACTGTAGACGTTAGGAGTGCCATCTGTATCCTCATGTGACAACTGTCCCTTGTCAGACCCTGTCCCACATGTACTTCCTGAAACTACCCATGTCACTTACGTAGTTGTTGCTCCTTGGAAATACTTACCCTAACTGTTCTGGAAATTTGCGCAAAAATTTAGTCTTGCAGTGTTTTTCTGCTCCTTTTCCCTCTTAAAGGAAAGAGAATTGACCCACTTGCATATACCATAATTTGGATCCAGTATATTGCAAATCCTGAAGTATATTAAAAAATAACTTCTCGTGCCCCATTTCCTGTCTGCCAGGCCCACTTTCATTTCATCAGCAGGTTGGTTTAGCTGATTAGGTAGAACCGAGGTCGAAGAAAATCAAAGCCACATATTCAGTGTAGCTTCCTTAGAGACCTCCGCTGATGCTTAGCAGGAGAAAGGATTGCACCTATTCCTCCAGGGAGGGCAATTGCAGCCACCTCCCTCCCAGCTGTGGGAGGAGGGTGCAGCACAGATGTCTTGACTCAGAGATGTGTCCTCCAGGACGGCTTTTGGTGGCAAACAGTCTCCACAGCACCTCTCAGTGCAGGCTGTGCCTGCAGACAGACTGAGCTCCTGCATATTCCTGGAGGAAAAAGTCGGAGGGATTGGTGCTTCACCTGTCTGATGAGTCCTGTTGCCTACTGCAAGCACAAGGCAGAAGAGACATCTGCTAGCGCAGACCACACCAACTGCCTGTCACAGCCCGCATTATTTTTATTTGAAACAAATAAATACATACCAGGGCTTTCTACCCTGCTGGAAAAGGTGTTCTGCCCACATTCGTGGTGCTGACAGAAACTTCCCAAAGACGCTCTTAGCATGCAGCTCAGTGTGCCTGAAAGGGTATCAGACAGATGGATCAGGTATAAGTGGGATGAGCCCAATCTGCAAGCTACCTATTATTTTTTATGTGTGTTTTGCCTGGAAGTCATTGTCCAAAAAAATGAAGACAAAAATAAGATGTGGCCTAGATTGGCTACACTAAACCTAAAGGGACTTCCAGACCAAACCTGTACTTGGTCTTGGTATAGGTAACTGCTCCAAGGGCAGGCCAGCAGAGTTTGGTGGCACCCTGCTAAGGCTGGCACGTGAGTCCAAAAGCATCTGGTGTCCTTCGATCTGAACTGAATTATCCATAGTGGGAGCTGTAAGGAGCAAGAAAGAAAAATGCTTTCTCAGAATGCTCCTCCGTGAACCCCTCTATAAGGCTCATGTGGGGACCAGCCCAAGGACACCATCCCATCAGTGGGACGCGGACAGATGCTCTGGCTCTGCTCCCTGCCAGCTCTCTTGGGAAGGCAGTTGAGCCCCCGCAGCTCAGACACCGCTGCTTGCTTGCTGCTCTGCCTTCTCCATATGCTTCACAGACATCCAAGGTGGGCGCAAATTAATGTATGGAATGGGTAGTTTCACATAGCTTCTGGGAGCAGTTGGTTTGGGAACAGAAGAGTATTTTAATGACAGATTACAAATTGAATTTTAATGGCAAACAAATGGTGAGTGTTGTCGCTGCATCGGCGGTCTCACAAACAGGCTCTTGACCCTATAAATAAATGCTGGTTGATTGTCTGTGTTAAACCAGCTGATCACCAAGGAGCAGCTCTGCATTTCATATCCCCTCCCCACAGATACGCCTTTCTGGTGCACCATCTTCGTGGTGCATCTAGATAGATGTCACACTCCTCTGGCGGACAGGGTATCCTCAGATGAGCGCACATATTGCTTAAGCTCTCATCAAGTGACTGAAGCAATAAGAGCAATTAAACAAAGAGGTCTAATGGGAATTTTCATCTTCTCTCTTCTAAATGATGATGGATGTCAGCAAAGGATATGTGGAAGAGAATACTTGAGTGAGCTCCCTATGTCTATCGTTATGAACAGTTTTGACTTCATGGAAAGTTTATATGATACAAATAAAGCACAGTACTTAGTGGGACCAACCAACAAGACCAAACATGTCTCCGACTTTTCACTAGTTGCAGTGAGAAGGTATCATCTTCCTATTTTTCTGTTTCCAATTGATTTCCTTTCCTCTGGTATCTGTCTCTAGTGTTTGCAACCCAGGGAAAAGCAATATTAGGAAACAGTTTCATTACCTGTGTCCAGTGCAATACTGAGACTGGATTTTCAAAAGCACTTGTTGGCTTACGGAGGGGAGGGAATGTTACTGAAATCATTTGGGTGTAGGATTTTAAAACTGGACATTTAACTTTCTATGTAGAAAGTTATTTACCTCTTCCTTGCCAAAAGAAATTTACTTCCACAAATTAGTTAAAACTTACAAAACACCTTTTTATTTTAAGTCAGCAGTTTGTAGCATACGAAGTGATATCATGCCACCTCTGGATCAAAGACCTGAATAGACATTTGGTGACATCCCAGTTACTGCCACCTCATTTTACTGACCTTGTGAAAATCAAATGCAAAACTCCCCGTTTCCTTTAAGAAAAATCCCAGCTGGTGATCCTCTGATGGCTGAGTAACAACTGAGGAAGGCTGTGGTAAGAAGGGCATTGAAGATTTTGTTGTGGCAGAAGGACTGAGCTAAGCACGGCACTGGAGTAAAGGCGATGCTCAGGTACAAAATTAATGGCAAAGATGATTAGTTAGAGAGGAAATCTGTGCAGGAACTTAGAAGCAATGAAAATAAATTCAGAATGTGATATGTAGAGTCTGTTTCCAAATTGGCCTGAAAATATTACCTTCAAGGTGAGTAAAGGCAACACAGTCCCACACTCAGACAGAAACCTCAATAGCAGAAATGGCTTAAGTTCAAAGAAAAGCAAAGTTGAGAACAAAAAACATGGACTCTAACAGTAGAAGATGATATGAAGTGTCAAAGTGCTCAACACCACTGCAGTACACACCAGAAAGCTTGTTACGTGAGGAATTAGCCCTCTTAAAGTCAATCAGGTTGAAGAATCCCAAATTGCTAGGGCTGGGTTAGGGGTTAGGGTAGTTTGAATGAGTCTGTGAGGCTGCATATCACCTTAACGACTGTATTTGTTCAGCAGAAATCTGAGAGGCTTTCTGAGGAGAGCTAAGATGTGTATAACTCAGCCATCTTGGTGTCAGATCAAAACAAAATGCAGCTTGTATTTTATTTGCCGTGATCTTACACACAGAAGATCTTCAGTGTTTCATCAAAAACCCTCTAGACAGCTACAAAATATGAAAGTTTAAACAACTTTCGCTGTCACTGCTGCCATTAGCATTGAAAATTTAAAGCAAAGGTTAGTCATTCATTCAGACGTGGTCATTAGCCTGCCTGGTACATGGTGCAGTGCAGGGGTGACCGTATGCTGGGGTTCCCTGACATGAGGTGTTTCCACTGGGACCTTTTTCAGAAAAATCCAGCAAAGGTCATCATGCACAGGATTTGGGAGAGCGAGTGTGAGTCTATCTGTCCAAGCTTAGGTGCCTAAAATACCTCTTGTATCTGAGGTTGTGGCCTGGAATCCTGGAGTGGGATTCAGCATGCATGAAAGAGCAATTTATTTCAAGTGAAAAAAGTGGAGCAATAATGCTAAAAAAAAAAAAAATCCTAGATGAAGTGAACATTTTGGAAATAGTAGATTTCACTCAGTAATGGCAATCTCATCTTTCACTCTTCCTCTTGGAACAATTGCCTTTCATCATCAAGCAAAGCCATCCTCTTTATCTCCCAGGCCGCTGTTTCCCGGTGTTCATCTCAGCATGCCGCCTTCTCCCTCTTTGCATGTGTCTCCAAGCCATCAACAAGTTCTCTACCAACTTCAGTGCTTTTCCATCACTTCTTTCATTACTTATTTAACTCCAAAACCTTCCCTACCCCCTTCCAAGTTTTCATTCTGGGAAACAATTGCTTCTGGTATGACTCACTCTGCAAATAACTTATCTGATTTCTGCCATCCTGACTCAGCCATGCCACTGCAGTATGGCAATCACCAGCCCCTGGCAGGCAGTGACAGAAGGGCTCATGTCACCTTCCCTGTGGTCCTCAGGATGGCTCTGGGCCTGCAACATAAAGGATGCTGCAGAAAGCCCAGGGAGCTCATCCCTCTCGCGTGTCGCCAGAATCTATTCTTCCTCAAGTATTCTCTCCTTGTGACATATTATGACAATTCTGTGCTGAATAGCAAGAGCACCAAGTTTAATAGCCATTGAACAGCTCATAAAAATTTAAACAAAGTCATGAGCTGGCAGTGGGGCAGCTGTGGCTGGATTTAATACCTCAGCCCAAGAAAGCTAATTTGTAATTATCTGTCTAAAACACCCATATGGCTGGGTTTTCTACAGCAGCTGAACGTGCTGCTATTTCCCATGTCTGCTCAGAGCACCTCTGCACCCTGGTTTTGGGCTGACATCCCCATTTTATGAAAGCTGCTCCCAGGTCAGGCTGCTGATGTTGAGAAAACCTCCTTGAGCCAATTTAAATCACAGACTGAAGCTAACAAGAAGCCAGTGGTGCCAGCAGAGAGCTGCAGGGAGATGCTGCTGGGTAGCGATGCCGTTTCTGGACTTCTCGGTGTTCAGGAGTGGGAAGCCAGGACACAGTTGGGGTGGCAGAGGCAACAGCAGCAGCGGGGGCAGCCGGGGCTGCGGTGGGTGCACGGAGGCTTCCCCCAGCCCATGGCCCTTCTGCAGCTCCCTGAGGCCAAGGCATGTCTGGTTGCTCATTGGATCTCCAGCAAAGACCAGATCTAGTCCCTAAGGAAAGGGGACTTGCACCCAGGCAAGGCTCTCGCTGCCTTGTGGGAGTGACACCCAGCCTCAGAGGTTTCAGAGAAGCAAAACATCTTCTGACTCCATTTCAGTAAATAATACTGTTTGTATAGAATGGTATAATTTTAAACTTTCTTGGATTTTCAGGCATGGTGATGCTGTCAGTAGGTTCATGTTGTGCTATAGGTATGTGCATTGTGTGCTACAGGTGTGTGCACGTTCATCTTCTTTCAGACTGTCTCCTTGTAATCCCCTGGTAATTCCTAGTGGCAAGAGGAGCCTGCTCTCAGGGAAAGGCTCTTCCCAAGCTCCAAGCTGTGGCAGAGCAGGGACAGCATGTGGGAGAGCTTTCCTCCAGGCACAGACCTGTAGAACAGACAGTGTTGGTTTTACTGGCTCTGCAACTGTTTGTGTTAATTAGGCACTATGCCCAGAGGATTGGAAAGGTAGAGAGACACAACGCTCAAAAAGTCTCTTATCTGGCAAAATCTGAGATGTACTACTAATGTGATATAATAAGAGGAGGAAGGTGCTGAGGGCTGAAGGGGAAGGCAAGTTGGCCAGAGGAAATTTCATCTCCTTCTTCTCTTTGACCTTGAGCAACTCACTTGCTCTTTTGGTGTCTTCAGCTGTACTGTGGGGGTGACAATTATTTACTAGTGTCACCTTTAGCACCAGAGAGAAGGTGAATGGAAGATGTCCTAAAAGCCCTATTTGGATTCTAGCGACTAGGAGGAAATGGTGGGGGTTTAGCTCTCCAGTTCTTGCAGAGATTTAAGGAAAAAGCTGAGTGTCTGAAGAGGAACTCAGCTCAGCTTCCAGGATTTAAAGAAACCTGTCCACAAGCTATGAGGACGTGAGCCTTGGAGGACTCCAACCTCAAATGCAGTGCTGTTTCTTTCATTTTTTATGGGAGAAGCAAAGATATTGCCTTTTCCAGACACCAGAGAGAGAGGCACTGTATGGCTGAACTAAGAAGGACAACATTTTCTGCAAGGCCCTCCTGTAACAATACACTGTCTCAAGCTGTTTGGAAGTAATCCAGGTCTCTCATCTTCTTTTACTTTATTACCTGGGCCAAGAGGCCGTGAGGGACTGTGCCTGCAGCGGTGAAAGCCGAAGCACAGAGCAGTGCTGTACAGGGCTTGCTCGGCTCCCATGCTGCTTCTCTCCCATCGGGACAGCTCAAAGGGAAGGTATTATGGGCAGGACAGCAGAAGAAGCCCTGGGTTCCCCAAGCCCTGGTCCCAAACATGAACCTCCTTCCCATTAGGGGAATTAATGAAGGAAATTGCCATTCTTATACATTCCCCACTTCTGTTTTTCAGTTGCTCATGAGAAACACTCCAAGGTCATACCTAAAATCTCAAAGGACATAGCCAACAAACTGGGTTTTGTCAGAGTAATGGGCTGGTCTTTCAGGTCTTAGTGTTATTAAATGTGTTAACAGCAATACTTATAAAAGCCTTTAATCCCTCTTTATCTTGTGACATAAATCATAAGCATCTTTATGGTAGGTCCTACTTCCTTTGTGTTTGGAAAGCACCGACGAAATTTTAATAGGGACATGACTAATCATTTGCTAATCACTTATCTCTTGACAAATTCCTAGTGACACAGCAAGAGTAATAAATGTCTGTGCCCCATGAATATCCCTACTAAGTAAGTCTTCTAAAGGATTATATTTAATTTTTCTGAACATGCTATATACGATTTCCATAGGGGAATAAAACCACGTTCCTAATAGTCCATGAAGCAAGGCAGCTCACTTGCAAATGTGTCGCACGGAAGAGGACACGGGAGGATGAGGAAAAGAAGAAAGGAATTGCTTGAGGAGTATGTTTTGCCTACTTACATCTTCACAAGCCTCAGAACTGTCTAGTAGCCTGACCCAAAACTGAGTCTGGATCGACGGCAAGATATCTAAAGGAATCTGGATGCTTAAACAGCGCGGATTTCAGGGGGATTTGAGTAGTTAAGGGCACAGAGAGCCCATTTCCCAAAGTGCTCAGAGACCCCCTTGCACATCTGTATCCACATGTGGTAGCCCAGTCCTGTGCAGGGTGTGCCCAGTGCCCAGCCAAGGGTCTGGCAGTGCCCCCCCGAGCTCCCGGGCAGACGTGCCTCGTTACTCGTGGGGCTCATGGGCTGCACAGCCATGCAAGTGATGCGCGACTGCCATGGGGAGATGCATGAGGAACCATCACAGACCTGTCCACTTCTTCACATGCAAAAGTTGCAGTCACAAAAGGCTATTTGTCTCATCTACCAAACAAATTTCATATCAAATCATCTTTGCCAGAGGAGGGCAAGGATGAATAACATCTATTCTTTTGTTTTTGAGGTTGGGAGACCATTGATTCCCTTAGGGTAACTCACAGCAGGAACGGAGACCAAAAAGGAGAAAGGTGCAGTTGTTGATTCAGTAGTTTTTGTATCATTTTTTTTCTATGTTAAACAGAATGTTTTCTTTGGAAGCCCTACTCTTTTTATACTGAATAACAGCTTAGCAGCACTGCATTCTTCCAAGAAAAGTGGTATTGACAGCTCTATTTTAAGCCTCAGACCAACATGCCGGTAGGAGCCTATGAGCAAGGTAAACCTTTGTGGGGAAGTCAAACCACTGAGACGTACATTGCACTACTCGAATATGTCAGCTGGGATCAGAAAAGCCCAAGATTTTAGAGGGATATTAACTACATAGTCAATGAAATTCTTTATGTTTCATGAAAAGTACTATTTCAGTCTGACTTTGCAAGTATGATATCCTATGCATGATGGTATGACAGGAAAGGCATGGCAGAAGGCAAAAAAATTATTTTTCATTTCTAATTAATCAAAAAGAGAGGAGTAGGTAACTCTGAGAGTCCTGTACGCAGCTGGCACAAGCCCCACTGATTACAAGCTGACAGGGCACACTTGGGGTCTTGGGACAAAAGGGGCTTGCCCATGGGAGAAGGACCATTTTTGGACAATTCCACATGTATTTACAAAGTTTTTGTAAATGCTCAATTTTATTTGTAAAGGTAGTGTTTGCATCTCGTCCAAGTTCCTTTAAATCTGACTGCAGAAGTGAATACTTGCTGCGCATAATGACTTTGCTTCCACCATGAAGCAAGGCTGAGTATCAGGAGCACTATTAAACAAAATTGTTTCCAGAATTGCTAGTTTAAATTTGTGATAAACTACCAGAGCTGAAAAGATCATTTAGAAGAAAAACACACACCTGGCTTTTGCCAAGTCAGGTAATGAAATGAAAATCTTAGGAAGGGCAGCACTCCCAAGGAGTGGTAGAAAAGAGTTCAGGCCTTGCCTACAGCTTAGGAACATCCCTCGAGCCCCGGGGTTTGCAACTGGCCTCGCTCTGCCCTGCTGAGATTTAATCTTCCATGGTCCTAACCGCTGCCCCATCCATCACTGCATCACCCATCGACCAAAGAGCCCGCGGTGGCCGTCAGCCGTCCTGCCTCCCGGCCTTTCTGCCTTTTCCTGCTGAAGCTGCAGTGGGCATTTTGTTCCTGGGAATATTATGTCAGCTGAGTCATTCCCCGAGTTATTGCAGGGAAGGTCAGCCATGCGCCAGCTCTCCCCTGGCACGGTTGCGGGAGCTCTCGATCAAGTGCAGCACACTGCACATCGCACACAGCGGCCAGTCACTTTGGGGTTATTTGCTGCCAAATGGCCGTGGTCTTGCAACTCGGTTTAAAACAGGTTAAAAATTCATGTGTCCACAGATGTTAAATGAGACGAACAATACAGATTTGACATGCCTGCGTGTTCCTGGCAGTGGCCTTGCGCTGTCAGATAAGTGTTCATGGTATCTCTGGTCAAAAATCTTTTCATGTTTGCAAAAATGTGGGCAACAGACTCCCTGCCTCCAATTAGCCAAAGTCCAAAGACTTGATCTTTAAACAAGGAGGATAAATAGGAGGTGAGCACATTTTGTTAATTTTTAATATATCCAATTTTTTATTTATCCTGCTTCTGGTTTTCTCATTTATTAGCCGATATGTCACAAGTGAAGAGATGGCACAGGTCAAATAACCTTCTTTAATGGGACTTGTGTGCTGCTGGCTGAATTTTTGCTGTTCATATGGTCAGTCTGGACATGCATTGCTCTTACGACCAACTGCGTTTGGACACCTATGGAGCAGAGGAGAGAACAAGCAGAGATGGGGGCCACTGATTTCTCCAATGTTTGGTTTCAGTTTGATTCAATTTCTCCAATGTTCAGTTTCAAACCTTTTCCAACAAGCATTTAATTTCCATTTCAATTTCTGCAACATGCCTTTTGTTCCTCCTCTCCCATTTCCCCAGAAATTCCACCCTCCTGTTTTTGTCTGGACATGGATATTTTGGACATTGGTACATTAATATTTACAGGCAGCACTCAGACCTCCCAGGTCCTATCCATGCCACATCCAAGGATTAGGCCAGTACAAGCCCAGGCCCCCTCCCACCTCAGGGACCTCTCCTGCAGCTTGGCTCAAAGCCCAGAGCATCCAGTTGGTTTGAGAAAGCAATTCTCCCCATTTCCAACCTAACTGATGGATTTTGAGTTTCTTCTACCACTGGTTGATAACATAAATCCAGAAGTGCCTGGTCTTGGAAAGTAGTAAGACAAGCTGGTAATGCTTAGAGAAATGAGCATCTGTTTAAGTAACTACAGACAGATTCCTCCTAAAATGAAGTCTCATAAGTGCCTGTTGGAAGCTCATTAGAGCCATTCTGGGCCATGCCAACTCCCACTGCTGTTGGGGAAGGTCTTTTGGTTGACTTGAACAGGCACTGGATGAGCACTAGAGCCTAACATTGCCGCTGTTTGCATACTCAAATACAACAATACAACTCTTGCCCAAGCAATGGAAAGGACAAACCTGCTCTGAGCAATACAGCAAATGTGAGTGGGGTTTCCATTTTTCCTTTTTTTTTCTGGGGAGGCAGGGTTATGTCCAGGCTGACAAGGTGCTCCGGGCAATTTGGTGATGGGGGAGCTCACAAAGTTTTTTTTTGAAAAAAATCAGTTTTAAGCAACTCCTTTGGAGTTTTGCATCCCAAGTTAGTGAGAAAGGACACTTTGCTGGTGTGGCAGTCAAAGCGACCGCTTGCTCTCGTTCTGGTTATGAAAAAGTAGGGACAGAGAACTTGAACTTGGGACGGGCAAGTATTGCCAAGTCATTCTGCTGTCTCTAGATCTCTCCTCCCCTTGCAAGCACTATTTTTGAAAAGGGAGGATTACAGGGTAGTTCTAGGGGATTAATCAAATAATTATTGAAATGCACATCAAGACAAGTTGATGACCAAAGTGAAACAAGTGCTGTCATATAAAGGGAGCGTCTAAATGCAGTATGATAAGGGCAGTTATCCCTGACCTATTTAAACGTTTCTGGCCTTGGGCAGCAAAGCTCCAGAAGAAATGAAATGCATAACAATACCCAAATGAGATTCACCTCTGCAATGCTAAATGTGCTCAGAGATGGAATTATATTTATTTTAATTCTAGTATAATCACATTATCTCAAGTGTATGGTATATTGAAAAGAAAAGAACTCCAACAACTTTATTATACATACCAGCTGTGCATGTTAGGATAAAAATCTGCATATATATAGATACAATTTATTGCATTACTGATATTTCTCTGAATTTTATCTTTTCTACCTTACTCTTGAGACACAGCAGCTTGTGAATGTACTGCGTTTCCTGGATAACCCTGATGATTAACATCCCAGTTCAGATGAAAGGAAAAAATAATACAAGGATAATGTGAAATACAGCCCAACAGTGCGAATGCTCTGGGTCTGAAAGTCTGCAAGTGGGGCTTCTGCATCTCCCAGCAGCTGTGGCACCCTCAGAATTGGCAATACAACAAGCAGCACAGTGACCTTTCCATGCAAAGAGTTAGAAGGATATTTTTAAAAACTGATGTCTAAATTTTAGATCCTAAACTGATGCCTAGTCGTCTGAATGCAAAATAATAATAAGGGATGCAAATAGCAATAAGCAGAGCAGATTTTCCCCAGCTGACTGATTACAGCCCCAAAGATCAGTGCATGTAAATACTGTATATTCATCGCTGCAGATATTTTAGCATGTGGCTATGTGATTATCAGTGGTCTGTGGCTCCAGTCTAAATGTCAAATAGATCGGGGGCATTTCTACATCGTCCACAATGTATAAGTCAAGGTCTTTAAAGTGAAGGTACTTAAAATATATATTCAACATAAATTAAAGGGTGAGTTTGTGTGCACGTTAAATTGTGTTATTCCCCCTGTGCTTGGGACCCTGACACATCACACCTTACCCCACAGCTTCTGAGAGGCGGTAACTGCTGATGTGCTCTTAGGTCAAAGATAATGTGAGCTGAAAAGACATTATCGCAACCTCTGTGAAAGAGGTCTAACACTGACTCACCAAAATTTATTTTAAATTACACATTTTCGGAAGTCTTGTCATGCTTCAGCTAAGTGCCCCAAAAGAGAGCAGGCACTTACTCAGAACTGGATAAACTGCAATATTGAATAATGGCTAATATTTAGGGAAATCATCTCCCCACGGGCTGCACCATACTCATCCCATTGATGAAGAATCACTCAGAGCAGCAGTATGACTTCTGCTCCCGCTGTTGGGTTTCCAATCCGGCTACGCGCCTCTGCAGGGCACGGATGAGTCACTCCCTGTTTCACTAACGGAACGGGCATTTCTTTACACGCAGACGATGTTCGGACAACTGCGTATATTTACTCACTTCTTCACTCCTGGCTCAGGACAGGGCTTGAGAAACACAGTGAGAAAAGCTTTTTCTTTGTAGACATCCTATTGGCAAGTGTAGGAGAAATCTTGTTTGAGTTTTCATATCTGATTTTTCAAATTTCAGATTAAAGTTAGAGCTGAGCATGAATTATGTGTTTTGATTATGCATATATTCCCTGGGAATAGTAGGTCTTCACAAATGAAACTGTTCATGGGAATGGACTAGTTTTGCTGGCTTCCTTAGCTCAAAATAGAGGAAAAAGTCTCTGAAACTGTCCAAATGTTTTGGTGCTGATGTTTATCATGCAGTACAAAATCCTGCACTTCATCTTCCAAGCAATATTAATGTCAACTGTTAAGCTGGTTATAGAAATAAAAATTTTAATAATGGTTGATACTGAGATGGAGTGCTTTCAAAAATCTAAATTAATTACCAAAACAGTTTGCCTAGTTTCACCCATAACTGTGTCTAGGTTTTGACATTTAGTCCCAAGGTTTGCAATTATATATATATATGCTATATATACATATATTTATATACATTTATAGATATATAAATATATATGTGTTTAGAGATGTGTGTGTCTGTGTGTGTGCATGCATGTGTGTGTAAATATACCTATATGTACATATATATGTGTGTATATATATATAAAAGTGTTCTTTAAGCAGATGCAGTCTCCTGAAGAAATACCTGGGTGCAAATCTGGATCTTTATACCATGCCCACATCTTACAGGGTGCAGCTGTAAAGACAAGGTGACGATTGCCACTGCTGGCCCCTACGGAGATGCTCCCATTCAGAGTAGAAGGGACGTGGGCTCCAGGCTGGGACTGGCATACACAAGCTCCCAGATATTTAACTCCGAGCACACGGTCACTGGGGTATACGCAGGAAATAAAATGGTATTGAAACAATGCATTTGTGTTAAATAAAAATGCTAGCACTTAATGAGCCTCATCTTTTTCAGTGAGATAGGAGTGGAGGAACACGAGCAGTGTGTTTATCATGCTGAAGGCATTGCAGGCTTTGATGGGAATGGAAATGAGAGGAAGGGAGGAAAAAGGATGGAGGTAGGGGAACAATATTCAGAATAGGGAACAGCTTGCCAGCTTCCTCTGAGGGCAACAGGGGAAGAGAGAGATTTTCATTAATGGATAACTGGCATTCCTCTACTTTTCAATTTTAACAAACCTTCTAATGATAATTACAGACTTTCTGTATTTATAGAGACCCAGTGTGTGTGTAGACAACAGCGTCATCTACCAAGTCCTTTCTTCTGCCGCTATACAAATTCAGCCATTATCTTTCATGCCCTTCATTAAAATATGAAAGGAGATAAGCAATATATAGCTATGTCATTTCCCAGTAGTAGGAGGGGAGGATCAGAATTAACTCTGAATAAGGAGAGCCAAAAGAAAATTTGAAGAAAGAGTTAGAAAGAAAGGTAGGCAGAGCCGTGCTCGCACAAATTCCTGCTGTCAGCACTGGCTAATGCTTACAGGAATGATCAAAGGTGAAAAAAAAAAAAGAGAGAGGACTATAAACCCACAAGGTTAATGCTCCAAAGAAAGAGACACACAGCCCACAGGGGTTTCGTCTGCACTGGCTGTGCCCAGCCAGGCAGAATTCCCACATAATCCTCTTCCTTGGTCTTCTTCAACAAACCAACCCCTTAGTGGGATAAAAAGCTGGACATTTTAAACCTCCTGTGCTCAGCAGAATTAGTCAAGTGCCTCCTGTTTGGAATTATGGAGTAAGGAGGGGCACAAATTCCAGATTTCAGCACAAAGGACTGTAGCAAGATGCCCATCATAGCACACATAGCAGACACCTGAGCAAAATCATACTTGGGAGAAATGCACATTTCTGGTTGTATCTAAACTCTTTTTGGACTTTTATTAAAAGAGATTTTAAAAAATACTCCCCCCCCCATTCTTATATAATTTCCTTTAGTGACTTGATATTGGTGAGAGCAAAAGAAGGTTAAGAGAATTGATTTTAAGGAATTTCTCCCAATAACTGGCATCCTTGTGTGCTTTCTGATGCCACAGACTCACAAAATTAGTAGGCTTCATAAGAGCAAAGAGTCTTGTGCCTGAAATGTCTGTCAGTCCTGTATCTCTACCAGCATACCAGAAAATTTTCTGTGGATCCTGGACATACTTTCCAAAGCTCAGGCTCCTGGCTGTCTCAGGGCTGTAAACCAGAGCAGTCATCATTAAAAGGCACTTTAATCTTGGCTGTGATTTTTATACTGCAAAAAGCATTTGGATGATCAATTTGCATTAAAATAAGTCATCCAAAATATGGCACCTGCAGCCTCGGAGCTATGTGGGAAATTCACTGCAGCTGATGAGCACTGCAAGGAACACGGCTGGGGAGGTCGTCCCTATCCCCGGCTACCCTAAGGGGCCACTGGCATTTTTCTTCTGCTTTTATTGTTTTACTGTCCTGTTACAAAACCATAACCATCTCTTTGCTCTAGTCAGCCAGTGCACATCTCCAGATTTTCTCCTTTCTGTTTACCTAAAGCAGCCTCCCCCCTTTCCAAAGCATAAGTCATGATTCTGGGGAGAAGACACCCCAAAAAATGTCACCATAGCATTTGAAACATCGAATATTTTGCTTGCTTTGTAAAATCCATGAAAATAAAGGGAAATAGCTTACCATCAACTTTCTATGTGTTTATAGATTATCTATAGTATTTTTCAGTAGCAGGGAAGGCTCAGAGGCATTTTCTCTCTCTGGAAAGTAGTAATATGAATAAATTCATACAGATCATGTCCTATAGCATTGAAATTGCTTTTCTAGCGCTGAAGTGTAAATATTTTCATGTTCCCTGAGTGATCCTAGCTATGTACAGCGGTTTCTTTTGGAGTGCTGAATATTTATGGTTGATACCTTGGGAAGAAGATGCAGCGAGTGATGAGAATAACCTCTTTGCTTTGGGGGGGGAATGGGAGCCGGAGGGAAAACTGCCCTGTTTTGCTGAAGAGCCTCTAGATTCTGACGGCAACAAATCCACTGCAGCAGAGACGAGGCAGAGCCTCGCATCCTCCAAAAGTGCTGTAGAGGTTGCTTTGCAGTCAGTCAACGTGTGCCACGCTCCGGTGACGTCGTTCGTCACCTGCCCTTCAACAAGGTTATCTAATGATAGTGCTTTTATTGATATTCCTAATGGTCGCAGAAGAGGACGGTTGGTGGCAATTCTTCAAGAATTGGTTAAAAATAGCACCGGCGCTACAAGGCTAGGCAGGAAGGCTGTAAGGGATCTTACAGAGAATTGCTAATCCACATCTGCAGTTTCATTTCTCAGGCTTTGGTGACTGAACTGTTGTTCCCTTCTCGTGACTTTATAAACACCATCGCAGTGAAAGATGTGATGTTCAAATTAAGAAAGCTATGGGACAAGGGGGAACCTAGACTTTAGAAATGACAGTGTATTTTCTGCTTTCTGCAAAATCATAATTACTTCCAGAATTATTTTTCTGTTTAATTTTGCCTTTCTCGAAAGCTATGAGTGCTTCCGAGCTAGCTGGCATTTCCATTTTTATTTAGCGTTTGTCCACTTTGTCATTCTTCAGTTTGCATTTTAATAACATTATCAGAGGAGGCTATTTAAAATGAAAAGTAACTCATGTTCTTTCTTCGCTAAGATAAAAGCATTAAAGGAACCCGAGCACAGAAAGTGAATCCGTTATTAGGGGATGACATTTCTGAGCAGTGAATAATGATCATTGCAGCTGTGGCTTACTGTTGTCAGAGGAAAGCTGTAGTTGCCAGTTCACTACAACAGTAGTCCAAAATTTCGTGGCTCTGTGGACCACTCAGCAAGTGCATATTGCTGTTCCTTGCCTTGTCCATAGGATGAAGGGGTGCCTTCGTTTGCTCCTTGGCTTCCTCCACCCCTGCAACGGCACCTGTGGCAAATATGGAGCAGAGCACAGCGGGGATGCTGGACACCAGATGCAAAGGCAGGTATGCCTGTTCGAATGCCCAGCTCATGTTACAACTGTTGCTCGATGACTTTGTTTTATATTAATTTAAAAATGTGGAAAACTGTGTTTCCTGTAGTGGTTTTGTACGGTGATGTGCTGTGGTACCCTGGACCGAGAGCAGAGGTCTGGGTAAGAGGGAATTGCCCCGTGTGGAGTGAATGTAAGCGCTCACATCGCCTGAAAAGAGCAGAATGTTTTTCAAGGGCATGAGCGTGTCACAGTGCAACACTGCTCCTGAGGCTGCCAGGGGCAAGGCAGAGGCAACCGCAGTTATTTCCCTCCCCGTATTGCTGGTCTGAGTCTGAAAAACCTCAGGCGAGAGATTTCAGCCTTTGCTTTCTGCTTCCTCCACACTGGCCACAGGAGCCCTTGGGCAGCAGGCTGGATGCCGTGGCTCCGAGCAAACCCTGCCAACTCGCCGACAGCACCGTGCGTCTCCTCCGGTGGGGCTGGGAGGCTCAGCTCCAGGAGTCCCGCACACCATCGCCTGCTCGGCTGCCTCGGCCCTGCCAAAAATAACATTTCGGCACAGAAAAGCAGCAACAAGCGACATTTCCCCTGGAATGAGACCCACTGCAGGATGAAAAACAGCCTCCGTCTTCCCTATCCCCTGCATCATTATTTTTTAATTGCTAAATGATTTTGTATTTTTTCTATATATTTTTCTTCCTTTGCTGCTTTGTGCCTGGCGCCGGGCTGTTGAACTGTAACGTTACACAACTACCGCCAGCCATCTGCCTCGGGGAGGCTCACCATAACCCAGATGTGTCACATGAAAGGAGAAGTTGGGCTTATGACAGTCGGAAATGCTTTTGCCTACTTCTTAAAAAAAAAATCTTCCCAGCTTCATCCTAATAGTAGAGCTCAGAGTAATCCCTGCACAGTGCTCTGAGCTGCTGAATGAAAAGGATTCTTGTTGCTGTTTTATGTTGCTTTTCAAACAAGATTTGGGTAATTAGGAAGAAAGTTGAAAACTACAGCACTTGGAAGACTGAAGCATCACCCTCCCCCCAGTGCTAGTCATCAGGACTTGGTCAGTTAAAGGGCTCAAAGTCATTGATCTAAACTGATTTCGGTTGCCCACAAAGTCCCTATCAATACACTCGCAGGGCTCGATCCATCTTTTCTCATACAAGAGAGAGCCCTGTTTATGCCACTGAGTATGGCAACCCATTCCTGTGTCCAAAGCAAACTTGAATTCATACTAAGAAAATACCAGTAGTTCTGACATGTATATCCCAAGGCATTTGGTGATTCAGGCATTAGATATGCAGTACAATGAATGATCCAGGAAGAAATAATCCTTGAAGTGTAATGCATGAGCAGGAGAAACGTTAGAATAAATGGCCACACAGGCCAATAAAATTAAAAGTCAGGCTCAAACTTATTTGAAATCAATGAGTCTTCTCACTGATTTCTGAACAGGCTTTGAATCAGATAATAAATGAACCTCTGTGGCAATCTTGATGGATACCACAAATACATCTGCTAATGAGAATAATAGTAATAAATAAATAAATGAATTTAGCTTGAAAATATCTTCCTATGATTAGCTTCCCTATGCCACTGTATAATGCAAACAATTTTGCTGTTTAGTAAGTCTTTGGCATAGTTAAAGGTACAAACAACTTTTAAGGAAATTACATTATCACCAGCTCCAGCTTCTCATCTCTCTGTAAGTTATTTCTCATCTAAATAATGACTTCTGATCCTGTTAGCCTATGAGTGTAACAGATAGTCCATACCCTTAGGGCAGATGTCCTTAAAAAATAAGTAAAACCCAAATAAGGTCTGTCTCTATTATATGGAAGGGAAATCCACGCATGCACAACAAAACCTCCCAGTTTAAATGACCATGCATCGTACTACAATTTGGGTCATATTCAGGTCTGTTAGTGGGTGACATTCGCAGTGCAGATAAGAATGACTGGCAGTTATTTCTTTCGCATAATTGGATTACTAGCAAATATATTATTTCAGCTTCTTGTTTTCTGATATCATAATCAATGGTGTCACTGTGAATTTGCATGCACAGAAACACTTTCAACTCCTTTCAGTTTCTTGAACAGAAAAAATTCCTTGAGCTTCTCAAGCTGCCAGTAAGCAGGAGATCTTTAGATGTGGCCTCCAATTTATCCCCCTGCAAAAAATAATCCACATTCTTATTGCTCTCTCTGTTTCCTAAGGATCAAGGCAAGGAGACTACAGCTGACAGGGAGAGGAAAGCTCCGAAGCCACCAGGCACAAAGGTGAAGCATGGATGGTGCCGGCAGTCTGACATCTTGCAAGCATCCGTCTTTCAGTCCATTATGAAATTCTTCCGCTTCACTTTACTCTCAGGACCAGGGGACACAGAGCACATGACAAAAATGGATGAGAACTTGATTTCCACCAGGGTATGGGATTTCAGGGGCAACCCTACAGGCCTGTGATTTTAAAAAACACTTTGGACAGATGAGATAACCCTCCTTCAAGCTTTTCAGCCTCTGGCTTAGTGGTTGGCTGCTCCAGCAAGAGAAAGGAAAAATAACCAGTATACGAAATATGCCTCTCCATAACATTTATATTCCTAGAAGAGGATTTCAAGAAGAAGTTGTGAGTAAATCGGCTGGAATCATCTTCCAATTCTGTAGTACTGTCACACACTATGACATGTCATGGCTGACCTGACCCACAGGTACTCATCCAGAGCTTTGCCATTAATTTCAGGATGAGGATGATAAGAAGCAAAGTAGGATGAGTCCCACTCCCTCCCCGCAGCCCTGACTCATGCACTTGGCTCCCTCAGCCAGGATGGAGAGGTGCTACACAGAAAGTACGGCTTTTTACATGGCACTTAATCCTTTATTTAGCTAGGGGCAAGAGATGCTTTGACCTTCCTGGGCTAGGATCTTTCAGTGGGACATGGTGGTGGGCAATATGTGTGAGGCTCTGACACACGCTCAGGTCAGTCGGGCTCCACAGGGTTTGGCACATCAGCCATCCCTACACACAGCCTTCACCTCAGGCAATTTACCTCCCATTTTCGGAGGGCTGAGGGGGTCTGTGTGAACACCGAGGGGGACCCGTATGACCTGCCGTAACTGAGAGCCTCCGAGTGCCTCTGGCAGCGGGAGGATGGTGCTGGCGGTCCCAGTGAGACTGAAGCTTGGGGACATAACGCGTCGGGATGGCGGGATGCCCGTCAGCACTGCGGCTGCGAGGGGCTCTCCGGCCACCGCACCACATCTAGGACTCGGTCCAGGAGCTCCAGGAATCAGAAGATCAGCCAGACGTGTTTGTGAAATGTTATCTGACATTCCCTGGCAATAATTCAGTGGTGTCCCCTTCACTCTGCACCATCAGTTCTGAAGGGCTCTCTTTTTACTCCTTGAGAAGCTAGAAAACCGCCTTTCATCATGTCACTGGGGAGTTCAGGGAAAGCTGGTGCATTAATTAGACTTCCCTGCAGTTTAACCAATCATTGCTCCAGGCTTGGGATGGAAATATAGTAATTAATCTTTTTTCCTTGTTTTTTTTTTCATCAAAAGATAACCATTTGAGTATCCCTTGTTAGCGGGAGAGTAATCTTACACTCAATTACCACAATTATTACCATTATTTACAGCTTTACAATGTACCCCACAAGTGACTGCACAGTCCATACAACAAATCAAGCCGTGTGATTAGCCCAGCTAAGGAAGGGCTGGGATTAAATATCAACTTCAATTCTAGTTTTATAACTAAAGCTATGTGAGTGAAGGGAGAAGATAGCACCATTTGACTTTAAAACTGAGACAATTCATGACGTATTGCAGCCTCATTGACTCTACTTATTGGTTTTTGTAATCAGAGTAGTGTTAAACAAAAATCTTTGTCCAGCAAAAAATGAGCAAAAAGCGCAAGCCATACAGTGAGATATTGGCTAACACATATACTTAATCACCATTCCCGCAGCTTCAGCCCTGTGGGAAGCCCTTTATGTCCATATGGATTTTATGGGGTTTCTTACATTCTTCATTCCCATTTTCTCTGGGGAGCTGCTGTTAGGCGATCGTCTCCACATCGGCCATAAGGACTCCTGGGTCTGAAGTGCTCTGGGAAGAGATAGTGACTATGGTAAATTTTCACACGTCTCCTGAACTTACGGAGAAGAGAGCGGCTCAGCTGGCCCCACGCCAGCTCTGCTGTATGCCGGGGCTGTGATGGATCTGCAGCCACATGCAAAGTTCAGTAGCTAGTTTATTCATGCTACCATGCTAAAGTGTTGTCTTGACACCACCACAATATGCTTGAAATTACTTCTATAAAAAAAGCAGAGTGACTGAAAATTCCGAGCAGGAATTATTTTAGGTTTGGCACCTTCAGTCCATGCAATTTCCAGCTGCTCAGCAGATTAATATTTTGCATTTTAACCTTTACATCCATCTTCAGATACCATTGTATCCAAAAGAAAATGCTTTGAATGAAATTGCAGTCCTAAGCTGGCTGAAAGACTTTAAATAATGTAAAGCTCTTAAAGAACAAAGAGTTCATTATGTAGGTTTAAAACTGTTCATTTATTTGTAACCAGGCCCTTAAAGGAAAATCTGTCAAAGTACACCCAAATATATCATTGCCTGAGTAGCCCTAACAGGGTGAGGGATTTTGTTTCCCTTTCAATATTGCATCAAGAAAGCAATCTTGAGCAACCAATTAAGTATTTTTGCAGCAAGATTCCTAAGTACTCTCAACAGATTGAAATTAGAAAATGAAAACTGCTGATGAAAAATGAGAAATATAAGTATTGTAATGCATAATTCGTATTTGCTTTTACTTTTTGAGGCATTGCTTATGTCTGGGATAAACAGCATATTTCAGCTATTTATTTACAATGTAAACATTTACAAACTGGAAGTGTATGAATCAGGCTGTTGTAATTGCTTTGTCTTTAACATCTGATTACTTCAAGTGATGTTTTGTTCTAGGTATGAAGCGAAACTGAGGTCTACATTCTACCAGTCTGCCTGTTCATCCGCCTATTCTCAGCCTTTGCTGTGGCACCCATTTCTTTAAGAGGAAAAAGCCTAACTCATCCTACAGCTCTGGGACCTGTGACAAAATTGCTGTAATGTGAATATTTCCCTGGGTGGCCTCGTGCCCTTCTTGTCCGCATACGGCTTAATGAGTTTGGGGCTACATCTAGAGACGTGCAGTGATTAGTTTAATAACATATTTATTCAGTTTAATACAATTTTGTGTTAAACACACCAAAAAAATGAGTTATAACCTGCTTACTGCCACGAATTTCTGAAAGCATCTGGTATGGCAAAATGTCAGAACTTGGATACAGGTAACAGATGCTGAGTTGAGAAAGGTTAATAAATGTGGCGATCCTGCCACAGCGTGCAGGATTTGGGACAGACCCAAGGCTGGGTCTGGTGGCCCCACGCTCCCCAGGGAGCACAGCTCCAAAAACTCCCAGCTCTAGAGACAGCACAGATTGGGCTCGAATCGTTTATAGTTTATTTGTAATTTTGCTACCACAAGAAGCCATTAGTTGTACATTAGGTTACCCAATATCTTTGCAATGCTGTCATTTATTAGGTACTTCTCTGGATTAATACTTATCATTATTGCTGTGTTTATTATCAGTCTTATGGTTATTGATATTGTTGCGCTTATTCTGCGTAGCGTGAACTTCAGTATATTAGCATCTGGGATAGGACTAGGCGAGGTCTAGCGTGAAATGACTGCGAGCTGCAGGTTTTTCAAATGCTGCCAGCCCTGTGCTTTGCCTTTGAGGGTGTCGCTGCAGGGCTGAGAAAGTCCTGCCCCAAGATCAGCTCATGGCAGCCAGGACACGGCCATGAGGAGGTACCAGGAGGGATTTCCCTCTGCTGCAATCTCTGCCCAAGGTCCAGAGGGAAAAATATCCCATTTTGCATGGATGCTGAGCCCCAGGGTGGCTGAAGGGCATCCTCGGATTGTCCCTGGGATCAGGATCCTTTGAAAGGGTTTCCCAGCATTTAGCCAGTTCAGCAGCCAAAATGCAGCATGGAGATGCCCATGCATGGCTGCATTATTCAGAGCAACCCTCTTCCCACCTGCCCATGGACAACTGAACTGCAATACTTCACACCCAGATTGCTGATCAATTAACTCTCCAGAATTGATTTTTGGCTCTTCTCCTTAGTGCTGTTTCAGCCAAACCTGCTGCAGAGCCCAGGATGCTGAAGTAAATGAAGTCTGGCTGCTGACGTGGTGGCGTGTAGCAGCTCGGCC
Source organism: Haliaeetus leucocephalus (assembly GCF_000737465.1). NCBI lineage: Eukaryota > Metazoa > Chordata > Aves > Accipitriformes > Accipitridae > Haliaeetus > Haliaeetus leucocephalus. The sequence continues at coordinate 8,805,944 of NW_010972438.1, forward strand.
ACCACAGCTGGGAACAGAACCCGCTGAATGGGACTTCTACTTTTTTCTTATTTTTACTTATTCAGCAAGTGGAATGTTTATCAGCCTCAGCTCAGCCCTGCGCTCCTCCTTGCCTGCAGCCGCGGCTCAACCCAATTTCTGAGCATCCCTGGCTGCTGGTGACTCCCAGCCCGAGTCTTATAAAAATTTAGAAATACCTGTATTTATAATTGTCCTACAGGAAAAGTTGACAGGGAGATATTTTGATAAATGCTGAGTCCTTTATTACGACCCATCAACACCAAGGAAAGTCCTGCTTGCAAGAGGGAAAGGATGAAATCACTCCCTGGTCTTAAATTACAAAAAAATGTGTTTGATAACTTTTAACTGTAATGACTTTCCAGTCTTCACTGCCATAAATGATCTTGACAGTGTCACTCAAACTTATTGAAAGCAAGGTCAAGCAAAACATATTAGACCAGCAAATTAAATTTTCTTATGAGGAGAATGACAGAACTGAGCTCTGCCATTTGTCCTCCTTTTCCCCTCTTCCTTACCAGATGGCCAGAGCTTGTTTTTGTGCTCTTTGCTGGCTTCTTTGGATGACCCAGAGGAGCAGCCACCGGATGCTTCGGTGGGTTTTCCTTTTTACTTTTTTCCACAGCTTGAAAAACTTCAGGTCAGAACATGAGGTGGGAGTCCTCAACTTTCTAGCACAGTCACTGCTCAGGCAAAATGTTCTGTTTTCCTTGGTTTTACGACTAAAGCAAGCAAAACCTCCAATATTCAGATGATGGCCTATCTCATTCCCAGTATGAACAACATTTTTGGAGAGTTTATGGATTTCCATGAGCCGTGAGCTTCACAGGAGGTTTCATGTTCTTCTATGCATTTTTCAAAAGCTCCGATTTAAAAGTTTTGAAGAACAAATGCCCAGCACCATGTAATTATGAGACCAAGTGACCCGGGTCTCCCAGCCTGCACCTTCATGCCCTGAGGGTGCTACTGGACAACATTACTTTTAGATGACATAGGTCTTCACAGCATGGTATTTCTTGCATGCTTTTCCGGCAGTGAGATAAGGACAGGGCTGATAAGCAGGTGGCTGGTCTCTGGCAGCATCCTTGCCCCTTGGGAAGACGTCAATGCCTTATCCACACTTCTGCTTCTGGATCGTTGCCTTCGGCTCCTTGCAGACTCAGGCACGTGCTAGCGAGGTTGGTTATCTATGGCTTATGCTCAGACATGTGTGGGCCATTTGTACTATATTTGTATCTTCTCTGTGATCAATACATGGAAGAATAAATAGATCTGTCAGTTAATTTCAGAGTGGAAAACATTTTGTTCCAACATTTTTCCTTTCTTAAGGCGGTTGGAATAGTGAAGGTATATTATTTTTATTCAGTGCCTGAGGTTACAAGACAAATTAAAATAACAGCACGTTCCAAATGAGATTGCAATATATGTATTGGGTTCCTTTCATTTGATTTCTTTGACTGGGATATTAAATTGAATTGACTAGTCCCATACTTCACAGAGCAGTGAATTATTTACAGGAAAGCTTCAACTGCAGTTAATTTAGCCTCCTGCAAACCCCAGTTAAACTGTTTTCATGGACTGTGATTCAGGGTCTGGAGAGCTACAGCTTTGGATCTTCTGGATGGGATGTCTGCAACTTTCAGCGCTTGGGGGCCTGGGGCTCCTGCAGGGACGAGGACCTGATGCAAAGCTGAGATGGGATATTCCCAAAGGGTGTACAACAGGGGGTTAGCCTGCCTTGCAGAAGTATGCAGATTCTGGGTCTGGCTTGAGTCTGGCTGAATAAAATCTCCCAAATAGTGTCTTGTGTACTAACATGCTCTCAGTGCTTGCAGAAATAATGAGAACTGGAGTTAAAAGTAGCAGATGCTCAGCTCTGCTGAAAATTAAAGAGATTTTATCCTCCGCCCAGACAGTCCGGTACAAAACAACTCCTTGCTGTAATGGAGACAGATTTCAGTCTTTTTAGAGAAGGCCAAACCCCTCCTGCTCCACGCTTGATACATCCCACTCCAGCTTTCCTCTGCACCGTCGGTGTTGCTAGACCCTCCGTTTCTGTTGTGTACATAAGAAAGCAAAAAATAAAGCAGTCAATTTTTGCAGCTCCAATTTTAGCAGTATTTTCACAGTTACTATTGTGCCAGAACTCCACATGACACAAAGAAATCTAGTAGGTCAGCAGCTTGAAAATAAAGTCTAATTTTATATTTAGGCAAGTTATATAAGCATTTGCTAATTAAGAACCGTGTTCGCCTATCATTCTCCCAGAAGAGAAAAACACACACAGTACTTGAAAGGTCCCTTAAAGTTAAAACCAGAATTGCTCAGAATTGCCCTTTCCATAAAAGATTTCTAAGAAATTTTCACAGGCCACATCAATATTTAAAAATAAAATCAAGTGTTATGTTTGAAAACATAGTGAGAAATGTGTTGGGTTTTAAGTAGCACAAGATGATAATGTTAGCACCTCTGCTAACAAAATCTCTGAAGCACTTGAAAAGACCCAATTAAATTAACAGGGACTTTTTGTTTTCTGCTTTTCAAGCTGTAAAAGTAATTTGGCTGGCCTTGGCTGGTGATTTCAATGGAGCTGAACCAGTAACCAATTTGCCAGCAAGAGAGAGGCACTAAAAATTTTAAAAGGCCTCCGGTTTTCACTCTACATGAATAATTAGTGGGATTGCTTTTGGAAAATAAGCTAAATTCTGTGATGCATCTTCAGTCAATGGGGAAAAATACTGCTCATGACAGCAACGTATCTGCTCCTAGCTGGAGGGTGGAGCACCAGACTTTGTTTCTCAGCATGGCAGGGTTGGAAAGGTGCTAGTCAGAAATCTCCTTTTCCTCGTGAGAGGCAGAGAGAGGGGCATGATCGTGGGGTGACCGAGCAGAGTAAGCAGGGGACTGCGTTTTTGAACACCGTGGTGGTGCGGCTGCCGTGGCGAACAGCAGTTGTCATTACACTTACTAGTAAAAGTGAATTTATAGATTATAAAGAACCAGCTGCTAGCTTATGAATGATTAATCAATTTTACAGACTGTCAGAGTTTAACAACTCAAAAACTTTCTTAAAATCACAGTTAATAGTTACCTATATTGCATGCTATTGATGGGCTTTAATAACCATCGATACCACGCACTCATTGCCTGGCTGTGCTTTCAGCTACAGGATTTAGCTTCGAGCTACAGGGTGAGTAACATGCCCAGTGAGCCAGCTTTCATCCGATATTAGTATCTTCTTTAAATGGAGATCTTCATTAGCTGTCTGCTCATCGCAAAATATTGGCAGAGGTTGCTGAAAGTTTTCTTTTGAAATGGCCCTGCTGAAGCAGCACAGGTTGTCTTTCTAGTTCAGTAATTTTTGTTGCTTGCAGGCTTGGCTGGGCAAAACTGTTGCTCTCCTCCTCCCTTTGTACCACCACTATCGTTAGGGACTTCCAAACTCTTGCACCACTACTGACAAATCTGGCCACCTTCACACGTTTTATAGGCTTTTTTTCTTTCCTCAAGGTTTCTGGGTTCACTTAATTAATCATCTTTGTTCCAGCTCATTCTGCGTGATAATTAAGTCCATTTATTCTAACCAGCTTTCTTCAAACATGTAAAATTCATATGCATGAAGGATACCTCTCAGCAGTGAGGAAAAGAAACTGCTGAGTGCTTTGGCCACATTGCCAGCAGTGAAAAATGTCATTTTTGTTTGGCTCGCAGGCACCCTTCAGGAGTCACCAACTAAGGAAAAAGTGTTAAAACAGTGAGCAAAGTTCTTCTCAGACCTTCATTTCAACTAACTCAAATCTTTTGTTTAGGTGACTTTACTAGAAGTAACTGCCATTATTATTATACCTTCACTTTCTTCAAAGAGAAAAACTGCCTTTCCCAGAGCATCCTGAATTTTCTTATCCCTCCAGTCTGCTTGGCCTTTTCTTCTCCAGGAGATCCTCAGTCTGTGCCGCCTTATGTCTGTGGAGCTGATTTCCCCTCCCAGAGCTCGGTGGTCTCGAACATATTTGCCTTCCTGAGGCTACTTCTCAAAATGAAATTTTCACAACAAGCTGCTCACAGTAAACAAACCGCTCACAATAAACAAACCTCAGCATCTAAAAGGATATTACTGTTAACTCTCTCCTGTTTCTCTGTTACCACTACCAGAGTCCAACAACAATTTTGTGGGGATCCTTCTTTAATGCAACTCTTTTCCATGTTTTGCTGGCTGGAGACAGCTTTAAAATGAGTATGAGCTATAGCTAATCTTCCCCTAACGTCTCCACTGTGGCACTCCTCATTTGAATGCACCCTGCGTCCATCACTTAATTTCCTAACCAGATGAAGCACAATGGTTTCTGGCCCGCCTGGCTCTGGAGCTCTCATTACAATAGCAGCCTAGGTATTAAAAAAAGACAAATACCTCTGAGATCCTTGTCAGTCTAATATATTCTTACTAGAACTAATAAAACACACGTAGTTTAATAGATGAGGACTTACTCATTCTCTGAAAAATATCTTGGTGGGAGTGATGATAAAACTATTCACATTCTCACATTTTGTGCTTAGCATTATTTGTGTAGCTATGAATCACCTCCACCGCCGAACAGGGGACAGGGGAAAGCCGGTAAGGCTCTTGCAGGCAAAGACTTTGGCTGAATTTGCAGAAGGTTCTCTGTGGTTTATGGTTTTCTGGGAAGTATTTGTATTGCTGTCATTTTTCCCCATGCTGAGTACGTGGAGAACTCTGCAAAAGTGAACTTCAATCCGTGCTTCCCACAGATGACAAAAAGAATTTATGAAGAAGACCTCTGATTTATAGTGAGCAATTCTATCCTTGGGAAAGTGGGGAATTAATAATATTCAGAGAAATTACGCAGATTTAAACCAGTGGTGATATAAATCAATGGACAGGGCTGCATATTCTGAAGACGCCCTGCCTGTTCTGCCTGCAGCTGTAAAGAGGGGGAGACCTGAAGGGAGAAAGCAGGTCAGACAGCTTCAAGCTAGCAGCCACAGCTAAATCTAGTAGGATTTCTGGATCAGAGCAGGTTTGTGACTTGAACCCTACAAGAATACCACCAACAGCTGGGATGCGGCAAGTGAGTCTGCATTCCTCGTCCCTTGCCATGGGCAGCCTGGAAGATTAGCCTACAATTGGGACTGAAGATGTGACACCAGCCCGTGATGGGGGAAAGTAGCAGGCTAGGAAGTAACTCAAATATTTTCTTCTGCAAATCATCTTTCTTCTTTTTGTTAAAAAGTTTTTTATTTCCTTCTTGACATTTTCCCTCTTTTCTCCCTCCCTTCTTTCCCTTTTCCTGTTTTAAAGCTGTTCTTCATTAAATAGATATAAAATCCTGCTCTTCATAAAAAACTTAACGCCTCTTCATACAATTTGAAACATTTTTTCAACCCTGAAGATGAAGAGTTCATATTCTGTGCTTTGTGGTGCTTTATAATGACAAGCCGCCTTTATAAATCTGTGGGCCACAGAGTAAAACTGAAATAAAACCAGACCGCAACCAGGAAATCACACCCGGTGAAAAGACCATTGTTTAGCAGGCATTAAGTGAACTACTCATCATAGTTTATGTTTTTTCTGTAAAAGAGGTTAGCTACCAGGATCCCCATGCACACGGGGCATGCCAACACACACATAAAGGCAGCACCTAATGACACAGCAGGGATGTGGTTTTGCTGGACGTTAATTAGGGAGCGGGAGGCCAGCCCCGCCGTGCTGAGCTCCAGGACGCGGCGGGGACACACCGTGCTGGGTACCACTGTGCTGGATGCTGCATCTCAGCAGCATCGCGTATCAGCGACGATGAGAACAGAGGAACAAGCGCTTTGCTCCGATCCAGCTGCGCGCAGAGAGGCTTCGGCTTTGCGAGGAGCCGGACGAAGGCGGTCTGTCCTCCCAGCTGGGCTCAGCCCCAGCTCCTGGCGCACTCTGCACCTCGTGGATGGTCCATCACTCACCCAGGCCTGATCTGTCAGACCTCAGGAGCGTGGTCGTCTGGTTGATGCCTGTAGCAAGATGCAGAGCATGTTCAGACACCGTGAGGACGGGTGTCCCGTGTTGGGCACCGGTCATCTGCTCAGTCGGAGCATGTGGGAGGATGGAAGGGACAGAGAAGAGGACATCTACAGCCCCTTTACTGGTCCTGGTAAATTCTGGGGTCCATCACGGCCATCAAGTGGAGCTCCTCCAGCCTAGCAAAGCTGTGAAAACCCCAAAGGGCTACATTCACCGGAGACTGGAAAAAACATTGGAAAAAAAAAAAAAGAACGTTCATCTCCGTAATCCAGTTAGTGATGGAAGAAGGTGGCAGCGTTTCTGGCTGATTAGCAGGGCCTTCCTGCACATTCCTGAGGAGCAGAAAGCCCAAGCCTATCATACAAGAACTGTTTTAAATTCGAAGTGAAATTGTTTGGTGTTTGTGTTTGGAAAGGTAGAGAGATAAGTACTTTATTTCAATAGGGAAGCTAAGTTTACTTCAGGTATTTCAATGATAAAAATATTTTATAATACAATAAGCTTAAATTTTGATTTTGAAGCTCTTGCTTTACCATCTCATCACTTCTTTTACCCCTTTCGTAATTCAAGCTCTCATGACACATCCCTCTGGGAAATGTTTTTTTTAAAAAACAGGAAAAACTCTTTAAAAAGCATCCTGCCTCCACTTCTTTGACTCTTACCTGTAGCTGATATAAAGAGAGGTATAATTAGACATGAAAAAGTCAACACATTAAGCTTCTTAATTAATTATGATTTGCCTATTGAGTTAATGTCCTTGTAAATTATTCTGCAGGAGATATGATTGCCTTTTCCAGACATGATTGCATTGTTTATCCTATAGAGACTTTCTACAGAGTTCTGTAAAGCCGAAGGTACTTGTTAAATGTAATGACAACCCATGCACAAAGCAATCATTTGCATTGTCCTTTCTTGCTCACAACTTCTAGATATGCAGGCAATTTACCAAATCCCACAAACTGCACACTTGCATCTCAGGCATACTTTTTTTTTCTTCTAAAAATCTAACTATAAGTATCTTAAAATCAGGCATGCAGAATTATGTATCATATGCCGTAACTAATACCCTTTGTATCTCACATTTTTAAGCTCCAATGCTTTCATAACTCAGGACGTAGGTTAGATAAGTTATATTACAGCTACCTGCAACTGTCTAAAAGCAGCACTACTGAATTTTAAGCTATTTCCCAAGGCCACAGGAAATAAACAGGCCTGATTATACCGTTCCAGAGGACAGCAATATTCCCTGTGAGCGTACGCACATCTTCCATCTATGAAGAGTGCTTATTAACAGGGCACATATTGCTGCTACCTGATACTGCACAGAGTTTTGCAATGAGTGATTAACTTGAAACAGCTTGATAATCAAGTGCAAATTAGGAAGGGGTAGGACTGGGATGTTGGAGTCATTAGAAGACCAAGCAACCTCCCTTTCCAGTCTATTTCCTAGAGAGAAATGTTGTGATGGTTATTCTTCTGTGGCTGACCATGCTGTGCTCACAGGAGAGCGGGTGAAGGAGCAGGGCGAGGAGACAGCCCTCGTGCAGGCGTGGGGGGACTGTCCCTGCCCCTGATGACTCCCCACTTGGTGTTCTCCATCTCCCCGTGCTGGGCTGCATGTTTATCGTGGCTCACGTAAGAGAGGGTTCCTCTGCCAAGCTGCCCAGAGATTCATCCTCTTGACTCATGAGAGGTGGACTCGGTTCGCTCCTGAAGGTCAGCAGCTGTCAGGTACGTGCTCCACCAGGGTCTGGGGCCATGCAGGGCCTGATGGCAGGGCTCCTGGTGCCGCTCGGTGGGCAGCTCTGCTGCAACCATACAGTTGGGTTGTACACATTACTCAACAGGGAATTCATGGGCTTTAATCCAGCTGTTTGGATGTCTTTGTTTGGTGGGTCTTTGAATATCTCTTGGGGAAGGAAGCTCCCACCTGCACTTGCTTTGCTGAATCAGGTGGTGCAGGCAAATTCAGGTGATTGCTTTCCCATAAATCAGGCTGCATCTCAAGGGCAGGGTATGATGGTAGCTCCATAGCATTGATCTGGGGGAGTGGAAGGGCTACAGTAACATCTTGAGTAACAGTTTGAGGTTCTCTCTGCATTCTCTGCTATTCTTTTTGTTTCTCTTTTGTTCTCTTAAGAATATGTGGTTTGGTGATGAGAAACTTCAGCAAACTTCTCATTAAAATTCTCTTTATTTCACATTTTCCCCTCCCCATTTCCAAGACTGGGCAGGTCTGCTGAACCCTTTGCTTCTTCCTTCTGCCTCTCCAGTGCTCTCTTAGCAGAAAAATCATCCTCCTCAAATCCTCCTCCTCTCTTCTTGCAATGTTCAGAAACCACAGTCGTGGGCAGAAGGACTCGCTGTACTGAGGTTTGTGGGCACTTTCTGTGGTCTGAGTTATTTCTGAGACTAATTATCTTATCAGCTCTTCTTGACAAGATTTGTTAAGTGCCTGCTTAAAGAAAACAAACAGCAAAAGCTTTGAACCTTTAGAGAGATGTCAAATCGGGGTTCAAGCCCAGTTAACTCCCCTCCTGAAGTTTCGCAAAATGTTCCTGCATATTGGCTCTTCCTCTAGCAGCTACCTGCCTCGTCTCAAATTGCTGCACAAGATGTGCAAATGTTATTTTCCTTTCTGCTGTCAGCTCTTTTCTCCACATCATTTACTACTTCAAATAATGCTTTGAAAAAGGAACTCTGATGTCTGCTTTCAGATGAAAAATGACAATCCCTGGGTAACCTGTTCAAGCACATTGACAGGAAAGCTGTAATTTCAGGATGGCATCTTTCTCTATACAGTCATGAGATTTATTGCAGATGAATGGAACAACTGAGAAGTAATTTCTTAGTCACAAGTTTCAATAGATACGCAAGGAAATGCCCTGATAGTCCTTTGAGGAGCTACATTGGACGTAATTTGTGCAAGTGCTCTCATTGCAGTGTATCTACCTTCCTCCTAGCATGAAAAGATACCTTCACAAGTGTATTTTTCCAGGAAGTCTCAGAGGGTTATTTTATTTTGGTTTTGTAACATGTAATTGTTTCACTTCTTTTTAAGTTAACCAATTGTGTTCAGAAACAGGTTTTTTAGGCTGTGTGTATCTACACGCCTTTAGGTATGACTATAGACATCCCTATGCAAAGGAGAGAATGCAATTCCTGCTGTATTTCTGCAGTAGGGCATTCAGGGGAAACCAGAGAACTGGAAATAAAGCCTAAACATGTAATGAGGCAAGACAAGGTAGAAAGCTGTTGTGAGCATGGGTTGTTGTGCAGTAAATCCAACATGAGGGTTGTTGTGCAGCAAGTCCAACCAGCAGCAAGGGTGGTAGCAGATTTCAATTTGACCTTGAGGATTTCCCTAATTTTTCAGCTGGGCCTAAATCCTTTCAAATAAGTGAAAAGAAGCCTTTGACGAAGAAATGGTGTCCAAAGCATACGCAGCTTTTTGGCTGTTTAAAAATATAGATTGTCTCTTAAGAGGCCATGATCAGACAGGTGATTTTATTGAAGAGCTGATTGTCATAGATATAAAACTCTGTGGCACACAGGACACGATGGAAGTGCTGGCAGTCTATGAACATGGTGCCATTTATGCCAGAGTTACGATAAACACTCTGAAAAGCACTTCCAGTTATTTTAAATTACTTTATTCTCTGCATCCCCGAACTCTGATCACTTTCAAATTGAAGTGCTCTTAAAAACTTTGAGTACTCCATTAATTTTAAATTGCTCTAAACTGTGCAAGCCCAGAAACCCAAAGCACTCTTGAAAAATCTGAAGCGCTACAATTATTTTGAATCACTCAAAAAATGTGGGTTCAAAATCCATTTTATGTGTTTATTCTTTTCATGTTCATATTTTCCCTTGCAGTGCAACAAACAGAGCAGAGACATAACATCTTCAGCCCACTAGGAAAAAACTGTCATTCTAAGATCAAGTCTTCACCCAAATTGTTAAAATAAAAGAGGAGCAGCTTTGAAAAAAATTCAATAATACACAAGGATCACATGCTCCTATCTACCCCAAAACTCAGATGCAGGCAGACATATGCTATGTTGTTTCCCTGTTACTGATAACTGTATTAAATTCTTGAAGAGGCTGGTGCTGCTTCTTCATACCCACCAGCAGCACCCTGGGCTGTTCCACACGTGTAGTATCTGATAGCAAAGCTTCTCGTGGGCTGCTGGGCACCGGCGACTGCCTGTGAGCACAGAAACCTTTCTGATTTCTGCTTGGATTGACAATAAGCTTTATCCCTGAAAAATGGCACTGAGATTCTGATAAATATTTTAATAAATCCTATCTGAAAAGAAAGGCAGGGTTGATAAGGGCCTGAAGTTATTGGCGGGATGTGTCTGCAGAGCATGAGTACGGGGGCAGCGAAACTGTGATGTTTCCCACTCTTGGCTATTGCATGCTCCTAATATACCGCTGGCACAGGCTCCTGCTGCAGCTGAGATACTTGATCTGTGTTCACATCACATCCCTGACGAGTGAGCCGGGTCAGCTCGAGTCCCCAGACCATCTGCCTGTCCCACAGACACCAGAGCCAGTCGTGGTCATGCAGGTGTCTGGAGGTGTGCATGCTAGTGGGGATGTTCAGCAACTTTAGGGCCAATAAAGGCTTTCAGATGTCATAGATTTTGACACTATAATGTCGCTGCATTGTGTTTCTCCCACCCTGCCTGTGCACTCCTTGTCATACTACCACCCCAACCGTAAATGCCCAAAATATGTCTCTGACTTCCACCCTGGAGGTATTTGGTTATGGAGAAGAAAAGATTTCAAAATTCCTAAAAAACTGTAATATTTTTATAAAGGGAGGGGCAATACCTGGAAATAACTTTGTGCAAAGTTCACTCAGTTCCTAAACTCTTTCTATTCCTGAAATAGGACTTAGAGGACCGTGATGTTTCAGAAAAAGACCCAGACTGCTCTTAAAGCTACTGCCATGCAAGTACTTCCATTGCCTCATAGACTTCAGTGGTGCTATTCCTACAGGCAAGTGTCTGCCTGGTAGTTTTAGTGAGTGAGAGTTGTGACCTTAAGCCCGTTACACGCAGACTCTACTACCAGCTGCACACCCCACTGAGCTGCTCTGGGTTAGTATTGCCACAGCTCCCACCAAATCCTGGTGCTTAGGCTGTGTCTGAGCCAGAGAGCCCCAGCACTCACATCCATCACCAGGGTGATCCCCACAAACCATTCAGACTCGACTGAACATGATTTCTATATATTTCCTTATGCTATGAACCTTTCATACTTTTGCATCAAATATGTAAAATATTGTCTGTCCTTCTACATTTCCTGCTTTGCTCTCGGAATGGGAACAAAACTGTGGTTTACTGGGTGCTGCCTGACTTCTGCATAGGTTTCCTTTTCTCAGCATCTTCTGCTGGGGACAAAGGACACAGCGTGCGGTACTGACGGTCTCTGAGTGTCGGTCACCAGCCATGACAGGCAGGTTTCAGATTCAGTGGGGAAAATGTCACCCCATTTAATTGCAAGGTTGCTATGGACAAGACACTTAAATGTAAATGAGCTCCAAAGAACATCTGTGACAGGTTCCTGGCATATGCTGGGAGCCTCTTCCTGCAAGTGGGAGAATACAAGAAGAAATGTAGCAGCTTGAGTGCAGCTGAATGAGAAGATGAGATGGCTGCAGCTCCATCCTGCCTGGCTTCATGCCCATGGCTGGACTGCATAAAAACTGGGGCAGGGGACTTTTTTGATGCAGATTTTCGGACGGCACAAAACGAAAAGGAAGCCTCATCCCAGAACACCAAACCAGGCTTTCACACCCCAGTGAACCCAGTGCCAGCTCCGACCCACCTGGGTACCAGATATGTGGGTAGAGTTTCTCCTGCAAAGTGTATTCCCCACCTCTGTGGCCAGGACACTTGGGCATGGGGTAGAGAAGAGCAGAGGTGTCTCCAGACCGGCTCGGGGACATAGTGCCTTTGGTTTGCTGCTTTGGGGAAGGAGGAGTGGAAGGTACTCTCGGGTGACGCTTGTTGCACGGGGTAATAAAATGAGCTTGCATTAACTGATATACTGGAGAGGTCAAGCTCAAAGGTCGATGTGACACTTCGCACTCCTGTGTTTCCAGCTGACCCTGTCCTCACCCGTCTGCTCAGCAGCAGGAGGTGTCGGTGCTGCCTTCCCCAGGGGACATGGCCTTGCAGGAGGGTGCTGGGTCCTGATCTCCTCTTGGCCCTGGGAGCTGAGACTCCTTGCTTCACTTGTTTTCCAGATTACGGAGGCTGAAGCAACTCTTGTTCATGCACAAATGCTCAGCAGTGGAAAGCTTCCCACAAGAAAGAAGAGCAGCATGGAAAGCAGAAGTTAGTTTTCAGACAAGCACCTCAAGAGATCGGCCAGTGCGCCAGGCTGGCTGCTGGGCTGCCTGGGAACTATATATATTTCTTATTACTTATGTATCAGACCACCCCCCCTTGCAAAAGCTGGGACTATTTGAGACTCCGCTGTGCACATCAGGCCCCTGGGCTGGCCCGGCGGAGCAGAGCCGGGTGCTTTCCCCCATCCCCAGGGAACCATGCTCTCCCCTGCAAACTCCTGCTTCATTAGCGCAGCGAGGACGACATTTAGGAGGATCCTGCAGATGAGCTGCTTTCAGCTAATATCTAATCAAAAGGAAATACCCTCTTGGCAAGGCGTGGGAGGAGCAGCACGGTGCTGTGCTTCATTGGGGACAAGTCACACTGTGATCTTCAGCAGCTGGAGGAGAGTTAGGTATGACTAATATGTAATGAAGCAGCACAACAGGTTTGGCCCCCTGGTAAAGCCTTTGATTTCAGTGGCAGCCATTGACAGACAAAAGAAAGAAATGCTTCACATGCTCAGATAAAGCCATATGAATACTATCATAAATAGAAACTTTAAATAGACTTTTCCTTGCAAAAAGGATGAGAAATAATAGCTATGTAGGAAAGCTTTTGGGGATCTCTGTTAAGTTGTTTGTTTTGCATTTGTTTTCCCAGAATTTTTTAAAGTAATATTTATCAGAAAATAAATAATTCAGTCTCCTTAAAAAATACCCAAATAAAATCTCTGATCATTACTTCCAAGAAACAGTATCAAATATTTAGGTTTTCCTCCTTTCTAAAGTAACTGTTTCTGTCACAGGATTGTGGCCTCCTGTGTGGCTGAGCAATGCGCTTTCATCTTCAGTCAAAACAGCCATCAAATACTTTTGCAACCCTCCCTGCAATCGGGAAATCTGCTGTTTAAAAGCTCCCTCTACTTTTAGACTCTGATCTCTCTGCTATGTTCAGCTGGGGAAAAAAAAATATTAAGAATTGGAAAAGCAATTTTTCATCTCTCTGGGGAGATTCTCACTTTGGGAGCTCGGCGTCCTCGGTTGCCTTTGGCACAGCCCTAATTCCACAAATACATCAAGGTCTGACTCTGAGCCCGCGTGCCCCGCAGTGTCCCCACGACTGCATCTGGGGAAGGATGTGCCGTCAGAGGACTCGTCTCCAGAGCACCCTGCGTGGGATGGCCGGTACCTACCGAGGAGCCTTGTAGTCAAGGGGTTGGTTTGGAGGGACTAGCGTCGGTCCCAGCCGGCTCTGGGTTGTAGAGGCTCCGTGTGTCCCATGGGGGCCAGGCTCCCCCAGCCCCGTGGCTGTACCTGGGTCAGGGTGAGGGCCACTGTCCTTGTGTCCCACAGAGCTCCCCATCGCCACCAGCTCCTTGCGGCGCAGGGAGCACGGCACGTCCCCAGCGAGGTAAAAGCAAAGGCAGCCGGGTTGGCGCGACGTTTTTCATCGCTACTCCCTCCTTATTAATGCCATGTAATCAGTCAGTCCACAAGTGATTAATAATGGCTCTAATTGCCTTTCTTCTCCTTCGCCCTCCCACTGGCAGATGCATCTGCACAGACCTGCCTTTGCCGAAATCCACACGTATGCTCCAGGACAGTGAGCATGTCACCTCTGCGTGGGTCTCGTTCCCTCACTAGCCAGCTCTGCGCTGGCACCCAGCATGCCATCAGGAGGGGAGATGGGCACCCCATTTGCTTTCAGACCTCTATGTTGGTGCCAAGGTCTGATTTGGTTTATTTGTCAGCGACGGTGCACGTTGATATATCCTTTATTTCAATTTTAATTAACAGGCCCTTGCCCCAAAAAGCTATTTGCTGGTATGAAGGCTGTGCGTACGCATTAGAAATGCAATAAACAATAAACTTGAGCATTTTTGCTCCCAAAAGAAGCAACTAAGTGAAGGTGGGTTGGTTCCCTGCACGGCATTTGGCAGCACAAGAGGGCAGAAAGCATGAGCAACGCAGCCATGATGTGGGACCGCAGCGAGATGGCCTCCCAGCTTGACCAGGGACTGAGATGCAGCAGCTCCAGCACTGCTTCTTTGCAATGGGAAGGGCAAACACTGCTCCTTTTCTTACTGAATTTAAGCCTGAGGGATCCAGCAGACATTATGGCGTGGTTAATCTGCCAGAGCTCAAATACTCGTTCTGGTCACCCCAGTAAATTGGGCTAAAAGTGGGTGTCTCAAAGCTGCTGCATGGCACATGAATACAGCAGACCACCTTGGGTATTTTGGTGTGGCTTTGTTTGAGGAGTAGCAAAAAGGGGAGAAAAAGGCTGGGAAGTACTTCATGTTCAGTCCAAAAAACAGATTGCTGGCATTGCCTCACTAATATAAGGGGTGAATTTTTGGCTTCAGGATAGGTCTGTGACATCCAGACATTCATGAGAACTGAACTCAGGATACTTGATTTTTACCAGCTCTTCACAGCTCTTGATAGCTTAAGAGAAAAGATTTGAAAAAATATATGGAGACATGGATCCAGAGGGTACTTTGTAAATATTTTGTGTTCCCGAAGGAGCAATGTGCTATGTTGGTGTGGAGAGCAGGCTGTTCACCTTGTCTGTACCAGCAGTGCATCACCCACTTGAACTGCAGCTGAGCCTTTGGTGCCAGGGTACCCGGACCACCCCAGCAAGGACCTGCAGTTAGTGATCCAAAGGGTGTGTGAAATGAGCTGCTTGGATGCAAATATATCCTAAAGCACTTTAGCCATCAACAGCTACTAGAAAGAAAAATAACCCAAAATCCACCATTACTGTATGGAAGCCAAATGACTGAAAAACCATTACATGTGCCAGCTATTAAGTGGTGTGTGATGAGGTGCTTCAGCAGTTGATCATGGAAGAGATGAAACCACTCTATGAAACAGAGGGGAAGAGGAAAGACAGAAGAATCTGCCTACACCAGACTGGGCCCTCTCCAAGAGATGAGACACTAGTTTTGTTGCACCGAAGTAACTGCTAAAAAAGAAAACCATTGAACTTGATGTTGGAAAGAATAGAAATCTTGGTTCAATAGGTAGAGTCCTGATAGCGGTGGCTGCAGTCTCCAGCTGTGCCATCACTCTAATAAAAGATCCTGTTTTTCAGTGCAAAGCCTGATGAAAACATTTCCACTGCGAGTGGATCCACCTCAGCACTTAAAAGCATGCTGCTGTGGCAGCAGCCCTCCCACTGCACAGTATTTCAAAATAATTGCCTCAGCCCCCCTCCCCTTATTAGCCCTTTAGCTATTTTATACCTAATTACCCATCCTCAGACCCAATTCTCTCTCTCAGAAGATGATCTCCTGGGCACAGCTCCACCACATCCCCGTTCTTGCCAAGCACAAGTGCCACAACCTCTTTCAGCACATGACCTTACCTATAACTAAAAGAAAATGTGTGTGGTTTCATCACATTCAGCTAAGCAGGACACCTGCCCCCGCATCAGGGACCTTTCCTCTCCACTGCTCACTGCTCGCCCCAGCACGGGTCAGCACCCAGCCAGATCTGATGGGATTTCATATGATTTTTTCCAGATAGCCAGTAAAACATTGCCTTCCTTAAGGCCAAGGAGTGATTTCTGTGAAGATCCCACTTGAAAAGTACCCACATCAACTAGTCTTTGACAGGTAATTCTTTTAGCTCGTATTTAATTCACTTTGTGTGCTGTGTTGATTTTGTACTGAACTGGCTTCTTGAATGTTACATTGTGGAATACCAAGTCAAATATTTTGCAGAAGCTTAAATCAACATTATTTCATTTATTAGGGAAAATTGTAATCTCATTATAAAAAAAAAAACCCAGTTAGTTTTAGAAGATCTATTCCTCGTCAGCCCCTGTTGATGGGCTTTAATGATATTATCCCTTCCTATTTTTTAATTTCTGCAGTTGTTTCTCATTGTCTGGGATCCATTATCTCCCCAGGATCAAAGCTCAGCAGGTCTATCAATACCCAAATCATTCAACTTTCCCTTAAATACTAGCTTTTCTTCTCCTGCTGTAATTTTGCCTGTACTCTGTGATCTCTGCAAAACCAGCATTAGCAGTCCAGAAAAAACAGCAAGTTCTCTTCAAAACACTTCTATGCAAATTATTTAGACTGCTGATTTGAAGATGCTTAGCTGTTGTAACTATTGCTTGCTACCCCCTGAACTTCTGCTGTTATGCAAATTGTTGTATCATCATCATCTGATGGGAATGCATCATTTGTGGTTGTTTTTCTCCCCAGATTCAGAACAGGAGTATTTGTTCATTAGAAACATTTGCCTTTCTGCATAATTATTGCCATTTCTATAATTTCAATTTGGTAATAATCCAAAGACATTGTTTGGCTTCTCTTCATCCCTAATATATTTTAAAGACTTTTTCTTACTGCTCTTTTCTCTGTAGCTGTAGCCTGTCTCTTGTATTCTTTTCCTTCCCTTATCTAATTTATCCAGTTTCTAATTTCCAAATTACACTAATTGTGACTTTCCCCTTTTCTGTTTGTTTTCTATTTGGATGCAAACATTTCTCCTTTCATTGTTTCTCTGAGACACATTCAATTTCTGTAACCATCTCGGGAATCCTTTGCCAGCAGAGGGACTGGGTCTTTCAGAGGCTTTGGTTGCAGTAGGATACCTATAAAGGTATTTCTGTATTTTCTGAGTTCCGTTTCACAGTTTGCCCTGGTACATAATTGTTTTGCATTGTGAAACTGGCTCTTTCAAAGTACCAAATGGATGTGTGACTAGCTGAGATTTTTTTCTAGCTTTCCATGAATTATGATCAACACTTGATCTTATGCTCCTGGAGGAGTTGACTACATCTCTGTCCTGGAGTTAACTCCTCTCTGCCTGAGAGCAAATACTGTCTTGTTGGATGCTACTTGTGTTTGCATTAACTGAAATAAACTCTAGAGCTTCAGTGGGTGCTGACAGGTACGCAGAGTTGCCTGCTTTCAGCCAGCCCTCCCTAGACACTTTCTCACGTTTTCATCCCTAGCTTCCACCTCCAGCAGAGTTGCACTCTGAGATGCACACATTTATTGGGCTGGGAGAATAAATGCACTCATGTGAGCAGCAGCTTATTGCTGAAAAGAGGATGCCCCAAAAATGCAAACAGTTTGTCATTGTTGGGGTAATCGGGCCAGGGCTTTCTAACTTTGGCTTTTCTGCATGGGGTCAGTTTGTTAATTGATGAGTATTTTCTGCTGGACAGGCAGCACGCTTTCTCAATTATTTCTGTTTCTGCCTTTAGGTAACAGACCTAGATTATCAGAGGTCATCCTATGGCCACTTTTAAGGATGTGAGTCTGGCCCAGCTGCTGCTGTCAAAACCATGCAATGTTCTTGGTGGTAGGATTCTGAGAGAGGAAGAAAGGTTGACAGGAAGGTCTTGACACAGGCGACGATTTGGTGGTGTGTTGTCTTCCTTCAGGGAGAGCGTTCACCTCCGTGGTGGCTTTACCAAAAAATTAGTGAGATGAGCAAGGAAACCTGGTAGCCCATGGCTCAGATGGGTGCCCTGGGGCTGCTGCCTTCCCTGGGCCACCTAGGCTTGCAGATCTGGGGCTGGGCTTGCAAGGGCTGGCATCTGGTGTCCTGAACCTCTTCTCTCTGGGACGCCACCTCTCCTCTTGCATCTCAGCCAGACTCTGGGGACTTGTACTCAACACACAGTGCCAACCTCGAGGGAACTCCCTTTTTAATCATCTGCCCAAATACAGGCACTCTGGATTTTCTGTGCATTTCTTAAATAACGAGCTCCCAATGCAAAATTCAGCACGTCTGGATAGCACGCGAGTTGGTCACACACCCTGCTGGTGATTTCAGCAGAAGACGAAGGCCAGCAAACCACAAAGACAACACCCTCCTCTCTGATGGAGGTGCCTTTCTTTGCATTTTGCTCAGATTGTTTAAAACAAATTGCATCAATTTTCTTCACACTGCACAGTCTGAATCTTAAAAAATAGCACATTAGGTTATGAATAATTGGAGAATAACATGTTATATTCCTGAGAAGTTTTAATCTTTCAGCATATGGCTACCCACTTTGATAACTGCTTGTTCCACACAGGAGCCAATAAGTAGTTCTCCACTAATTTATGTCACTAGGTTGTAATTATTTTCTAGTAATACTCTTGTGCGAAGCTCTGTATAAATTCAAAATATAAAAATAGCCCCTGTGCTAGGAACTTGCAGTTCAAATGACATAGAAAGTAGTGCCATATTAATGAACATAGGATCGTGGTGGGCCTTATCTATCCATAGTTAGCCATCAGATCAGGCTGATATTAGATAAAATACAATTACATCACAAGCCTCAACTCTGCTCACATTAAAATTATTATAAAAAGTCATGTATTTACTTAAGCAAAAAAGGCCCCCAGAGCCTGTGTTAAGTTTACTGTAGTGCTAAATACAAAAAAGCATTCTATTAAAGCAAAGCCTGGCTAGCATCTTCCTCGGCTTGTATGCCGGTCCATGCATTTCCCAGCCACTGAGCTTCTCAGGAATGCTGCTCTTCTCTATTTACACCAAAACCTTTCATTTGGCTAACCATAGCTTGCTCTGCAGCCAGCAGTGTTGAGTGTGCTCTCAGCAGTGACCAGTTGCCAGGTGAAGGGATGCTCATGGTGCCCAGGGGACAGGGAAGAAGCCACATTTCCAAAGCACATGGCACAGTGTGCATCTGCAGCATCAAGGTCCTTCCCAGCAGGTTTCTATAGGAAGACATTTGTTGGACATTTTGCATTCTCAAGATGATATCAGGATCTAAAATCTTCTTCTCTACAGAGAAGTAGTAACTGAACAGAATCTCCAGGAGTCCACTCACAACGATGACCTCTGCATACACAGCAAAATTGATTAAATGTACATTCACTTACCTGCAGCTTCAGCAAGGCCAGCAGGTCAATCACATTAAAATCAGATACTCTGTTTTATTGGAGATTTCTTGTGGAAATAAATGCCAGCATGGCTGCAGTCCAGAAATGTAAAGATTCACTGGAGAAGTCAAACATAAATGGATCATATCTTGCGGTTTGACAAAGCTTTTTCCATTGATATTTCTCCCTAGGCACCTCAAGCTATGGATGCAATATAGGATATGCTCTATGATTAGGAGAAATGTTTTGTCAGATAAAGCGTCTTAGCACAACACAGAAGCAAGTGAAATACAGTGGCTTTTGCGATGCAATACATCTCTCCTGACATTGGAGATGTTATTATAAACATCTCCATCTCCATTAGTGGCATGGGTGCCTTTCATAGCTAAGGAGACAAATCAAGACTGCTAAGGCAGGAAGCTATCAGACACATTTAAGATACCTATCATAAAAGGAGATTGGCCATAGCCTGAAAGTGCCTGTTGTGCTGTGGCGTCTGCAAAAGATGGTCCTTGTTTGTAAGGAACCAGCAGTTCCAGTGATAGACGGCTTGGAAGGTGCTCGCAGGAGAGCTAACGGGCTGGCCGTGGCCCGTCAGCCCTTCCACTCCTCCTCCTTATGCAGACTCCTGTTTGCAGTTCAGTCTCCTGCTTCCTCCGTCGCTTCCCTGCCCTGAAACACCCCCACGATCCATGTCACTGCAGTTTTATCACCGTGGCCACGTGGGCTGGAGACCTGGAAGCAGCAGAGCTTGGGGATTTCTTCTGCTCTGCTTTACTGCCCCAACACAGCCTACAGGCTCAACTTCCATACTGCCTGCCAAACCCAAAACCTCCAGGAGATTTTAAAGTTTGCAGTGCAGTATGTTAACAGGACACCACACGTTCAAATGCATGACTTCAAATATAGTGTTATAGAATAAGGTGGAAATTAAAGGGAAAGAAAAGGTGAGTACTTCAGTGGTCCTGGCCGAGCATTGCACAGGCAGTGTGACACCAAGTCTGTGCAACCCATCAAAAAGCTCAAGTACCTGTTGAAACCAGTGAAATGTCTAAGACATGAAGCTACTAGCACAGGGGTGTTTGTATGACTGGCAACTACTTGCTAAATTTCATGTTTTGTTTACTCATATTCATCCTTGTCAGACTAAATTAGGTTTCAAAACGCTTTAAAAATATTGGACAAATTCAGTATATCGTTAAGGGAATGATTCATTATCTGTGTAGTATTATTAAACTTATATCTCATACCCTTTTTAGCACCATTTTTTCATAAGTTAATTACCCAAAGCTTTTCTGCACCAAGAACACTAATGAAACCTCTAACGGGCTGCAACCAAGCAATTTTTTGTTAATAGACAAGTGCCTGGATTTATGTTGTAAGGCAAAAAATGAAAAGTAGTGCTAGATCTTTGAAGAATATATGTTGTATTTGCATTTTCAGAGGCTGGCTCATTCGTTGATTACTGTGTCCCTTGATTACTTTTACAGATGGGGTGAATACGGCCGTACGAGAGAGTGGCTTGCCCAGTCCCCGTGGTACCTGTAAATCACAGGCAGCAGCAATTGCTTTTTTTTTTTTTCTTTCCCTGCGGGTCTCAGAAATGTTTGTGGTCACAGCTGTTTCCATGACTGGTCAAGTGCCAAGTTGCCATTTCAAACATCGTCCTGCGTCCAGTCCCAAGCAGCTGAGCCGGCTGGCGAGGCATGGCCAGCTGCATGCAGGGGCATTTGCAGCCAAGAAGAGAAGATATAAAAAAAAGGCAGGCAAAAATAGAGAAATTCCAAGAAAAATGGCCCAGTGCTGTTCTTTAACCAGAGCAAAGCAGAAACGGGAGAAGCTCTCAGAGTGGAGTACAAGTCGACACGTGTTTTGGAAAGAAAATAAACCGAAGAAGACTGTAAATACGAGCAGTATGGGAATGTGTTGCAGTTCCCTGTGAGGGAAATGGTGGCTCCCATCCTTGTCGCGGCCACCTGGAGAGTGTCAGCGTTGAAATGCTCGCCCCGTCTCCCCACGCGGGCTGCACATCCCAGCGGGCACCGATCCCCCGCACATCGCCCTGAAAGGGGGGTGCGTGAGCACATGAAACAGTAAATCTCAGTAAATGCTGGGGGTGGTGAAGGTTTGGAGCCTTGTCTCAAAAAACAACCTCCATGTGGCAGTGAGGTTGGGAAGGGCTCCCCGGGAAGCCTGCTGCTCCCTGTCCACCCTGGCTGCAGGGACGATGCTCTGCCAAGGGGACCAGGAGCATCAGCTCCTCGGCCGTGAATTACCATGGGAAATTAGATAGCAAGAGGCAGTCCACTTATGGATGCTGTGACATATGCTCTCAGGGGGCTTGATAAACTGCAGCAATATTTACCTACTCATCCACTTTCTATTTCAGAGGGAAAAAGGGCAGCAAACATTAAGGAAAGTGGCCTTCTGAGAGCTTGCTTTCTCTCACTCATCTACGACTGTAAGACTTTTAAGCAATGAAGGACAGTAGGAAGGCTAGAAATAAACATGACACCTTTATTGGTTTATATATTTTTAGACAGAGAAACATGCTATCTCATACATAGGAAATATTATATAGAAGAAAGGTGTATTTGCAGTGCTGTAGAACTTCACATAAAATAGTGCAAGGAAGCCAAGCAAGCATTCAAAGAACAATCCTGAGCTTAGCATCTTTGGTACTTTGGTATAATTTATTGCCTCCTAAGAGGTGACTTGACCAGAGCCTACACAAGTCTATGCAGGAGAGTACATGGTGCTGTCACCTAGCAGAAAATGGCACAATGAAATGGGAGCCGAATCCAGACAAAAGGCTGAAAAGGTGGCACAAGATGTTTAATAAAGACAATATTTAATAAGCTGTGTGGATATGCCAGCTTCCCCCGCACTGCAGGCCCTTGCATTGGGACCAGGGATCCTGAACTAAGGCACTGCTGAACTGCAGGCACGTTCGGTCAGGAATTACTGGGTGAGATTCAGGTTTGGAGGCTGCAGTCAGCCTCAAAAATCAATTCTCATCACTCGTGGCCAAAAAATATTTGATTGTATCCTTTGATTTCAGCTCGGGCAGTGTCATCACAGGGCAGGGAAGGTGGGACACCTTCCTCCCACTCTGCAGGGAGGTGTCCCTGCCTACCTACCCCGGATTTTCTGATCACACAGGAGCGGGTACAAACCCGGTACCTCCCACGTAATGGTGGAGCAGCCCTCTGGGGCTCGTCCTTACTGTCTGTGGTGACGGACATATTTGTGCACTCACAGGATGGCACCGAACAGCAGCGGGATCCTGCAGGGAAAAGGCACAGCACAAAAGCTGCTCGGGAACAGCTTGCCCGGGTGATACAAGTGCTGGCTCCTGCGATGACTGGGGAGTCTGCTGGCAGTTTTTTGTAGTCATGGTTATTCCCAGTGAAGAGCTTCTTACCTCCCACTGCGCTTCAAGCTGCAGGGTTTAACTGATATTAGCCTTTTTCCAGCTGTTTGAAATCTAGTGAGCAATGTTGCTTTGCTTCTCCCCTCTGCCATTGCTGGCCTCCCTGGGCGGGGAATATTTTGGCTGTTTTCCCACCTGCAGATGTGTTTGGAAATTTGGATCAGTCCGGGGAGCAAACAGGCTCTTTCGTTCTCATCGCAGATACCACTAGAGTTATTGGGCTTCATAGTTATTTCCACCTCTGTGTAGTCGTTGTAAAACACTGCCCTGCCCTCGGCAGTGGTGCTAACCCTCCTAACGGCTGGTCCTCATTAGCGTGAGCTGTTGCTTGTGGTTTTCACATTGTGTTTTTGCCAGCCCTGCTTCTACAAATACTGAGAGAGGCCAGCTGGCCCTCTGCGTGCTGGCTGGGCACCAACCAGGGGCTGCTATGCACACAGCAGACATGGCATGGGCAGCACAGCGCACGTACAGCGCAGTACACGTACAGCACCGTGTGTGCACAACACAGGGCATATGCAGCATGCGGCACAGGGCACGTACAGCTCAGCGTACATAAAATACTGTGCACGTCCAACACAGTGCAGACAGCGCAATGCACGTACAGCGTGGTATAGATAAAGCATGGTGCACAGACAGCACCGAGCACGTACAGCGTGGTGCATGTATGGCACAGCGCCCAAGATTACAAGCCTCTGTCAGGTCCCTCTAGAGCCTGGTGGCAAGACACCTGAGGGGCTCTGAAGGAGCTGAACTCCCCAGCAGATTCAGTCCTGATGGCTCTGACAGACCCAGGCTTCCCTGTGCAGCTGGGTGTCTGTCTACCTCTCTCCCAGCCCATCCGAGGACCACAATACCTTGTTGGTCCTTACCCCCCTGTCCCACCGTAATGGCATGGGGCTGACTGGAGCTGGTTTCTTCTACCCGTGCAGCCTGAAGAGCTGCCGGGGAGGCATATAGACTTGGTCCCTCTGCTCTGCACACAGTAAAACGGCTACAGTAAATCAGCTTGCCAGAGATTATGCCAGTGAGGCCAATAAAGCAACGAATGTTCAAACACTGTTTCAGCCCTGCTCTTCAAAACCTGCTGTTTGGAAGAAATAAGCTCTGTCGTGATCAGCACAATCCTGTCAGAGAAACGAAGCCTGGCTCTGCAAAACTGCTGAAGTTTGGGACTTGTCCTAAAGATGTGTGATTGATTGATACACAGAGGGCGAAGATGGTCCGGGTGGAGAAGCTCCCACCAAGACTGATGGGGAGCTGGTGGGTGTCCTGGAAACCCAGCACCTGTGTGGCTGTAAGCTGGGATGCCCTTGTACTCAGAGCATGTGCAACCCTCAAGGCAACGCCAGATGGGGAGAGATATATTAGCCCTGGGAAATCGGAGTGGCCGTCCCTGTGCGATACCAGGGCTTTGCTGGTATCGCAGACCAGCTGCTGCAAACCACCTGCTGAGATAGGATTTTTCTGTAGGACGAGCCATGCCCTAGCTGAGGGCAGTGGTAGAAGCAACTCGGCAAGTCCGCAATCTGAAAAAATATGTCCTATGACACTGACTACCTGTTGTAGCTTGATTTGCTGTTAAACAGTATCTTTTCTGTTTCTGTGTAGTATCTCTGCAGATGGTGTTCAGTTCAGAGCACCGCCCAAGACCAAGGCAGTAAGATGTTCCTGTGAATCACAGAAACCATGATACAGGAGAATTATTTTAGTTAAGCAATCTGACTATTATTATTTATTTAAAATGAATAGTGTCCTAGGATTATTACAAAGAACATAATCTTTTTAAGTAATAGGCTGAGGCTGTTCTATAGCAATTTTACTGCTATTATTATCCTCTTAACCACTATTTACATGTAGAAATATTCATTTGTGTGTATATATATATATGTATACAGTGCTTGATATCACCCCAGGATCAAGTTTCTTAGTGAAGGAGAAAATTTTGCATCTAACCTGAAAGATACTGCATGCAACAAAAATACTTGGGGAGTAATGGGAAATGTGAATGTTGCACAAGTGCTTGGAAGAGATCCAGATCAATGCTTTTAAAACCTACATCAAACCTTCCTGTTCTGTTGCTGTTGCTGTGCGATATCATGTACAGAGATGTCAAACTACTTAGAAGGCTGAAATCTGTGCAGCTCAGCACCTTTCCCATCAGTAAATTAGAGAATCAAAGTGTAATCAAACTATTTGAGGAGGTTTCCATGGTGTAGAGAGGCATATTTCCCTGCATTAATATGCTTTTATGGGACAAATTCACCCAGCAGTTGCTCTACCAGCTTGTAAAATGTGCAGCGTGAGCGCAGCCAACACACACGGCAGTACAGACCCAGCCCTCTCACTGCCCAGGAAAATCGCTTTCTCTGTGCAAACTACAGGAGCTTTATCAATCTATAATTTTACCAGGGCCGTATTTGGGCTGTATTTCTCTGTAAGACTGGATCGGCTGCGTCTCATTTGGGTGAGCACATCCCCGACTCAGGGCAGGTGGTTGCGACGGGGTACTTTATAAGACAGAGCTTTCTCGTTTGCCTTGCCTGGGAAGGCTAGAGCCCACAGTGGGAAGGGTGAGGCGGCAGCAGGCTGTGCCTGTGGGCACCAACCGGACCCCCGGCACAGCCCCTCATCAGAGCTGGCTGCCTGTAGCAAATGGAGAGGAAAAAGTCAAGCATTTTTCTTCACTGACTTTCCAAAGTCACCCCAGGTCCCCTGCACGCAGCAGCCCCCACCGGTGAAACCACAGCCACGGGCTTCCACTTCGGATACGTTGTAGTGCCCTGGTGGTGCGTTTCTAACTCATCCATAAAAATGTGGGTGTAGCTGAGAGTTTGAAACATCTAGGTGATTCAAAGTGAAAGGCATGAAGCTGAGTTTCTTTTTTTTGTTTTGTCCAGCTGTAGCCTTCCTTTAACTTGGCAAGGGATTGGTTAAAAGCAGCTTTCAAGCTCTTTGAATTTGTGGGAGCCTAAAACTTTCCCAGGGGATCTCTCCAGGAATTTCACAGGAAGCCTGACTGTGGCGTTGCCCATGCGAATAATTAAAAAATGATCCTTTGGAGTGGTCAAAGAGGAATTCCTTTGAGAAAACTCAACGAAATACAGCAATTCCTGAACAGCTCTGGAGGGGAACAAAGCGGTCTCCTCCCAGTGGGCCTTAGTGTATCAAGATGCTCACCATCATTTCCAAAATAACCATAGGAGAAACAGACCCTTTCTAGGTGTGTGAGCTCTCAGTTTGAGTAAATCCCCCAGCCCCTATCTCTGCAAACTCTTCTGCTCTTGCCAACCATGGCCAAGCTACTGGATGGGACACTCAACAGGCTGGATGATATTTGCGTCCTGTCTGATGGCAACAGCAAAGTCCTTATGAGCAGCATAGAGTCTGCTTGCCTGGGCCGGCCCTTTGCTGAATTAATAGCAGAGAAATTTCAAAGCACTGCGAGCCATGGCCATGCCACCAGTGAGGATGCTCCACAGCACCCGAACGGTATCGCCAGGAAGCGTGCAAACAGCCGGCTGGTATTTGTGTCAAATTGTTGATATGTAAGCAGGGAGCATGCTGCGCATTTAAATCGCTTTCACACTAAATTTGGAACAGAAATCATTAAATATTTATTTTGTGCCTAAAATACTGCTAGAGCGTCCTACTTACTGATATTACATATTAATTCACATAGATTTTGCAGTACTGATAATGCATTTATTTTAAAATGGTCACTCTGAGGCATTCATTATGATTGGGCTGTTTAATAAAAATTGAGATTCATGGCCCCAGAGGAATCCCATCTAGTCACTTCTGTAAACCTGAGGAAGAGGCTCTTGCAAAGGGAAATCCAAGGGTTCATAATTACTGTGAAAAAGGCACTAGCTGGAAGTTTTTAGTGATCTGTTGAAGACTGGTAACATCAGCCCTTCCAGAATAAAGACACTTCAAAGCCTAGTAGAAATTAGGAGTTATTTCCTTAGCAGTGGGAGTACTGTACATTGAGAGAAGCAATCACTCAGCCAGAGCGTAATTGCTACAAATTGATTGCCACCTTCTCTGGGTGCTTTCCTGAAATGTGAGGACCAGTTGAAAAACCACCACAAGAAACTCAGAAATAAGTAAACAGATGCACCTTGACTTGCAGTGACCCTGGGGATGGCAATCAGGCACTGAATGGCAGCAGCAGTCCAGCCCAGGTTTTGTAGGAGCCCTGTGCGTGCTGGAATAGATCAGCTGCAATTATTTCCAGGCTCTGGGCTAGCAGAGTAGGGTGCATTTAATAAATCTCCCATGGTCCTCCTATCTGCAATAAGCCTCAGTCATTTTTAATTATAGACGCCTCGAAAGCTGGGAGCCAGCACTGGTTGGGCAGCAAAATATTGCTACAGTCCTCTCAGTAGTGTTTGCAAAAGGATTTTGGTACTGAACCTGACACGGATGTGATGCTGCCAGTCTGGCCAGAAAGTGGAGATAAACAGCTCGCTTGTGGATTTTGCTGAGTAGCCACAGACACCACATCTACCCTCTTTCAGGGCCTGCTGGGTCAGGCTAATTTGGTGTTATTTATTTTAACACCTGGTGTAATAAACGCTGGGAAGAGGCTGCAAAGGCCGGAGGCAGCATCGGGGCCAAGTGCATCCCTGACGGCGAGCGGGCTCTGCCCAAGCCCAGGGGAGGAGAGCAGGGGGGCAAGGGGCCCAGGACATGCAGGATGTTTCCCACCATGGTTAAACTTCCCCACCTCCTGCCTTGTGTTATCAAAGAAGGCGATTCAACCTCTCCTCCTCTGCCCCTGCGCTGACGTGCCTCTCTCCGTGCATCACCCCTTCTCTCCCTGCAGCATTTGCTCTCCCAGTGCCTTGGAGCAATAGCAGGCGCCTGGGAGAAACGTATCAGGTGGATCATCACGAGCATCAGCCTCAAGGCACAGGAGGAACCAAAGCCAATGTGCTGGCTGCCTCCTTCCCGCAGAAGGACGGCGGGAGGCAGAGAGCTGGGAGCAGCCGCATCGCCTGCGGAGGCCAAGGCTGCTTCAAACCCAGCCACCAGCACCCCACACAGCCGCGGCTGCGGCATGTCTAAATCCAGTTACAGGGTGGAATAAGCACTCCTACCTCAGCACACATGGCTATTTCTGACTCTGGAGCCTGGCTGCTGTGGGAGCTCTCACTTCCCTGCAGATGCTAATCAGGTCTGAAGAGCAGCACCCGGCACCTGCAAGGGAGGGAGAGGCGAGGGAAAATGACGGCTCAACAGATTTTTTCGAGGGACCGAAATGCTTTCCCAAGGCATCTTCAAACACACTACCCAGAAATAGATTAGGAGGTGACCTCATTGCAAGCCCCAGTTTCCCGGCGGCACAGGCGGCATGGGGCACTCCGTCTCTCCGGGCAGGAGGGCTCTGCCAGTCCCCGGCGGGCAGCTGCTTCCCAGCAGGACACAGATAACCAGTCCCACCGTGGAGGAGAGACCGACTCTCAGCCGGCTGGAAGCTGCCCTCTGAGATGACAGTTTGCTGAAGAAAGGAAGCTTTCTTGCCCAGGCTGTAATTCAGGGAGCCCTGCGCTGCAAATACTCTGTGTGCAGGGCAGGGAGGGGGCTGAGCAAGTGCTACAGCGCTGGTGAGAGAAATGCTGAGCTGCAGCCGTGGCACAGTGGCTCTCGCGCTGCCCACAGCTGCAGTGGCCGGGTCTCCTGCAGTGCCTCCCTTCCCCGTCCCACGCTTTCCCGATGCTGAGGGGTTAAGCAAGGCCAGCAGCCCTCGCCGGCCCCTGCTTTGCTCCTGGCGCAGCCCTGATGCAGCCAGGATCCCAATGTAAATATTAGCTGAGCGTGTGTGAACGGGTGAAAAGAGCACCGGTTTAAGCCATTCTGTTTGGAAGACGCAGCAATCTATATAATGCTGTTACCAAGAAACAAGGATTGTTTTCTGTGCTATTTTAGGAGACAGTGAAACAAATGGAGCCTGGGACACACCAGGATTTCTATTTCCCCTCTGTAAATTAGTGTTATTACCAAGCGGCAGTGTTTCACAGTGGCACTTTGCAGCCGGACTCTATTCATGCCTAAAAGAAAAGATGTGTTGCTTGAACCTGCCCACTCACACTCTCCCGTTATCCAGTGTCGTAACTGCTGTTCTTCAATCTGCCCAGCTGCAAGGTGCAAACTGCCCGGCCCCTCGCAGCGTGTGTCCAAGGACATCACAGCGAGTGATGAAGGTACCATTTACTTGGCACACTACTTGTTGCACAGCCTAAGCCAGGCTGGTCCTCAGCAGCTCCTCTGCTTCCTCTTCCAGTTGCTGCTGAAATTTCTCAATTTGATGAACTGGAAGATATTTTTAAGTAGACTCTTTGCCACTTGCTTTGTCTTTTTTTTTCCCCTTCCCTTGTCACCTGCTACTGTACAAAATTCAGACTTGTATTGCAAAATTGCTTTTCCAAAACAAGAGGTACAGGTACTTATTTCACGTTTTGATGGCACATTGCCAA
The DNA here is from genome assembly GCF_000737465.1 of Haliaeetus leucocephalus. Lineage (NCBI taxonomy): Eukaryota > Metazoa > Chordata > Aves > Accipitriformes > Accipitridae > Haliaeetus > Haliaeetus leucocephalus. Next base: position 8,835,111 of record NW_010972438.1, read on the forward strand.
AGGGCCGGGGTTGCAGTGAATAACAGCCAGAAGAACAAATGATCACAGATGTTGGACTCCTATACGCACGGAGAGCAGCAGCCAGCAGGCAATGTGTGATTCCCCGGTGGCTGGCACCGGGCGGCACCGTGCCTACCTCTACATCAACCGAAATCAGGAGCTGCTCTGCAGTCGGTCTCAAAGCGAGGGTGAATCCCAGCTGAGGTCCCCGCACACCCCTCCAGCATTTTCAGGTCCACCCCCAGGATACTGCAGGTATAAGGCAAATCATCCCTGGCTCATTTAACCAACGCCATCCAAGCTGGGCTAGGGACAGGAGCTAGCGGGTGCAGTATGTGACCGGTGGGGAGAAGCAGTGAGCACCCAGCACCAGCAGCCTGCGGGCTCACCTCACTTTCCCAATCTCATGTTCAGTGCAAGCAATTATCCGTGGCCACGAGGGATCTCAGGGGAAGCTAAACAGCACAAGAGATGCACTTTACTCTCTCTTTTCCCTTCTAGACCTTCCCCGCGACTCGCTGCCATCGGTGTACATAGATTTTACAACGGCACTAATTGCTTCCAGCTTTCATAAATATTCTGGTTTAGGCCTTTAACCAGGATTAATAAAAAGAGCGCAGGTTTGTTTGTTTTTCATGCAAATGTGAGCTCCCTGTGGGAGCTATTCAGTTAAGCTTTCCCAATGGTTGCTTTAAATGGAGTTTACTCTTTCTGAAGGTTCCTTCCAAACCATTGGGTCCTGCCAGCCTGCTTTCAAAGGCAGCGCCGCAGCACTCGGTGCCACGTACACAGGCCCTCTCTTTCCAAAGCAAGGGCCTCTGCTTCGGCTCTGTTTTTCTTTACAGTCATTTCCACAAATCATTATCTACACTGATTTCCCCCGTCTAATGGGAATAAATGGAGAGGGATGTGAATGCTACAGCAGTGGTTTTTTCTAATATCAGCAGGTTCTTCCCTATGACACCTTACAAAATGGAAACAAATTTGAAACATTTCACAAAATACTTTTAATATTCTTCAACGGATGCTGCTTCCAATATCTGAGGCCACCTGAGGTCTCCTTTACGCAGCTGCAGTGGCTCCAGCCAGGAGAGGTGAGAAGCATTACACCGTCTGCAGGGATGGCGCAGGCACTGCCAGGCGGGTGTGTATTTGCTGCTCCTTGCTTGTCGTGTAAACAGCAGCAGCCACGGAGGTCAAGTATTCCCGCATGGCACGCATTGCCTCTTACTGGAACCCGCAACAGAGCTGGCAATGCAGGCACTTTGGATCTCATTAGGTAATTATTCTGGAAAGTGTTTCAGAAGAAGCAATTAATTTGCGATGCTGGGAACAAATAGGTAGGGGCAGATTTTTTGAAACCTCCTGGAGCCTGCTTCAAAGTGATAAGCTAGAAAGGACCATGGATTTTGCAGCTATGTTGCATCTTGAAAACCAACTGCCCAACTTTACCCATCCTTTTAACCCAAACAGCCTCTGTTTTAGTATCCTGAGCAAACAGCAGTAGACACCGATATAATATCAAAAATTACTTAGCTAATGCTCTCATTTGTCTACATTTACCCACTCATAATGGGTAATTACACAATTACCCACCATGAAATACTACCACTGGAAGTTACGCACGCATAATTTTCATGATTGCTCCACTCACACTGCTTCCCTTCGTGCATGATGCAGGACAGTCGTGCCTGGTTGCTTTGCTGGGTCACCCAGCCATGTTTCAGATCATCTTTCTAGCTGCAAAATTCAGGGTTTGCAGGCTGTTCATGTTTTTAACAGGGCAATATTCCTTGGAATGTTTCAACACCACGGAAGCCCTCAGATCCTGCAAAAAGTGCCACAAAGATGGGTGCAGGGAGGCTAACACTGAAAGCTTTTGAAAATCCTACTCCTCTTGGTGTCGTCAGAGGGGACCTTTCCTGCAGCTGGAGGTGCTGTAGTAGGGCTGCTTTGCAGTAGGATGCAAATTGTAAGTGGGAGATGGTTTAGAGGGAGCTGGATACAGCTTGCTGGACAAAATGGCATTTGGAAAAGGAAAGCAAGAGGCCTGAGACTTTTTGACCTTGTTCTTTCCTTTACTCAGGAAAAAGCATTAATTTTGCAACTGTACATTAAGACATAACCGCTGGGAAAACATGGCTGTGTGAATTAAGGAAGGAGAAAGTGTCGATCACTCTGAGGGCGATGTGTCACTGCTTCTCTGGACCAGCAGCACTTCCAGATGAACCTTGACTAATCTGTGCCTGGATGTCTAGTCAGGCCCTTTCAAGCATATCCAATTTCAAAGTTCTCCAGTGAGCAAAATCTCACCCACTAAAGGATAAATATAATTCTGAAAGCTCCTAAAGAAGAACATATTTTTTGGGGTGGTTGTATGTATCAATTTTGCATCAATTAATTTAAGAAATCTTTTCTGACAATCTGTCAGAAAAGTCAATCCGTCTCTATAGATAGATACGCAATGTCTGTGATGTTCCTACCAACAAAAGTTGCTTCTGTCATCTCCAGCTGCTTTCCTCTAGCGAATCCACCTCTGCAGAGTTACCTAAACAGTTCAGAGCAACCACCACTGAAAGAAAGCCTTTCATAAAAAACTGTCCAATTTTCCTCTGATCATCTTAGAGAATTTCATTGCTGTCATGTCTGGGACAGGGAAGACAGAGAGCTGCAGCTTTTGAACATCTACCTCCTCGACTATGAGGGAGAGCACCTGCAGCCTTATGTCGCAGAAAGAAATTTCTCCATTCTCCAGTACAATAAACGGCATTTCTTTCTCGAAAACCCCAAAGACAAAGGCTTCTTCTCTGTGTGGGATTACCTATAGATAATATCATTATAGGCACTGGTGTAATTGATTCTATTTTTTCTGCCTTCACAGTTGACACAACTGGACTCAGAACAATGAGTTTTTCTGATGAATAATATGAAAAGGGTGTCAATTTTTAAAAACTCAAAAGACACCTTAAAAAAATAAGAGAACTTTGCTGAGGAAGATATCTTTGAGAGGTTCCCATCACCCTGGTGGTAGTCATCCTTGCTTTAGTCACATTAAGGGCCACGTGCCAGGCAAAACGGCACTAGAAAGTGCTGTACGACCTATCCCCATCACAAGGGACTGGCAGCACAATTCCATGACATGACCCTTGAGCGAGGAGGGGTAGTTGCATCACAGCAATGATAACATGGTACTTTTATTTGTTTGTTTGGGGAGATAATAAATAGGGAGGCATGAAGTGAAATGATACTAAGGAAGGCTGAGAGGGGCTGAAAAACTTTCCTAACCTCAGCTGGGATCAGCCTCTGTATCCCACCACCACACCGCGTATCCTTTCCTTTCCCAGACTGATGGGAAAACGCAGACATAGGAAAACGCCCCGCGCTGCCAGCCATCCCCGCCGTCCTGCCCTGCAGCCAGCACTGCCGCTTGCAGAGCAAGCTGCCCGCCAGCACCAGCATCGTGCACTCAGTTCACACTGTTTATCCCCGAATGCCAGCCGAGATGCGGGTTGTCCCAGTACAATGCTGGGGTGGCTTCTGCTGGCTTTCGTCAGCCCATGGGTTGGATCGACAGTCCTGGCAGCAGCTCCAGAGAAACTGGGCGATAAAGGACCATTTTTGGAGGTGGTCTCAGATGAAAGCAGTGGCTGGGCAGAGCAAGCTGTGTGGCCATTCCAGCTTTAGGCATCTCCAGTCTGATCTGCAGTATTTATTTGACTTGCTGACTGTGCTGTTGCAGAAATTGCAGTGTTGCTTTCCAAGAGTTGCCAATGAGTTATGCAAACATGAAGGGTGTGAAGGTGAAACAGGACTGGAGATGCATTTGCCTGGTGTGTCAGTGCGTGTCAGCACCTGGCACTTGCAGGAGCCCATCCACACCCACTGGTGTCCAGGGTTCCCCCACAGCTGGCACCCTTGCAGGGGTAGAGGGCTCAGGGCTGTGCAAAGGGCAACAGTTGTGCCTTGCAGAGCTCACCCTGATGTCCTGGGCAGGATGCCCTCTGAGGGGGGCTGGTTCCAAGAAGAGCGACCCATGGATGTCCCCATGCAGCGCCAGGGGTGCAAGGCTCTGAATCCCAGCCTTGGCAAACAGGATTCTCAGCGGGGAGAACAGGAAAAACTTTGCTTGCAGGAACTTGACAACTTTGCTTTTCCCTGCAGCATCCTCTGGACTTCCCGCACTGCAGGCAGGACACACACCATGGCAGGCACAGCCACAGGGCTGCAGCTGGCCACTGGCCCCCCTTATGCTGCCGGTGTCCCCATGGGAGAGGGGGCTCCCACGGCAGTGACAGTGAGCCCGGCCAGCGAGCTTGGCTGTTCCTGCACGCAGCCCCGCAGGGCGTGCGGGACAGCACAGGTCCAGCAGGTAAGGCTAACGGAAACAGGGAAAGCCATTTTTTCCCCCTCTGTGCCAATTTTTCAGCCGTTTCTCATGGCTTTCGGAAATGCAGGGCTCTGAAGTTTTTCCAGACTCATCTGCTATGCTGAGCTTCTAATTAGAAGTAGGCAAGAAGCTCAGAAAGCCCAGCTGATGCGAAAATCCTGAAACACGTGGTCTGAAGCAGCACCCGTCTCCCCTCCCGTGAGCTAATCTCACAGCCCCATCACCAGGAATCGATGTTTACCTATTCTCCCCTAAAGTGAAACAAACATTTATTAACATGTATAACAGGTGACAGGTATTTTGACATTTACAAAAGAAGCACTGCTAATTGAGCAGAGGAAAACAAACCTTGAAAACACCCACCCACCACAAATACACGCGTATGTGCAAATGAAGTCTCAATCAGATCTGAAAATCACCGGAAATTAAAATATTGAACACAGACGACGTCTTCACTGATTCATCCCTCAGAGCTGCTCCTGAAGTCCTCAGCTCGCTCCAGGTAATCTTCAAAGCAGAACACCACGATATCGTTACACATGTAATAATTAGTGATGGGTGAAATATTTATTAGCAGTATCGCTTTTCAGTTAAGATTTTTAGCTGTGTCGAGGTGCAAGAAGAGCCGCGTGGTGGAAAGCAAACTTGCCGAGACCCTTGAGCCTGCAGGGATTCGTGTGGCTCACGCAGCTGTGGGGACACCTCGCTGCCTGCGTGGGGCTGTGGGAACGCAGAGGGACAGCCGTGTCTGTGGGGACACCAAGAACATGGCGGTGTCTGTGTGGGGCTGCGGGGACACGGAGGGACAGCCGTGTCTGTGGGGACGCCGCAGGCATGGTAATATCTGCCTTTGGCTGTGGGGACAGTGTGGGCACAGTCATGACTGTGGGGACACTGAGCTGCCTGCATGGGGCCGTGGGGCCACAGAGGGACAGCCATGTCTGTGGGGACACCTCGCTGCCTGCGTGGGGCCGTGGGACCACGGAGGGACAGCCGTGTCTGTGGGGACGCCGCAGGCACGGTGATATCTGCCTGTGGCTGTGGGG
>NW_010972438.1:8840691-9074178 GCF_000737465.1 Haliaeetus leucocephalus
GGCTGCTCCCTGCCTGCCCCTGTCCTCCTGCCCCCTGGCAGCGACCTTCCTGCCTGCTCTCCTGACTGCCTGCCCGCTCCCCTAATTGCCCTTCTGCCCCCTGCTTACTTACCCCTCTGCTTGCTCCTCTAAACACCCTCCTGCCCGCACCCCTGCCTCTCCTTCTGCCCCCCCTGCCTCCATCCCGCTCCCCCAGCAGCCCCGTGCAGGCACTCCCCAGGCCCGCAGCCGCCCTGGGCACACCAAGGGCAATCCCGGTACAGGGCACTTTGGGCCCCCACGGGTGGGGTTTGCCAGCAGCATCCCTGTCCGGGGGCGTCGGGAAGCCCTCTGCCCCCTTGTCACCCCTCCATGCTGCTCCCCGCTGTGGTCTCCCACATGGAGCCGGAGCGCTGACATATGGCATTGCTCCTAGTTACGCAACGTCGGGATTTGGGAAGTTTGGGATGTTGGCCATCTGAAGGTTGTTGAAAGGAGAGAAATGGGTTATGTTGCTGGAAAACACGAGGCGCGTGCCCTTGCCTCCTGCAAAGGGACTCTGCAACTCCATGCTTGCTGCAAAGTTTGCTTAACTGGGAGTGCTGGCACTGACTTGGGGAGTTACTGAGTCTCATTTCCACTTCTTGTAAATGTTTATGTGTGGCGAGCTCCCCGATGCTGGCTTCCTGGCAAAACGTGGCAGCAGAGCCTTGCGATGAAGTCGCTGCCACAATCCTGACTCTTCCTCCCCGAGTGCGTCACCGCGGCAGGGCCACGCGCCTCTCCAGGCAGCGGCTGGGCAGGAGAACGTCCCCTGGGCTCCCCATCCCGAGGAGCCGTCTTGGAGCTTGTTTCTGCACTGAGGCACAAGCTCATGGGCAAGGGCAGAAATTGAGTTTCTCCAGGGTGCGGACATGGGCGCCTTTTGGTCAAATGCAGCCAACTTTTTCCCTGTGAGAGCCAGAGTTAGGTCTGTGATGGGACGTAGCTGTCTGGAACAGCTGGCTGATATTTTTTTTCTCCTTTTCAGTTGAGTTTCTTAGACTGCAGTTTTAGCCTTGATACCATTCTGTGTTCACAAATGACCTTTACAAATCAGGCAGACTCCTGGATTTATTGATGCAAACGACATTCAGTTCTGCTACACCACAGGACTATTATTAGTCATTGCAACATACGGAGGTAGGAAAGTGTATCCGTACTGCTTGTAGTTTAAAGGCAATATAGGACAATCTGGTGTTGCTGGAAGGTTGAATGATCTGCTTTTGTTTGCTGAGCAAAGTGCATAGCTGAAAATATAGCTAGGTTTGGAGATTTTTTTTTTATATATATCTATTTCTTTTTGCCTACAACCCTTTTCAATACATTGTGGATTTTCGAAGTCGTCTTGGCTTTTGTTCCCTGTGCAACTTTTTCGTGTTAGAAAAAGGTGACGGAATTTAAATAATTGCTAGTTTTGCAGAAATTAAAACAAACAAACAAGTTCTGCAACTGTTTCTCACATAAAAGTGAACTGAGATTGAAAAGGTGTTTTTCCAAAGGAGCAGGCAGTGTCTTAGCAGTCCAGAGAAGAGTGGCTGGGAAGAAGGGCGATTCATAGTCCCTGAAATCAAAATACTGCACTGTGAAGGGACAGAAGGGGTGGAGGGAAAGAGAAAAGGGGGGGAATAAAGTGCAGGTGAAATGAAGAAATGAGAAGTAATGAGAAAAATGGTAAACTGGCAGCAATACTCGAGGGAATGGGGAAGTTACACAGGATCTTGGGAGGAAATAATCCATTCTCTGTGAAATGAAGAACATAGGGAGATGCATCTGGCTTATTTATACAAATAGCTAAAATAGGTGTATCTCGGGGGCTGACTGTCTCCCCTCAAACTTAGCAGTGAGATGGAATTGGGAAAGCTAAATTTAACTTGACAACATGTGTCAAATTGAATTCACCCTTTTAAAGGTGAATTCATTCTGGGTTTTTGTCTTCGGTATATCCCTATATTCAGTTGTCCTGCTGGGAGTAAATCCTTGCCCTTTTTCCTTAGCCAAGACTCCTGTTAAAGTCAATTAAAGGACTGCCAGAGCCTGGAGTGTGTTGCTGGATTTCATATGCTCCTCTGCTTTCCTCATGCATCCTTCTGGGAGAGCCCATCCTTCCTCCTCTGGCTCGAGGGGGACCAGAAGATGAAGATGAAGGTGTGGGACTCGTTCCCTCTTGGGCACCGAGCTTCTGTCATGGTGGCTCTGCCAGGTTGAATGGTCTCTGTGGGGACTTTGTGTATCGGTGGGCCTTTGGTAATGATGGAAATACCAGATGCTTTAAGACTCACCAGGGTGGAGCAAATGCATTTTGCTCCTCAGGGGAAAGGTGGGAGAAGACCAAGTTTTGGTTCTGTTCTGATGGGAGCTGTTGCCTCAGTTTCCTCATCAGCAGAGGAGTGATAAACTGCTCCCTTCTCCGTGTGCCATTTGCCTCTCCACCCTCACAGCCTGCCATTTGCGAGGGACGGGTTTCATCCTGGGAGAAATGGGAAGCAGAAAACCCCCAAGCGTTGTCATCTGTGGTCCTCACGCTGGTGCACGGGACCGTGCTCCCGCCTCTCCTGTCGGTCCCGCGTGGAGAGGCCACGGAGGGAGGTGCTTGATCCACTGCACGTGTGGGCACCCTGGAGATGTGAGGGCCTGACCCTGCCGATCCGCCGGTTGCGGTCGCTGCCCGTGGGCAGGATGCCTGGGAATCCCGCTGGTGCTCTGCCAAGGCGTGGGGCCCAGCCAGGCTTCCCGTGGGGCTGCCTGGACCCCACGCCTGCATCGGGGAGGTGCCCAGCAGCCCCCGCAGAGGTGTTTTGGCAGAGCTGGTGACCTGTCCCCAGCCCCGCTCAGCGGGTCCTGCCCAGCGTTGGGAGGAGGAGGATGTCTGCCTTCACCTGGCCCACAGCTCTCCCCTGTAGCACGGGAGATGCTGCCACCTCCGAGCACAGCCCAAGCAGGGTGACCGTGGATTTGCAGACGAGGTTGTCACCCAGCACAGCGGCTGCCAGGCACAACCCAGCGTTTCTGGGTTACCTGATAAGAGCTAGCTCACCTCAACGGGAAGACCACAGGGCCTGAGATGGGTTTGCTTCTGTAGCTTCATCTTCTTCTTCGCAATTTTCCTGGAAAAGAAAGCAATTGATTTTGTTGCAGTTGCAGCACTGAAGTTCTTGCGTGGACCGAAGATTCCCGCGGTACCTCCCCCGAGGTGTGTAATCCTCCCTCCCTAATCCTGCAGCGCTGCTGTATGAGAACTGGCCAGTACCCTGAGCCCCGGGGGCTGCACGTTACGGTGGTGTAATGCACAGGCACCGCGGGTACCAGTTATATAGCAGCACGCCTGTGTGTAGTGCTCGGGAGCTGGGAAATGCAGCCTGGTGTTTTACAGCGCTCATGAACCACCTTGGAATAAAGGGAAGTGTGTACTTAAGGTACTGTTGCAGCAGAAAGATAATTACGTGCAGTTTGGTAAATTATAACGTATATGAGAGCGAAGAGAGCAGTGGAAATGTGTGAATGGACGGCATAGGCGGGTATATACTGCACGTGGGCATGACAGCGTTGCTTGTTTACACCAGTAACAAACTGTTGCAGATTTCAAGATGAATTCAAGCAAATGCCACTCAGACCTGGTATTTTTCTGATCCTGACACCCCAGAAGTTTCAGCAACAGGGTAAAAATTGTTTTTTAGATCAGTGTGTTCAAGCCTACACCTCTGCTTCAGGTTTGTCTTGATGTTTATGTGGTAAGGCTTCACTTGAGTAACCTCACATTTGTGATGTCTACCTGTAAGTTCTTTTATTTACATCTCACTTATTAGATACCTGCCTGTGCTGTCTTACTTCCTGCTTGGATTTCTTTTTTAAGCCACCACTGAATTCCAGGCATATTTGACAGGCAGACAGTGATCTGCAAGATACTTGTCCCTTAAAAGCTTGGAGAAAATAGGGAGATCTGTTATTTATCTCCTACCTCGGGTGAGAGGAAGGCGGCAGTGTGTGGGCAGCCCTTACTAGGCACTGGGCAATCTGAGCAAGAGACCTGCTGAATGTGTGGCCCGGGAGCAAAAACTCCCATCAGAGCTTGCACCTTGCTGGACACCAAAAGCTCCAGCTTCGTGATGCAGCTCAGGAGGAAAGCAGCTTTGCTAGCTCTGTTGGTCTCAGAACAATGTGTTTTAGTACCGCAGATGGCACTTAGCTTGGTAATTGCTTGCCCAGGATGTATTTAGTCTTTTCTCTAGCTCACGCTGACTTGTTGGAAGTAGAGTTGAGACGGCTGGCCGTGCTCTGTGCCTCTGCCTGCTTGATCCCAACTGTCTGAAGCCTTTGGGAGGAGAGCTCAGCCGGCAGCCTGGGGAAGGCGGGCAATGTGTATGTCTCTGTAGTGATGCAGACCAAGCACCCTTGGATGTGAATTATACCTCTTGCTAAATACCTCCAAAGCACGGCAGCCAAAAGGCACAGCGCATCCCAGAAATTGGCATTCGTTCATTCAAAATAGCATAAACTGGGAGATCTTCTCCAGATTATCACCAGCCCCTTGAAAACTCTTGTTGGGACAGGGGCAGCGGGAAGAACTCGTTAGGAGATACAACATGGAGAGCATGTTAGGTCAGGCATCACTGCAGTTGTGGTTGCCATCACCTGTTTTCCTCCCCGCAGCATGAGGCGGCACGCAGGAGAGTAAATCAGTTCCTAGCAGGATAAATGTGGGATGAAAAAAGTTCCAGCTTAGTTGCAGATTACCAGAGCTACTCCTGGGAGAAGTGGCTTGTGATTTGGGTCCTTGTGTAAGCCTTTGGGATGACGTCAGGTGCATTAGCAAAATTCTCAGTCAAATTCAGCAAAGCGCTTAAGCTTGTGCTTTGCTGAATGGTGATTGATTTAAGCACAGCGCTTAATGCAGAACAGGTGTGAGGGATCAGAAACTGTGTTAAATCAGTTACGATGCATCTTAAAATATCGAATTTCTGCCATTTTGGCATGCATACAGATGCTACAACAGTTAGGAACGTAGTAAAGCTAGTGCAGCCTTCCAAATAATCGCATACTTCTTTGCTATCATGGGTTGGGTTGCTACTCTTACGCCATATTTACACAAGTTCTCTCTTAAAACCACCGACATGTTGTTCTTCTGGGATGGATTGTGACTCAGGTAGTGTTGGGACTTGTTTTAGCAGCTTTCTGCTGGAGGAACTGTGATTTTTATGGTCAGATTCTGCTATGCTGGCCCCAAGAAACCCTTGGAGGTGTGGTTTTCTCAGCTCTGCAGGAGAGGAGAGGCAAAGATGATGCTCTGCTTATTTTCTGCCAGTTCTTTGGTTGCTCTCCTGTGCTGTTTAAGATGGAGATGCAAGGTCCAGCCAGGTCTTAAGCATGAGCTGGACCCCATGCACAGCTCTGTAGTCGCAGCAAACCTTGCAAGATAATTATTAGTGCTATGCCTGTAAAAACCTGGAAGAGTAGTTAGGGGCTGCCTTTGCTGCTTAGCTGGCTCAGTGTGGGCATAGGCCACTGCCACCATCAAACGAGAGCTGTGTGTGCGGCTGGGCTCTCAGCTAGGGCTGTCCTCGGGTCAGCTCTGTGCTAACCCCAAAGTGAAGACGAGCCTGCCCGCATTTCACTGCTGCTTGGAGAGCATTGCCATGGGGAGCAAGGTCTGGTACATCTGAGATGCGGTGTGGAGTGCAGAATGGGATCATTGTGCTCAAATTGTCTGAAATCTGCAGAAAATGGTTATTTGCAGTTAAAACACTTATTTATTTTGCCAGCGCCTTATCTTAATTTAATTCTAGCAGATATTAAATATTTGTCATACTTTGGCTATTTATATACTTGCAGCTTATTGGATTGGGAAGCAGATAATTAAATAGGCTGTGAGCTTGGTCTTTGGCTGTTGTAAAACTTTGCCATTCCCGATCCATAGCCTGATGATTCAGTTACTGTGGGTGGCACCTCTCGGGCCAGAGATGTTGTGAACTAAGAGTGGAGAAGACTCATCGGATCGTGCAGCTCCAACCCGTGGTAAAGCCCATGATTTCCAAAAGGTATTATTTATGGCCTTGCTCTGCGTAGTCTAGACGCTCTCCCTGAAGCACTTTGCCTTTTGCACAACTTGTAATTCCTTCTGCTGAATGATGAGTCACTCATTCTCTGTTCACCTAAGCGGGAAGCGGTCAGCAAGTCATTTCCCTATGTAATTTTTTGTTAGCTGGAGAAGTGTTTAATTTGTTTTTAGTGTGGTTTAGCAGTAGGAACCCAGTCGTCACAGCACTGCTACTAGCAGTGTATGTATACAAACCCCTCACAGCTGCTGCCAATACTTTAGTCCAGGGGGGTACAAGATAAACATCCTATTTCTATTTAATTCTGTAAACCTGATTAATAAGTGAAGACCGATCAATATAGTATAATCAATAAAGCTGTTGCTTTGTTGGTGTTGATGTGAATTCAGTTCGTGGCTTCAGCAGCACCAGGGTTTCTCCCACAAAGTGATCTTTAGGAGCCACATATATGTTAGCGTGTCTTTTAAAAACTAAGACTAATTGAAACACTAGAGTTCCCTTAAAACAGCAGACGAGGGGACCTTCCTTGGTGGTGAGCAGGTCCTCTTCGTTTGTCACCCAGGAGGATGGGTGGCTCCTCAGAGGTGGGGTTTTGATGGGTGGCCCCTCAAAGGTCTTAACCTTCCTGGAAGGAGAGCAGGGTGAGGTGCAAGTGATGGTGATGCCTCGCTCCCCAGCTCTCAGAGATCATGGTGCAGGCACAGGAGAAGAAGCAGAGTTCATCTCCTCGCCTTGGCCGCTCCATGCAGCAGGTGGCACCACTGGCTCCCAGCAGGTCAGAATTGGGCCACCCTTCTCGAAGGGCATGCTTTAAGGTCCAGCAGTAGAGTCCAGCTCTGTCTTCGTGAGGGTGGGAGAGGGGAGATGCAGGAGACGGCAGGTTCCTGGGGAGTTTCCCTGTGTCATGACCTTGTAGGTACCGACAGAAATACATGGAGCATCCTAACCTGGCACTTGCTTTGGAAGAAGTTATTTGTGGGTACAGGATACTTGGGGTGCTTTGACTGGGTTTTCTTCTGGATTGGGTGGGCATCGTTCTTCAAACTGGACGCAAGTGCAGTCGCTGAGGGTTTGATGTGAACAGGTGAAATTGTTGTTTGAAAAGGTGCTTTTAGTGGTAATATTTGGTACTGTTTGTCTGTGATTCAGGCTGATAAAGTCAGATGTTTTCTAGAATTTAAACACTTGAGTCAAAATGTCATGCAAATGTTTATTCAGCTTAGGGTAAGCAATGCTGTGTTTGTAGTTGTCATAGTTCAAAACCTGTCTGCCTACCTCGCAGTAAGGTTGGGAGCTTGGACTTCTAGTAGGGTGAGGTATATAATGATGTTAGTACAGGCCACGTCCAGCCTGGAGGGGTTGGAAAACTGTCCCAACACACAACTCAATGACTTGACCCATGTGCTTCAGGATAGTTGTGTGACCACAACCGCTCAAGTGCTGAGCATCTGCCCCTAGCCAAATGTTAGTGTTTGATGAAGAAACTTAATGAAATCTAGATTTAGTCATGTTTTGCCTAGTCCAAAGGGTGGGGTTTTTGTAATGATGATGCTGCAGCGTTTATCTTTGGGGACTGGAGATGCAATGTGCAGATCTTGAAGGAACCCCACTGACTTTGGTAGGACTTTGGGCTGATGCCACAATGCATTTGTACAAATATCCTGGCAAACAGGGCTGCCTGCTAATGGTCCAGCAGTAGCCTTTTGTGATCTTGTGTGCTAAATTAGGGTGAGTTCGCCCCAGGGCAGGGCGCTCTGTCTTCAGAATATGATGAGACAGTCTTCAGGTCTAGCTTTGTCTGTAGACCCTCCTATTTCCACCTTCCTCTCCCTTTTCAGGTGGGACTTAGATCCACACTTGATGATTTAGGGTGAGCACCGGGTATGAACTGGATCTGATCCTGTACAAGCATGGAGCAGAGCGACCCTGTCCCTGCAAGCCCATCACCTGCTGTTTGTCTTCAGCCAGGGGGAGGATCAGGGTGGGGAAACTCAAAAAACTTTTTGGCAGTGGAAAAGAAGCACTTGTTTTGGATGTTGTCGTTGCCTAAGGAGACAGAAGCCCTGCACCTAGAGCAGCCGCAGCACGGTGGTGTGCACAGGCTCAACTCGGTCCCTTGGAGCAGAGCTCAAAGGGGGTGGATTGGCTCCCAATTTCCTGTCTGGCTCAGGGGAGGAAAGTAATAGGGAAGAAAGGCTGTTTTCCAGGCTCACACCTTGAGGAACTACTGATAGAAGCAGCTATTTGTTAAGAAATGTCTTGTTGAAATAGTCTCACATGTTGCCTTGTGAAGAGCATCGCTGATGTCTGCTCTAGCATCTGGATTTGATCCTGAGCACCTGCTGAGCTGGAGAGGATGGTGCTGGGAGTTTGCAGATCCTGTAAGTTTGTAGTAACCACTGATGTCTATTAGTTGCAATGCGTGTTTGCAATCAATGAGGTGTGTGGGGTACGCCAACTCCTGTAGGAAGTGATTCTCCCTTCCATAGGGAATTTATTGTATTTCCAGTCCAGATGATGCTAAGTTGGCATTGCCCTGAGATGCAGAAGGCTGTGTGTTGAGGTGCAGGCTTTTACTGTCTTAAGCACCCCAATATGAGGCCACAGTGGCATGTTGGTTGCTTAAGATGGTAAAATCTTGCACCCCAACACACAGCCTTCCCCACCTCCATATCACAGGGGAGCAGCCCTTTGTTTTCCTTGGAGCCACTCAAGGAGGGGCGGTGATTTGCCTCTTTTGGGAGGGATGTGGGTATGTGTGCCATGAGGGTTGTTTTGGAACCCAGGGAGTCACAGCCGATGTACAGGTTCCATCTGGGAACAGGAGAGGAAAGCTGCCTGGCTGGTGGCACCCTGGTGAGATAAAGGGACTTGGATTTGATATTTGGCTGTCAGAGGGAACATGAAGTGATGCTCCGAAATACAGAACCATGCTCACTGGAGTAAAATATGATGTTAGTTCAACAAGGAGGCAGATTTGGGGTCAAAACCTTATGTTTTTTTCCTCCTGTACAGAGAATGCATTTTTCTGTACATGACCTCACTGTCCCTTCTACCACCCATCTCATTTCTGACTGGTGCTTTGCTTGGAAACAAACTCTTAGCACAAGGAGAGATTTGGGGGAGCCCCGTCCAGCCAGTTGGCCAAGTAAAACAAAATACTGCAAAGGCACTTTGGGAGGAGGTTTCTTGGCTTGCTCTGGCGACCTTGGCATGTAGCTGGTGCAGGTGGCTGTGCAAGGGAGATGTTCCTCTATGAGCAGCCAGCCAGGTGCAGCCCATGTGCTGTTCAGTGCTCCCCTTGGATGCCCCTGTCTGATCGGTGGGGGCCAGGGAGGAGATGGGGTTCAGATGTTATGTTTTATGCACAAAAAATATCAGATGATTTGGGAGCGATTAAGTGAAGCTGTTCAGAAGTTCTCTTGGGGCGGCTGCTGCTGCTGCTGGGCTAGGTTTTGCAAGAAAGGGATTTCACTTTGCCTGGTGTGCTATGGAGAGGGTCAGCCGCTCTCGCACCTCAACAGCAGAGGATTTAGGCAGCTGGGGGGTGATGCAGGCGTCGCGCAAGTGGAACATCAAGCAAAAGGCAAATATCCTCTAAGATGCCAAATATCCTTTCCTGATTCAGCGAGAGGGCACAAATGCTTTGCATATTGCACATGCCGGGTTTGCTTTTATTGCCTATAGCCCTAGATTTCCCCTCCCTCCTAGCAGACTGCTCCCACCCTTCTTGCAACCAGAGACGACAGACTCATCGCTGCCTCGGAAGGAAGCTAATGGGGTGACGCAGCAGGAGCCAGCTGCTTTGCTACCTGCATGGTGACAATGCAAGGATGAAGGAAGGACACAGCCAGCACTTCTTCAGCCACGAGCAAGGCTGCGTGACCCGCCAGTGGTATGCGCTGCAAAAACCAGCGCTGTGCCTCCCACCCCCGGCACCACAGACCACCCTCTACCAGCGAGACCTCTAGGCAGAAGCCATCTGCTGCTGTTATCTGGGGACGTGCAGCTGTCTGAGCTGCACAGGGTTGTTTTTTGGGGCATAGCCAAGAGCTAGCTGGAGTTAGGACTGCAGAGACTTTGTGTGTGCTCAGTCATTCGCGAGGGCAGAGCAGCTCCCGAGCGTGACTCGATGCCGATGCTCTGCGGTGGGAAGGAGCGGGGAGCTGGGAAGGGCACCAGGACTGGCCGAGGGAGTTTGGAGCTGGGAAGTGACAGCTTTGCTTCTTCCCTTTCTTGGGCCTTTGGTGCTACACTCTGCAAATTTTTCCCCTCCAGAAGGGTATCTGTGAAGGGGCCAGGGCAGGCAGGAGGGATTGCTCGCAGTTCTGAGGCGCAGCTGCGTTTTCCTTTTCCATCTCCTATTTGCTTTGCAGCGAGCATGGCCCGGGGCCCTGCAGAAATGGTGGGCAATAGTACTTTTCTAGCCTCTAGCTGTCTCAAGGCAGAACTGATGTCCTCAAAAAACTCAAGATGATCATGGAGCAGTGGTTTACATTGGCCAGGGATCTGCCCAGTACAATTTCTGCTCATCAGCGGGTTCCCTGGACTTCAGCACTGCCTTCTGCTCTTAAAGATGTTGGTCACGATGCTGCAAAGACCCTGCTCCTGCCTTCAGCTAGGGTCTCGTGGATTTTATCTGCTCTGAGGGCTCCTTCCCCAGGACCTCTTGGGGCACATTCCCCTGGCCTGAGCCCTGTTCCTGGCAGGGACAGTCCCTCATGGCAGTCGGTGCGTTTGCTGCAGCCTGGCTGGCCTAGGGAGGGAAGCCTGGGCAGGGAATTGCATCAGAGAACTTGTTCTTAAAACAGTGAGCTAGCTGCTTGCACTGGCTACCATAAGCCTGTACAGCCAAGACATGAGCATGCCCCCAAGGTTTACACCAGCCCAGGGGAGGGGGTTATGTGTCTGCAGAGCAGTCGTGCTCCTCGCTGCAGAGCAGAGCGAGCACACCTGAGGGACAGGTAGGGAACAGGAGGAGCATGCTGGTGGCAGTCTGAGGAGCATGCTTAAGTGAGTTTGGCATTTGAAGTCCACTTCTAAACTTCTCTTTTTGCTTGCTGTTAAATGCTGTTATGAGTGCATGGGTGCACATGCTTGTGCAAGGGTTATGAGCTGAGCAGGGCAGGATCTTCGTGGGTGCCAGAGAGCAACGTGGTTAGGGGGTTTCTCCATCGATAGTGGCAGCCACTGAACTGCCTGGACCCCAGTGCCATACAAGTTGCTGGCTCGTATAAAGTGGCTGTTTCTTTCTGAGGCTATTTTGCCTCTCTGCTGCTGAACTTTTATTTGGGAGTTCCTCAAGCTCAGACCCCTGAAGCCTCTGTTGCAAAGCTCCTGCTTGGTGCGTATTTCATGCAGAAGGATGTATGTGATGGAAATTCTTCTTGTAATCTCATCTCTGTAAACTCTCTTCTCTCAGCTTCTGTCTCACACCAGAATATTCCTATCTGCACAGAAGTCACCCCAAAAGTGAATCAGATCCTGCTGAGCAGGACAGTCTTCCCACCACCTATTTATAGTGCATGCAATTACCCTCCATGCATCTCGGAACTCTAATTGCCTTTTTATTGCTGTTTAGCAGTGTGTTAAAGGTTTTTGAATGCTCATGCCTTGTTTTCTCATTAGCTCTATTTATTCCTCCTTTGGCTCCCTTCCTCAACCTCATCAAATTTAGCATCTTGCCTTCGGGGCCTTGGGCAGCTCTGCCACTTCTTACTTCTTCTCCCGTGTCCTTTCTCGTGTTGCTGCTCCGGATGCTTTGCGTTCCCTGGTCTTGCTCTGACGTGTTCTCGGGGCCCATCTCCTGGAACGGGCTCCGTGCCCTCTGTGATGCCCTGCCAGCAATCCCTTTGCTGGGCAGGGTGGCCCAGACAAGATGCCTCGGTGTCTCCTAAGGCAGCTGCCTTGTGTCAGGCAGGGCTGGTTAGTGTGGTGAGGCTGCCTGGGCAATTAGGTGCAGGTACATGATCTGGGAATGGGGAGTAATGGTCAAGAGTCTGAAGAGGAGCTGGTAAGAGGGACTGGGAGTTGGTAAGCAAGGTGGGAGGCAGGTGCTGTGGCCTGAGGTCCCCTGCACGGATTTGTTTTGCCAGGGTGGCTCTGGAGCTAGCTGCTGCATCGCCAGGGGTCCCTGTGTGGCGTGGCCCCCCTCTAAAGCCATGGTGTGTTGGGCTGGGGGCACTTACCACTGGTATCACTGGGATTGCATTTTTAATGCTTCGTAGGTAAAGACAGGTACAGGATACATATCTACTGTCTCCGATGGCCACGACGTTTGTGCTTGTACAGCGCCAGGCACCCTGCATGGGTAACTGGGAGCAAGCAGTAGCCTGTGTTTGTCTCATACCGTCTCTGAGTGCAAAGCCCTTTTCAATGTTATTTGCTTTATGTTTTAGCCTTGTTGTGTGGCATTTCCATAGCTAGAATTAATTTAATTATCTGCCAAGGTGCTTGCTTGCTCACAGTTGTCCAGGACATTATTGCCCTCCTCTTGTGTATAGAGGAGCCCACACAACTCTGAATCATCAGTAAATGTAATCGCAGTGCTTGATGTTTGTTCTTCTAAGTCCATGATATATACAATAAATGAAACTGGTCTTAATACCAATCTGTGCCTCCCCTTTTGCCACCTATTATGTTGCAAAACGCTTCCGTGCTGCGTACGACCCCGCCACTCAATCCTAACAGCATTCATATTGACTGGAGAGATTAATATTTTATGTAAAATCGTATCAAAAGCTTTCTTGCCCTGTAGATGATTTATGGCCAGGGCTTGCCCCCAGCAACCTTAGCAGATCTGCTAAGCGTGGTGTCAGCTCAGCAAGGACTTGGTGACCGGGCTGAATTAAGTAGCCTGCGGTGCTCTGCAGGTTGCGGGCTCGGTACAGGTGAGTGCAGCGTGCTGCCAGCCTGCATCCCTGCCTGTGGCCAGTGTTTGCCTGCGACCCACCGGTACCCGTGACATGGGCTGTGCAGCGCTGCCCTAGGCTGGCATCCTCACGGGTGGGCTCCAGCTGAGTGCGGGGGTTCATTAGTCGAAGAGAAGATTACTGAACTGAAACAGGGACCGGAGCTCCCTGGTCTTGGAGGAGCTTTGATCTTTCAGGTTCCTTGTGCTCCCAGGTGAAAGTGGAGGCAGAGCTGGGCAGTTTGGGTGCTGGCTGGGGGCTTGGGTTTGGGCTAGCTTACAGGCTGAGCTCCCTGCTTGCTTCTTCGCAAGCTCGCATAGTTCTCCAGATCTTTCTTAAGCTGCCATCAATAAAAAGGTGGTGAAAATATTTCTCTTTTCTCTGTAGAGCACTGGAGGACGGTGCAAGCTTATGAGATACTGAGTTAATTGCTTAGCTCAGGATGCGCGGGTCCCTCGGAACACTAGGGCTGGACCTGATGAGTGGCCATGCTCAGACACGTGCAGACGCTGAGCATCCATGGGATGCCCCTTCCGTGACTTGCTGTGTCCTCCGAGCAGCTTCTACAGCTGCTCCCTCTTATAATAAGATAGTTAATAGTCTTACATAATTCATGCTTACAAGTTGTATGCACTTGGTGATAAAAGGAGCCAATGTTTAATTTACACACATGGGACTTCCTATAGATCCGAACAACTCTATGCACAATAGCAGTGCATCCTTTCCTCCTCACTGTTTGCATTTGGGAAGGTGAGCAGCGGGCTGCCTGGTGTTTCCATACGGAGAGGAGTGGATGGCTTGCCTGCAGCTCCTTTGTCGTCTCCTGAGCCCGTCACAGGTGCTGCCATCCTTCAGGAGGGTGCAGCAGGGAGAATTGCACTGTAACGCAGAAGCAGGACAGGAAAACCTTCGGCCTTATTGCTCCGCTTTTCTCTTTCCTTTTAATGCTCTCAAAATCCAACCGCTGTATGAAGGGAAGGCAGCCTGGAGGGCTGAGCCTGGTTTTGCATTGCTGGGAGTCTGCGAAGCAAGGCTCTGCTCCAGCCGGGTGCTCTCTGGATGCATATGCATGTGCTCCGGCTGCCCTTGCTTGGGGCGCTCCCGGTGCAAACCACAGCCTCCAGATGTTTGTCCTGTGGTGATGGCTAAGGCTTGCAGGGACAACCAAAATGGGACTAACAAGCGATGGGCATTTAAACTAGCATTACAGCTCAGCTGTCCCCACTTTAAGCCCATACGAGCAGAAGAAGAGGAAGACCCCCGATTCTTTCCGATCAGCCAAACGCATGAGATTCAGTGGCCAGCAAGAAGCAGATGGCTTGCTATTTCTGTGCCCTTTCGTTTGATTGCTGCAGGTCTGGGAGGGAGTTACAGCTGCTCCAGTAGTGTGGCAAATCATCTCCATTTATCTTGCAGTGTTATACCTCGATGATGTCAGATGGTCTCTTTACATTGTGTATATATTCAGACTAAGCATATCACAGTGTTTTTTCCATTAAAATTTAATGATGAAAGATGGCACTAAGTGATGTAGTTTCTTTTTTCTTTAGCCAATTGTTTCATTTGCTGTACAATCCTCACGTTAACGGTAATAATCTTTCCTTGCTGTGGCTCAGGAGAACAGATGTGCCTTTTGAATTTATTTTTTTTACCTAGACAGAATCTTTTTTTTTTTTTTTTTACAGCTCTGATTACTTGCTTTGCAATGCTGTGACCTATATTCAAGGTGAAACTTGTGATAAATATTTGCTTTGGGGAGGGAGGCACAACCACATTTTTGAGAAGATTAAGGCCTGTCAGGCAGCAACCCTCATTTCAATTAGATGTCAAAATGCAAATCATCCAGACTTCAGAGTATGTCAAGGTGAGAATAGAAAGGACTTTAATCCGTTCTGAGATTAGGTTGAAATCCTCATATGCTTTAATTGTTCTTGGTCAATTATGCTGGCTAGGAATGGTGTGGGGGTAAAGCAAATTTGTGCAAGGAAATCATTCAATGATATTTTTTGTCATGCGTTAAAAGGCTTGCTGGCTACATGTAGTACTTGCTCACTCAAAGGGCTATCATCCCTCAAGTGATAGAAAAATTACTCTGAAAGTTGCAGCTGTAATGGCAACTCCCTTGATTTTAACGGCTCGATTATTATTTGTTCATTTTTACATGGGGTATTAGCAGGTGAGTGGTGCATGAGCTGGGCTGTGTTGTGCCCAACACAGGGCACAGGCTGCACTTTTGGGTTAGCATCCCTGCATCATGTCTGGGGGATGTGTTGGGGGCACAGTGTCCCCTCCAACCCAGCTGCTGGGGTTGTGGCAGTCGGTACCCAAGGCATGCAGTGTGAGGCTGCGGGGTAGATGCAGAGGATGTCTCGTGCTCTAAGCGTTCCTGTCTGCCTGGTGATGCTGCTGGTTTTATGTGTTTTGACCAGAAGAACAACAAAAAACCTGGATGGTTTTTAAGGCTGGCATCGCCAAGGTGCATCCTGGTTTGGGCTTCCCAGCCAGCAGGGTTTGTCTAGATTGCCTCTTGGTGCTTTTGGTTAAATCGGCTTCTTTCATGGGGGGGATCTGAAAAAAAAAAAAAAGGCATGTTCTCAAAGCAAGTAAAAAAAAAATACAGCAAGGGCAGCTGCAATATGGGTGCTACAGCCAGACCTCCCCAGGTGACCTGTGGGACCAGCCAGCCCTGCGTGACTGACCCTGGTCCCTGTCCCGGCCAAGGGCTAGGGTTGCCGTGGAAAAGCAGGGGAGCTCGTTGCAGGACGGCAGGGAATGGGAGCAGCCCCCCTGGGCCGGTGGCAGCTCCGCTGGATGCCCAGTGGCTGGGATGGGGCAGTGATGCTGAGCAGGGCCACAGCCAAAAGTCGCTGAGCATCAGTATCACTAAATAGCAGGACTGGGGTTTTTCCCTGTGACACTGGTGCCTTTGGGAGAGATGGTGCCTGGAGCCGAGAGCACAGTTTGCTAAAGCAGAAAGGAGCACATTAGCCCCAGGACTTCGGGGGCTGGAGGGAGGAATTGCTCACATGGATGCTTGGTATAGAGTGGGTAGGTGCTTGGGAGGTTTTTCTTCCCTTTGCTGGCTTTGAAAGAGTGAATGAGAGACCTCAGGTGGGGGGAAGGTTCTGAAATATTTTCATTCTCTCAGCTTGAAGAGATAAGTTACAGTTTTAGACAATGTAAGGTAAATGGAAGATGATGTTTCTACTCTCCGGTCTTTCTCCTTTTCATATATATGCTTCTCCTTCTGGCTTCTCAGCTAACATTAATGAAAAAATTGGGGGTGAGAACCAGCAAAAAACAACTTGTCCCTGTTGCAACCATGTGTACAAGGTCATAGCTGTTTATGTAGCAAATCTCACAGGACTTAAATTGCACAAGACGACACCAAGGACATTTTTCATCAGGGGTGTTTATGGGGTCACAGCACTACTTTGCACCAGAGATGGCAACCATACGTTATGGTTGTTCATCGTGCCTCTTTTTGTGCCCAGCTTGGTTGACTGAGATTTGTAGATACAAAGCTCTTAAGCTCAATGAAAAAATAGCAGAAATGTGGATTATGCAGCTATTTTCATAGCAAAGCACTTAATTATGGCGGCGTGTAGACTTCGCACTAGAAAAACTGCTGTAGACAGGGAAGCTCTATAAATGTCTGTGTTCTTGGGAGCTGGACCTTGCCTGAAGGGCATTTGCAGGCACCCCACGTCTCCCCCTTCCTGAGGGAGCTGAGCTGAGTCCCCTGTGGCTGGCAGGTCTTCCCCATCCCCGTGGGGTTGGGGGTGTTTTTGCAAGGCAGACCTGGGCATCGCTCTTGGGAGCTGCTGGGAGTCGGGGACCGAGCTGAGGTGGGAAGGGCTGCAAACAGGGAGGCAGAGGCAAGGGAACAACCTTCTGCATCACGCGGGCTGCTGCTGAATCACTGTTTACGCTGTTTCTGTACCTGCTGACTCGATGCATGGAAATAGGGTACCTCTATTTTTAGTTCTTACCTTGTGCATTCATGCACATGCACGCTGAAATTAGACTTTTTGTGATGGGAGTAGTTTCTTGCCTGCATGGGGAAAGTATTTCAGAGTTGTGGCACAGTAACGATTCCTAGTGTCTTCCCTTCCTAACATCATCTGCACAAGGAGAGAGTGGGGGAGAGCTGCTTGCTTGGTGTAGTAGTAAAGTAGCATGCGATGGACCCTAGTGCCCCAGAGCTGCCTCTCCCGTTGGCACTGTCCAGCTGTGGTCCTGCCCTGCTGCCTTTCTGACACCAGACTTGCAGCTGCCAAATTTTATTCTGTATCCTGCTGGCTTCCTTTACCCTCTCCTTTAGAGCTGATTTGGTACCTAAATATGATCTATCGACTATTGCAGCAGGACCAGGGTGTTTTGGTTTGCTGCTGTCAGTTTTTACTCATCTGTGATTTCCTTTGCCCATCTTGTTGCTCATTGATGCTAGTGGAGCAATATCGAGCTCTATCAGCAGAGGAGTAGGTCCCAAGATGAAACCAGCACATTTGTGTTGGCAGGAGTTGTGTGTTGGCTGTTACCTGCTGCTACAGTTAATTGTGTTGTGAAAACAGGCGCTGCTTTTGCATACGAGCTGGGACATTGAGGCGAGGTAAAGCGGTGATTCGTCAGTGGCAAAAAATCACATTGATTTCATTGGGGCCAAGATCTGGTTTACTTTGTTAACGCTGCACGGAGCAGGAGTGCAAAGGTGGTTGCTGGTGGAATATTCCAGTGAAAACAAGGCTTTCTCATCCTAGTGTATTGGGATTGACAATGGCATTTTGGGAAGAGAAGAAATAAAAAGTGCGTGCTGTGCTTTTAAATGGCTCTGTCATCCGCGTGGCAGCAGCTCTGTGGCACTGCCTGTCCTCTGTCACTGCTGTGACTTCAGAACCCGGCCAGGATTCCCCAGAGCTGATGAGATTATTTGACTTAGTGATGTTATTTAGAAGACACATTATTCCCTCCCTGGTATCCTCCTGGTGTGCAGGGTGCTGGTCCCTGCCACCAGAAAGCCTAGGAGCGGGTGCTCTTGCTCTAAGGAGCGAAATGGCACGTACGGTGATAGCAAACTGGTGTGAGTGCTGTGTCTTGTGTGTACAGGGAGCGTCATGAAAGGCTCATCAGGATTCTTGCCTTAAAACCCCTGCGTCCAAAACCTTAATGCCATATTTGCATACGTGATGTTCTTCCAACTGCCCTCTCGGTTTTGCTGTCAGGAGAAGGTGGCAGGGGAGAGACCCTGCTGCTCTCGAATGCTGGGCGAGGTTTGGCATCGGCTGGTGGGAATCACGGCTTTGACCCCAAGGTCTCTGTAGCTTTGGTTTCTGCAAAGTCTGGTTGTTAAACTGCCTTCTCCCAGCAGGTCTCGTGTCCTAGACCGCTTGCAGCAGACCCTGCAGCAGTCTGTCTTTCCTTACCCAGCTTGTTCAGAGAGTCAATATCCAGAAACTAGTGTTGCCTTCAAATTTAGATCCGTTTCTCAAATAACCATTAACTGTGCTGTGAGAGTTTGGGCTGGCCAGAGAGAATGACTTAGTCATTCTGGTACTCGCTCTGGCCCAGCAATGTCTGATGTCTTTTGGCTCCTTTGCTGCCCTTCATCATTACAGTGCCTTGGCACCGCAACCAGGAGAGCGTGGCGTCCTTGTGAAATCCTCGCTGGGCGAGTTCCTCCCCTCATTTCAGGGATATTGGGAATGAAGCAGTCACTTGCATCACTGCAGAATGGTTTTCTGCCTCTGGAGCCGTGCATGGAGCTGCTGCGCGTTCGCTCCTCGCTGCACGCGTAGCCTCAGCTTTTTCGCGGTATGAAAAAGCCTGTTGAATTGTTTTGAAACTTCACAGCAGGAAAGAGCTTTTTTTCTCATACTCTGTTGTGTTTGCCAGGCCACCTTTGTGAGCTGTTTCACAGAAGTACACATGTGGATATAAATGCTTTGGCTTCACATGGACTGGTTTTCCACATGTTTGTAGCTGCCCTGTGGAGGGGCATCACCGGTCCGTGCTGGAAACCTCCTGTGGCAAAAGCAGGGAGAAAGGGAAGAGAGGAGCTGAGGAGAGGTGGGAGGAAGGTGCTCGTGCTGAAGGAGAAACACCGTTTGCTTCTGCTTCACCTGCCTGCAAAGAGATACGGAGGGCCTCCGGTCTGTGCCAGGACACTTCCCTCAGCAGCTGGGAATATGGTAGAGCAAGGGATCAGCCCATCCCAAGGATGGGATAGTGCTAACCAAGGGTATGGTGGATACGGGGTGGGAACCCCCCCCCAAATCCCTGGCCCAGGCCTTGCAGTGTGGTGCCTTGTATCCGATGCTCTTGGTGCTGTGATGCTGGCGTGCAGGGACGTGTTCCTCCCCTGTGGTTCCCTCCTTTCTTAGAGAGCACCAGTGATCTTATTAATATCTCCTCAGAGGAGCAGGCTTAGAGGGCTATTACTAAGTTTATATTGAAAAGCCTATTTGTCAGGTGGGTTTTACTAAGCTTTTTAGCTTACAGATCCACAGTACCTCTCTGTTTTGGGGGAGAAACGCTGAAGGTTTGGGCACTTGAAATCCTTTTTTTCGGGACCCCAAAGTGAGATGCAAATCTTTTCTCTGCAAAGGTGTTTAAAGCTAAGCATCATGTGGCTGAAACTGTGTGCAAAGAGGCCCAGCTGTCCCCAGGGCTTCTGTCTCCAGGATTATTCGGAGACTTGCAGATTAGAAGGGTGCTGAAACCAGTTGCCTTGAGCTTCAGTGGAAAAGTATTTGATGGTATGTGGTATCTTGCAGATAATTTCCCAGGCATCGTCCTACATCGGTGGTACTTTTCCATCACCGATGCTATCGGTGGCCAGAGCTCTCTGCTTGGCTTATAGCCATGCTCTTATTTAAGGCACAGAGAAACCAAGGCAAGGGGAAGTGAGACTGAGCACAACCTGTGCGGGGAAAGCGCTCTCAAATCTGTGCTGTGCTCTAGTTCTTCCCCTGCCATGCCTGGGGAGATGCCAGTGGCTGTGCCGGGGATGCTCCGCTGCTCAACATGGGGTATGTGACGTCTCGTCAGACACCTGCGCAGAGGGCTTGCGGGTCAATTCCTCGTTATAGCAAATCCATGTGTCTGGCTTGCCTTTCTGCTCTCTAATTGCCGCCTCCTTGCTTCCTATCTGCATCCAGTAAGCAAGCTGCTGTGATAGCTAATTACTCTCCTGGGTCGAGTGCTGTATTATAGTTTGTTCTATCAATACTAATTGTTTTATAGAAATATGAAGTACCACTTTCCCTTCCCTCCAAGGACTTTGAGATGCAATGTGGGCTTTAATGATATCATTTGCCCTTCTGTCCAGTGTGAGCAGGAAAATATGATCTCCCATTTGCAATGGACATTTAGGGTTATCTTTTGGAGAGCCACAAGCACTCTGCTTTTGGGGTCCGTTTGCCTTTCCAATAAAGCTCTTTCCCTGCCCTAGTACCTGGACGGTGGTGTGTATTTATAGCTAATCGATTGCAACCCAAGATCAGAGCGATGACTACTGATCGTACTGGTGAATCCAGGCAATCCTTCCTTACACGGTTCCCTTCCTGGGTGGGGTTCCTTCTTCTTGCTTTTCAACCTTTGGTTTAATAGATAGGTGTGCAAAAGAACAAGTAAATAAGAAGAGGTTGTAGATGGGCATCTCCTGAGAGTGCACATAGTACCACGTAAGGATATCACATAAGGAAAACTCCCCTTCTCATGCATGAAAAATGTCAGGCCTTGGCGTTCAGTTGTATCTCTTCTTGCTTGCACTGGCTGTGGTGGTCAGGGTAGGCATCCACTGGTGATGGTTCTTGGCAGGGGGATTTATAATTTCAGATGTGTTTTTATTGCTCTGGAGTAAACACCAGATAAACCCACATTCATTCATAATTAAAGAAAAGTAAATGAAAATGTGCCCTGCGTGTGTTCAGCTTCATGTTACACGGTGTGTTTGTAGTGACTAATGTTTTGGGGCTGTGCTCTGGTTCTCTGTGCCTTGCTGGAGGTTTTGCTGTTAGCTTTTTGTCATTAGCGGTATTGCCCAGAGCAGGATGAACTCCCAGGTGAGCACCCAAGATCTGTGCTAGCTGTTGTGCAGAGATGAAATGGGAGAGCAGGAAAGGGCTTGGTACCTGGCTGTGGGAAAGGCCCTGCCACCAGGATGCTCTAGACCCGATCCTGACTGCTTTGTGTACCCACAACTTCCCACAGAAACCTCAAAAATGAGATACGGGTGTGTCTGAGGTGCTGGTGTGATTTTAACGGAGACGGGGAGGGTTTTTTGGCAGACTCGTGTTCCCCAATGGGACAGGGAGGATGAGAGGTGTCTTAGCCCTTCACTGCACAGCACCTCCTGCTTGGCATGTGCCTCTGCGTTGCTCGACGCCGCTGCAGGGGCACGTCTTGGCACTTAGGTCAGGGCTTCAGCTGCTCTCCGCTGGTTACACAAGGCAAAAGGAGATGGGCTGTGCAGGAGGAGGGCTAGATGCAAGGGTTGATGGTATTTCTCTGGCTTCCCAGGGAATTCACGGAGCAGAATCATACTTAATTAGGCTTGCTTTCAGAAAATAGTCCAACTTCTGTTGCTATCAACACTTTTCAATGGCAAGCACAGGAGGGCAAGCAGCAGTGGAGGTATTGCAGGCCCACAGGGCCAGAAATATTCAGAGACTGAGAACTGCGAGGTAGGAGTGCTGATACACGAGTTGAACGGTGGCAAAGGACTGCCAGCTACTCCCACCGGCATGCCATGGTGCGGGACTGCTGGACGTCCTCGGTGCATCCTTGTCAGGCTGAGGAATCTTTGCTGAAATTCTGAAACTGCTGTATGCAGGGTGAGATTGTGGCCAGCTTTTTCTCTAGAGGAGGGATTTTTTTTGTATATCATCTGGGATTTATAAACAAAACTTACTCCAGTATGGGCTGAACCTTTCCTTTATTCCATTAAAATAGGGGGTGGGGCAGAAATTGGCTTTTTTAACTTGGTCTCCATCCTCTTCATCTGAGGGCTAGGTGTTTTTGTGACTAGAGATTTGTTTGGTTTGGAGTTCCTATACAAGGACTTCCCATCCCAGCTGAGCACTTTCAGTGACTTTTTTTGCTGTTTTTTGTCTGCAAGCATTCAGCAAAGTTTGATGTACTGCTGCTGTCACCTGCAGAAAGTCCTGTTCCATGACCTTAAAATGCATCCCAACTTCAAACCTCCTCCATCAGGGGCTTGAGAAAGCCTGCGCTGGTGTCCTTGCTGTTGTATCGCCCAGGCTTGTTGAAGGCTGCGTGTAAATTGGTCTCTAAGAACAGTTTTCTGGTCTCAGCCACAAATCTGATTATGGCTACATTAGGGAATGGAAGCATGAGAAGCTGGGTCATTGCTTTAAATTTTAGCATTAAAGGTCAAGTTCAGTTGATTTTTGTTAATCCTTTGATAGCAGCGGCAACCTCCTATCTCGTACACCTGCAACTTCATGTGTGTCTACCGAGGCATAGGCAGGAGCTTAGAGATCAGGCACCAGCAAGGCCAGGCTTTGCTTCTGGGACTTTGCTGGGGAAAAGAAGCAGGAATGTCTCAGCTCTCACTTTGTTTTAAGACGAGAGCCTGGAGCCGCTATTGCTTAGTGGAACCAGATGCTGCTGCTTTGTGCCCACCATCAGTGGGATGCTGGGGAGCTCCAGTGCTATGCGCAGCCCTGTCCTGGGCAGGAGCGATGGCACCTCGCTGTTTGGGACCAGCACGTGGAAACCCGTGGCAAAACACCCACAGGCTTCAGTGGGAGTGGGGACAGCTGCCAGGCTGTGCCCGCTCGGGGCCAGTGGCACGAGGACGTGTGTTTTGGGAGGGCGCGGGTTGCGTGCTTCAAAGGTGAGTGAGGCTCCCACACACGGACCTGGGGATGTGCGGTGGCTCAGGATGCCACCGATACTGTCAGCTTAATATTCATCTTCTGTGTTTGCAAATCTTGGCATGAGCTGCAGATTCTTCTGTTAGTGTTTTGGGGCTATTTCCTTCAGTTCCTTATTAAAATGCATGTGTTTTTCCTCATTTAAAGAGATCATCTGTATCAAAAAGCTAATGATCACAATACCTGGCTTCCTTTTCCCCAACAAAGATGACAGCAGTGATATAAATCATTATGTTGCTGATTGTAAAATTGCTACCTTCAGGCATGTCTTTATTTTAGGGTTGGATTTTTTGGCTGCCACAATTTACAAGAGAAAGACAGTTGGAAATTTTCTCCTTTAATATGTAGTTTTCACAGCTCTCAAGTCTCTTTATCAAGTCAAGCTGCTTTGGCTGCTAGACTGGAAAGAGCAGAAGATTAAAGTGCCTTTTTTTTTTTTTTTTAAAAATATGCAGCTGTGCATGTAAGTATATTGTGGCTTTCCTGAGGTAAGATAAAGTCATAAAGATTTCCTGGTGGGCTTTTGCATTGCTCGGCTATTGTGGTCCTTGCTGCAGTAGACAATGAATATCCTTTCCTCGGGACTCTTTGCTCATCTGTTTTAAGCCCCAGTCACCTTCCTGCAGTTCCTGGCGTGGTCGTTGTGGGACTACGGACCCTCCTAGTGCCGAGGTGCAGCAGCTCCAACAGTGCTGGAGTGAAATCTCAATGGGATTTTAATGCAGCATCATATGGAAACACTAAGGATTGGGCAATTTTTCTTTTTTAGAGTTTGGTGGGGTTTTTTTCCTCCTACCTATGTGGGGAGACGTAAATGCCTGTCTAGGAAAATCAGGAGCTGCAGAGAATATCAGAAATGCCACCACCATCTGCCCACCTCCCAAACGGCTGAGGTCTGTGCTCAATGAATGACGACAGCGGGCCCTATCAAGGGTATGGCTTGTATTTAATTCTGCGTTACAATCCCTTTAATCTAGGATTATATCCAGTTGTTTTCTTCATGCGGGGTGTATGCTGTCAGATAAAAGCAATAGCAGCTGGGAGGAGAAAAACGACTTCAAACAGAGGCTGAAAACCTT
The DNA here is from genome assembly GCF_000737465.1 of Haliaeetus leucocephalus. Classification (NCBI taxonomy): domain Eukaryota; kingdom Metazoa; phylum Chordata; class Aves; order Accipitriformes; family Accipitridae; genus Haliaeetus; species Haliaeetus leucocephalus. The sequence continues at coordinate 8,864,652 of NW_010972438.1, forward strand.
GAGTATCTGCGAATGCTTTTGTCAGAGATGTGAACCTATCTCAAAAAAAAAAAGTCCAGGCAGGTGCAGAGGCTGACAGGACTGTCCAGCTCTGATAGATGAAGACCCTGGGAAGGCAACTGGTTGCAAATGAAATGGTAATTGCTTTCCCCTCACTGAATGAAATCTTCTCTGAGGCGATTACACAGATTAAAGCTTCCCACTGCAATGTACCAGAATAAATATAGCCTGTGCCTCTTGCGGGGGCTGCTGCGGAGCAGCGTCAGGCTGCGGGATGCCTCCTGCAAGGTATGGCAGGGTAGCTGGAGTCAAGAGTAGAAATCCTGTAAAAATAGGGCTGGAAGGACCTCAGGCTATCTCATCATCTTCCTCCCTTGAAGCAGGATTGAGTGTGCCCAGGCTGCTTCTGGTGCTCTTTGTCTGGCTGGTCCCGCTGGGGATGCGGGGACAGGGGCTCCTGGGCCACCTCCTCCCGTGCATCTGCATCCTTACTGGGACGGGGCTTTTTCCCCAGTATCCAGCCTGGTTTCCTTGCTGTAACACATACCTTTATTTTCTCATCGCGGACACAGGGAATGAATTATTTTCTTCTTAGCAGCAGATTTTTCTGTACTTTGAGGACTCTTGTCCTCAAATCCTCTCCCTCCCTGAGGGAGCTCTGCGGTTCCCGCAGCCCTTCCCCAGGCTCACACTTCTTGCCTTGCTCCTGCTCCCCTTCTCGGGGGCTCCCCGGATGGTCAGTGCCACCGGGGTGCCCCTTCCCTGCTCCAAGGGAAGGAGGGTGCTCCCTCTGCCTCTCCCCTTGTCTGCCCATCTCTGTGATGCTTTGGCTTTTTTTACAACACAATACACCTCCCTCTGCTTGTGCTCAACCTGTAGTCCTCTCCACTGACAGCTGAATAGCACTGTGCAAATGACGTAGTGCACCCCCAGCCGTGCACTTTACGTGTCAAGTTAGACCGTTGCCCTCAATAATGGGTACGTTTTGCCAACTTGGTAATTGGTAGTAGATGTCGCTTTGACCGAGGTGCAAGGGAGACTTTGCCATGCCTACACAAAATCGTTTTCCTTGCTTATCACAGCATGATTTAACTAGCTGGTGTTGTTAGTGTTGTTTCATTAGGTTATGTGCTGTGTAATTCCAAGTACAGCGTGTGCATGGTAGTCGGATAATACAAATTAAAAATCTCTGAAGTACAGGAGTCATACATGTGAGAGTCACAGAGATCCTTTTCTACTCTAATGAGCTCCTTTCCAGAAGAAAAGAAAAAAAGCATTTAAAAATGCAGCTCACTTCAGTGTGTAGTAAAAGATAATGCATTGTGTGGGCTTGGACGGTGCCGCATGATGGAGCATCATACTGGGTGGTACAAAGCGGTGTCTCTTCCCTGCAGCAGGTTGCTCCCATGAAGAGTCTGGCTTTTCGAAGGTGGCTGGCAAACCTGATGTGGGCAAGCACAGGTACGGCAGGAGGGGGAGACCCTCTTCGTCCCCTGCACCCAGTGTGTCCAGACCCTATCGGCACGTGCTTGGGCTCCCCTCCCGGAGCCCAAGGGACGCAGACTTGTGTCCTTGACACAGCCCTGTGAAGGGGACTCCTTCTGGCTCTCGTGGGTTATCATGTGAAATGATTCGAGTTACAGGTACCTTGGGGCATGGGCTGGTGGGGTTTTCCTTTGCTTCCATTCTGCATTGAGCAGTACAGGGAGGCCATGAGAGTCTGGTTATTGGCAGCAAATATAAACCCTGGAGCCGACCTGGGTGTGAACAGGACAAGGCAGGTCCCTGGGAATCACAGGCTGCTGCAGAGACATTTGCGACCAAAGGGACTTGAGTGAGCTGGAGGGGAGCACTCAGTAGTGCTTTGGGTTGTGAAGGTGATCTCAGCACCATCACCTCCTCTCAAATGAATCAGCAGGAAAAAAGTATTTCTCTGGCTCAGGGCTAGTTAGTTTCATTAAAGGTCTGTTGCTCTTGCCAGCAGTTCAGGCAGAATTTGATGTAGTCAGCTAAGTTGGTTGCTTAAATGATGTGATGTTGTTATGCCCATTTTTCCTCGAGCCTAAATTTCTGTGGTGTAAGTAACAGGATGAAATGACCCGCTGCTGTCTGCGGAGAGCTGTTGAGAAACGAGTGGTGGAGATGGTGGGGAGACACTTCAAACTGGCAGGGGGTGTGCTGTGAGACCTGATGGTTTTGCTGCAAATTGCAAGGGCCAAGGATGTTCCAGCGACGCGCCTTGTGTGGCACGCTCGATAAACAGCCACCACAGGCTCAGCACCTGCTTATTAAACTGTTTTGAAGAAAATAACCTTGACATCTAGTTTATCTGCTTTCAAAGGACTATGGTTTGTATCTGGCTTTTCTTCTAATGAATAAAAATCTATATCTGTATCTTGGGGATGAATTTTCTCTAGGCTTTTGCATATCCAAAAGCCTCAGTGACTTGACGTGATGGTTGTAATGATGGACTTTTCCTTCTGTCTGAAATGCTGGACCATAATGGGGGATGTAAAGTAGTACGTTTAAAGTGGGATTTGTTTCTGTAAACGTGCAATGACTGTATGATTGCTGTCTGCTAAAAAAACAATGAAAATAAGAGCAACTGTCTTTCCCTTGGTATAATGAATTTACAAGGCAAAAATAACACTGATGTGTCACTCTGAAACAGAGGTAGGCACAGCTGAACCCCAGGCTCTTGATGTGGTGCTGTGTTTGAGCAAGGGTTATTAACTTTTTCAGTTAAAATCTCTGTTTTGGAGATCCTGAGCTTGAAGGGAGCTGATAACCACAGGGGTGGCTGGCTGTAGGAAGCAGAAACCTGAGTGAGTAGGCTGCACAAGAACTTTACAGGCTAATCCCAGGAAGATGTTTATGTGCATTGAGCTAGGAAGCAATAATACTTCTTTCTGGTTGCTTGTTACAGAGCTGTGCAAGTGAAGCTAGATACAGCCACAAAACACCACCTTCTGATTTTAAGCCCCTGTTCTTCCATACCTGTAGTTTTCTCATGGACCATCTTATGTTTCTTGTTATATTATCTTCTGATTCTAAGCCCTTGTTTTTCCATACCTATACTTTTCTTCTGAACTGTCTTATGTTTCCACTGAGGATAGAAAAACAGCCTCCGTGCCCCATGCCAAGGACCTTGGTGGTTGTTGGCAATAGCCGTTCCTGGGCTAGCCACAAGAAACACTGTGGTGGCCACCTGGTTCCTTCAGGCTTGCTCCCAAGGACTGTAACCGACCTCCACGTGAATGCTGGACCAGGGGTAGGCTTATGGCATTTGCTGACACCTCGCTGGCCGTTTGCATTGCTCTGGCTCCGTCTCCCCATCCCAGCTGGGATCCAGCCCTTCTTTGGAGCCCATTGAACTTGAGTCCTGGCTGTTTTCTCGTGCTCGCAGCCGTGATCATTTGTGTGGTACAGCTGCTGGGACTGACTTAATGCAGTTCTGTACTTATCAAAGGCAATCATCGAGATTGGAGGCTTTTTGGCTTCTTGGCTGCCGCTTCTGTCAGTAGTTCCTATTAACACTAATGGAAATCACGCTCTGGCATCAGCAGCACAACAGCCCCTGCACGGTGCTCCGCTGTCTGACAGCATGATGCTGCAGGATTCGCAGAAATGGGATCATGGAGGTAATTCCTTCTGCGTCACACAGAGATTTTACTGCGAGGGGTCTTGCTATCACTTCGTATGTACTATGCCAGCTTAATGGTCTGTTATTTTCTTTCTTGGGAAGAGCCTGTAAAGCTGAAGAACGTGGTGGGGGTTAATGCTGGTTCTGTAGGCACCAAGAATAAAGGAAGAGAAGTCTTTTTCTGAACTCCAGCCTTTGACACAGTGCTTCAGAGGGTTTCTCTGTGGCCCTCTGTAGCTACAGGGAATGTTGGTTTCTCTTCAGCAGCACAGCAGCAGCCCCTGAGCAGGGAAAGCAGCCTGTGTTGCCCACCCAAATGTCAGCCTGTAGGCAAGAGGATTTGTGCACAAGTTTAGCAGAGAGCTCAGCTACCAGACCAATTCTGAAATCTCCTTGGTCTTCCAAACAGGCTGGTGTATGCCTTGCTCTTACTGACTCACGTTGGCCAGACTCTGGGTTACTCAAGATAAGCATCTTCATTCTATCATGCACTTGCTGCATATGTCTGTCTGGTGTTAGCCTGCAATGTGGCAAAGGCATCTATCTTTCTGTGTTGTTTTTCTTTTCTGATGCTATCTTCTGTTTCTGTGCTTCTCTATCTGGATGAATTGGGTTTCATTTTCCTTGCTTAAATCACATTTCTGTGAAAATTGTCTAAGGAATTAATCATAAAGCTCAACAAAATAGTATATGGTTTGAAAAGAAGTGATCATAGTGCAGAAGATTAAAGGAAATTAAAAAAACATTTTGGCCCCCTAAATTTAAGAGGAGTTTAGGTACACCCCAGGAGATGGCATGGGAGAGAGAAGTGAAAATTGAAAGAAGACACAGACATGCATCAACCAGAAGGAGTGACCTGTGCCCGCTAGTTCTGCGTTTGGGCTTGAGGAGCTTTTCCAGGGGGTACATGCTCCTGACGAAGACTTTGACTTTTGAGTCAGTGAGGGGAAAGTATCTTCTCCAGGACTGGAGCTGCACCTTTGCTTCCCGATGGGTAGCGGTGCTGAATTTCTCAGGTGACTTCTATTTCCAGCTTCCCTGGCTTTTCTTTCCAAGGCTTCCTGTGGGGAGAAATTTGTTGCTGATTTTTGTTTGCCACAGCATGCATAATCTCTGGCTTTCCAAGCCTGCAGCCGGGGTTTTGGCTGGAAGCTGGCAGCTTTCTCTGCTGCGTGGGTCAAGCCAAGCACTGAAGCGGGGATGAATTGGAGGTGGAACAAAGTTTCACACCAGTTTGTCCTTCTCTTGTCAGTGTGGGCAGGATACTTGCCCACTCAAGTAACTGAAGTCTCTGAAGTTTGGAAACTGCAGACAAGGAGCGGCTGAATGGCAAAACAACGCTGGCATCGCTGAAAAAAGCCCTGCCAGCGTGAAACCGCTACCGCACCGAGGGGTACGGGCTTGTTCGTGCTGCTTCGCTGGCGCTTTCCTTTCGTGCACACCCCAGCCTTGCCCGGCTTTCGGGACAAAACCTGCTTGGTTGCATTTCAGCTCGGTCCCCTCTTCTTTATGGGGTTTTGAGGCCACGTCAGAGGAGCTGCACCAGCTAACGAAGCCGGTGCGGTGTTTTTTGGCAGCGCCTGCTTTCACCTGCGCACCCCGAGAGCTCGCCGCTCCCTCCCCATCTCTCGGCGTGCCTCCTCCCTCGCCCGGCTGCCAGGGAAGCTTGCTGCCGTTATCCCGGAGGGGTGTGAAGGCATTTGTCTTTGAGACAACCATCAATCAGGGACGCCTCCTCCCGAGCAGGCTGTGTGGGCCACTTCTGCAATATGTCGCCGGGCCGCGTGCCTGGGGAGAGGCGATGGCTGGCTGTGCCGGTGCCTGCCCATCAGTTAGCACCGGGAGTGAAGCTCTGGGCTCCTCTCATTCAAATATTTTTGGGGCATTTTCAGGTAAAAGACTGGATTCCCAGATCCTCAGTTCTGCAGCTTTTATTTAAGCAATATTTAAAATTAGTATTTTTCCTTCCAATTTCTGCAGGTAACAGTTATCTCTAATTCTTTGGCGTAGGATGAGGCTTGTAATAGGAATGCTTGAGTTTTTTTTTTTTTTTAAAAAAAAAAAAGCAATCCACGCTGTAGGCTGAGGTGAGCTGGAGTCACTGGGGCTGTGTGTGCATGTACAGCACAGCGTGGGATCGGAGCACACGGGGTCCTGTGGTCCAGCTGCCACCGAGCTCTGGGATCTGCCATCAGCACAGACCTGCTTCCAGAACATAGCCTGTTCCTCACGCTTGCTGGGAGGAGGAAAATGAGAGTAGTGATTCAACGCATTGTGCTCATTTGGGGAGCTTATTTTCCTGCTTTTTGTGGTTTTGACTCTGATGGTTTCAGTGACCTCTTCCAGGGCTGCTGGGAGCAGAAGTAAAACTCTGGGGTGGAGAATGCTGTAGGCAAACTCTAGCACAGCTGCCTTTTATGAAGAATAATTTGATTCTGTCTTTTCCTCTTTCTGTATGCCCACGTGTTTTCTTCTCCTACAAACGCTCCTCTGAAATTATATGCTTCAAATCTGCAGTAGCTGTGTTGCTTTTTTTGTGGGGGTTTCAACTTGTACTCTCAATGTGCAGACAAACTCATTACCAGATGTAGTAACAGGCAGTTCTTCCCTCCTGCCCTTTAGGACTGTACTGTGCTGCCTCTGTGCACAGCCTGCTCTCTTCCCTCCTCCTGGGCTTTTTCAGCCAGTGATAAGGTGGCATAAGAGACATAAGAAATCTGGATTTTGGGCTTGGACAACATATTCTGGGGGTGTGTTGAAGAGGGTGTTTGCTCCATCTGTTACATCCCCTTCTGCTGCAGGTCACTGCTCTTGTAGCATCAGTTTGCAATTCTTCTCATCCACACACAACCTGCAAGTGAGGAGCAGAGACAGCTCATCTGATGGGAAGGGGACAGCAGTGGGCAGTAACCCTCCCAGCAGAAATTCCCAGAGCTCATCACTCAAAGCCCTTAAAAATATCCTGCCTAAAGCCCAAAGAAGAAAAATGGCTCTCTCCTTTTTGAGACAGCCTTCAATATACTACACTGCACAGGAATCCTTAAAACAGCTTTCCTAGCTTTAAATGAGAGAGGTTTTAATGTGTAATCATGTGTTTTTGGAAAGGATCTTTATGTAGGGCCATATACAACTGTTGTGTTGAAAATTGCCAGACTTTAAGTAGCTAATATATAATAGTGGTAGCAAACTTGCTTTTTCTGGGTTTGTTAGAAAAGCTGCATGTTTAGAACTAGTATCTTTCACCATCAGCCAAAAAAAGGCACTACAGGCCATCAAGGCACCAAAAAAAGCTTTCTTTATGGTTTTGTTTTTTGGTTTTTTTTTGTTTGTTTGGTTGGGTTTTTTTACTTCCAGCTTACCAGTACTGTCTCTGTCTCCAGGCTGGGTTGCAGATGGGTGCTGGGAGAGCCGGGTTGGACTGGACCAGATTTGGCTGCATATGCATGAGATATCTTGCAGTTGGGCCCTGCTGTATGGGGCTGGATGGCTGGTTCTGGGTCACAACAAGCAGCTTTGGGGGGTGTTATTTAGCTCTAATTAAACTTGGCAGGAGGTGAAAGGCAAAAGACAACCAGCATGCCAGCTAGAGGCACCAAGGGCAGAGAGGGATAGTCACTCGGGGAGCTAGGATGTCCCTCTTGCCCCCGCCAGATGCCCCCCAGGGATGCTTCAAGTGCGTGTTGATTACGGCATCGCTTCTTCCACTCTACCGGTGGGTTTTGCTGTGGGGAAGGTCCCAGTGCCAAGCTGTGCGTGGCCCAGACATCTCACCCTGGGGGTCCCTGTCCTTCCACCAGTTCCCCAGCGGATCTCCCTGTGTTGCAAAGCTCAGACTGATTGCTGCAGACTCCACAGCCTGTCAGCCAGCAAATGGCCTTTCTCTTACCTTAAAAACCATTCTCGAACTCCACGCCTAATTTCACGCAAGCAGCTAATTGTCCTCTTTGCAGATGCCAGCACGGGACCTGCACATGCTGCATGCATGCTGCGTGTGCGCTGTAGTGAACGTGATTTCCTCAGCTACGTTTCATTTATATTTACAGCCCAAAGCTGAGAAAAGGCTACTGCTTCCTCCAGCCTCCCCTGCCAAGTGAATGTGCTCCGAGCCTGGAAATCTGAGCACTTGCTTTAGTTAAACTAGCCTTGGGGGGGTATGTCCCCATCAGACTCTCACGCCATCTCTGTGATGCCTCAGATAGTTTGCAAGATTCGCCCCTTTCATTTTCAGCTTCCTGACGTAAACTGGGACCAAAGACTAGGGCTGTGGAAGAAAATTGGATAATTTTAACGGTGCCTTACCTTAAAATAAATATTAATAATCACCCCAGTGGAACAATGTTATTGCAAATAATGTTCCCTAATGTCTCTGAAGGAGCAGACGTTCATTCTCAGCTATTTTGGGTACGTACCAGCCACTATGCAAAGGCATATTCCTATGTCTCTGCCCAGCAGTGGCGATGGAAAGTTGAAATGCTGTGTTTTCTTGCAGTAGTTTGCTGCCTCAGAACAAACTACCTTTTACCAAACTTTTTCTTCCAAACAACATGCCCTTGTAAAATCTGAGATTACTCACTTTAGCAGGAAATGTGAGGAGGAGGAGGAGGTGCACTACAGTTTCACACCTTTTCTCTCTTGTTTTTCCATCTAGAAACAAGTTCTGTTCTGGCTTGACTGATTGATTGAACCTTTTTCAAGTGCTGTCTGAAGGAGACAGCTTATCTTTTACTGGATCAGAGATGTGTTTGGCTCTTAAACAGATTTTCTTTAAAATCTGGGGTGTTTTCTTTCTTTTTGTTTGTTTCCTGGAAATCATAGCACATGCATAGAATAAGGGAAAACTTCAAACATGACAAGTTGTCCTTAGAGCCCTGGCGTGTAATAGGTCAGGTCTCTTGATGGGCTGCTTTGAAAATGTGCTTTCTTTGGAAAAGAAATATTGCTCAGACCTGCGTCTGCTTCCCTTGCCACCCCACCAGCCCAATTTCAAGTTGATCTAGACAGCAGCCCTCTGTTTTGGGGGGGTTGGTGGTTCCCCCAGCTCTCAGCGAGGGGCGGCGGGTGCGTGCAGGATGCCCACGGCAGGGCTGAGCATTTCAGCCTTTTCTGCCTGGAAGCTTCTCTCCATTTCTTGTATCTTGTTCAGACCCATCTAACATATTCCCTCCCCTGCTTACTTTGCTGGGCTGCAAACAGCACTCTCACAGAGGCTGGGACACACCAGGAGTCCTTGAGTCTCCATTCCTTTGTCCGTTGCTTCTGCTCAGTAAGAACTGTTTTTAAAATAGCTTGTGACATGGAGGAAAGTTAAGAGCTTAATGATGAAAATGGTACAAAATTAACTCCGGTGATAGTCAATGTACTTTTTTTTATTTTTAACAAAAAAAAAAAAAAAGGGACAGGCTGGTGGTTTTTTTTTTTGTTTGGAGATCTGAAGTGTCAGTAGGAGATCCTTAGTTCTGGTTGTTTAATGTTTTCAAGTCAGCATGAGCCACTGTATACATTAACCAGGAAGGACGATTAGCTTCTGCAGTATGTAAGGTCTGCCTGGAGTGGGAACACAAAGATGAACATAGTTCAAATAGTGATTTAAAAGTGCCTTTCTAAAAGTAGCTTGCTTTTCTTCTTGGACAGCCCACCATCCTAGTCTGTGAGAGGCTCTCAGTCTTTTCATGCATGTAGCCACTTCTGGAGAGAAGTGAAGTGCTGTTATTCTCCTTTCACAAACGGGAGATGTGGCACAAAAGAAGCAGACAACTGGGCTGTTGGAGAGCGAGGACTTGCCTGGATACTGGGACACTGCCCTCCTCTATGGGGGACCCACCAGCATGCACCAGCTCATGTTCCCACCCTATCCCTCACCTACTTTTTGGAGTCAGTTAGTTCATGGATATTTAGCTGTCTTTAGGCTGTGATCTCCAAACGCAGGATATACCAAGCCTTGCCTAGCCCCTAAAGTAGTCCAAGAATGGAGATGCTTGGGTGATATTGGCAGCAATATGGGTTACTGATCTTCAAGAGTACTTGGACAGTACAGTAACATTGACCAGGTTGGTGGGAAGAGGTTCTGCACTGATAGTTACTCCTCAGGAGCGGCTGGCAGGGTGTCCATGGTCAAAGGGGCTCTGGCCACATTGATCAGCTGAGTAAAACCATTCACTTTTATGCAATTCTTTTTTTTGGGCACCTGGGCATCATTTGTGAATGTACCTTTGTAGTGCTTGTAGGAGATTGTCATGGTTCAACCAGGACAGAGATTTTGCGCAAAATTTTTTGTTATTAAATAAACACTGTAACAGCTATCTATTGCAGGTGATTGAACTGAGAGATTTTACGTGCCTGTCTCAGTGATAGAGCAGGAGGCTTGGAGCTTTGTGGCCACTAGGCAATAGATGTGCAGCATCCATACCCCAAACTGACTTTTTTACTTGCCTTGTCAGTAAGGCTGTAAAACATCTGAGTTCTGGAAGTTGTCCTCAGAATATACTGGAAGAAGTACAAATTCTAGTAGGTTCATAGCCCAGCCTGTCCCTGACTTTTCCAAGGGACACAGCATGCGTGAGCCATGGGAGATGACCTGTGACATTCTCCAGCTCCACACCATGCCCTTCCACTGTGCAGCACACCATGGTCTTGAAGCATGAAAGTATGCGAGGTAATGTCTCAGAAGCTGTGTCGCATCAACACTCACAAGCTTCAAGCGCCCATGTGTTGTTTGCCAACCGAAGGAAAAAGAGGAGTGAAAATGTTACTGTTCAAGACTGCCTTTAAGGCTCAAGAGGAGAAGAAAGACCTTATCTTGATCCTTTTTCCTGGGCTAAGGTTTTGGGTTTTTTTGGAGGTCTCAGAGCAGCAATGGACTGTACCTACCACACGTACTGCACTGTTGGAAGAAAAGAGCAGGCTGAGCCATTTCTGTTGCGTTTGCAGAGAGCTCCTGTGCCGGTCAAAGCAAACATGACTTGACCTGCACCTCTGACCCAGGCCCTTGCTAGCAGGATTTTCCAGAGGAGGCTGTGTAAGTGGTTGTGGAAGCAGCCTTTGAGACTTGGGGTAAAGCAGAGAGTGACTGGGAGGGAGCAAAGAAGGTGTTTGGGCTGGAGTGAGGAGGAGGAGAGAAGCCAGCTGCAGAGTCCAGCCTGGAGCAGACCTCAGGGCAATAAAGGGATTTGTCTCCTGCCTTTGGGGCACCCGGTGTTGGGGGGCTGTGCATGTCACTCTGTCCATCCTAGACAGCCTCCGTTCTATTTGCCTCCTGGTTTTATTTGCTAGCTGTATTTCTGCTAGTATTTTTATGGGTTTGTTTTTTCTGTTTTATTAACAGAGCAGCTACACTTTTACCACAGGCAGGATGACGCTGGGCTTTCTGCTGAAAGCTGCCAGATCACAATGATGCGTTCTACACAGCAGAGCTTACCAGGCGAGGCTGCCATCACAGCAGAAGTCACCAGGGAGGTTACTTAGAGCAGCAATTGCCCCTCAGCCCATGCTCAATCCCTGGCCTAGTATTTCATCATTGCTATTTCTTGCTTGTATTTTGTGCTGGCTTCTCCATTTTTCTGAGATCAAAGTCATATTTTTATTAGTCAGTAAAAAAACAGGGGCACGTATCTGTTTGATCATACACAGAAAAATACCCAGCAGGGCTAGCTTAGTCTGTTGGATCTATTGCAAACTCACTCTGCTAATGGCTTGCTTAGGTAAAATAAGATCAAAGTTGGGAGAAGTTCCAAGTTATCTGTGCTCTTGTCAGGTGGCTCCATCTTGGGGTTATTCACTTGCACACCAGCTGCAGAGGAAGGACCAGCCAGGAGAAGAGACAGACAGCAGGAGAAAGCAATTTGCAGACAGGAGCAGAAGTTCCTGAACCTGTCAGAGGTGCTTTTTCCAATAAGTGTGGTTGATCTCAATTGAAAAGGGGACCCTTTGCAGGGGGGAGATGCAGGGTTGGCATGTGAGTGTTGGATGGACACACCTGGTACAGACGGATTTAGCAAGTGAAGCAGGCAGTGGCAAGGTATCTTTTGATGTTTCCACACCTAGGCTTGCCCTGTGATGGTAGGTTGCAGAAGGAAGGTGTAGCTTGGACTGTACCAGGGAGAAGGTCCTCATGGCAAAGGCCCAGTCCCAGCTTCTGGCTTTGCTTTCTTCTTTTAGCATGGTGCATCACTGTGTTTCAGAAAGTAGGAGCAGCCATAATAACATTTTAGGTCTTTCATGTATGTCGAAGAAGTGTGCCTAGCTGGCAGAGTGAATCATAGAAAAGAAATGCACTCAGGGTTTGAGAGGACAAAAAAGAGCATCCACGTGTTTCAAAGAGAGCGACTCAGAGCCTGCGCTTTGTCTCTTCTGACAAACCTGCTACTGGATGTAGTCTGGGGCAGTGGAAAGGAGAGATCTGCTCTGCTTCATCTAGAGGCTCTGTGCCTGCAACTGGCCTAACCAAAGGGGTTGATGATTTACCTTCCTGTTACTTATCCAGCAATACTTGAGCCTCTTTAAAGAAGAAATGTTCTACCAAGTGCCAAAATCATTTAGCACGTGCTGCGCATGCTGCAAAGCTGCTGGAGTTTGCTGGTAATAACAGAGGTAGCAAGAGGTCCTGGCAAGGATCGGAGCTGATGCTGTGGTAGGGCACTGGCTGGTGGTAGCTCTGGCTGGGCAGAGGAGGGGGCTTCCTTCCTCTGCGGGCAGCTCTGGTGGGTTTTCTAACCCCTTCAGTCACGTTGCTGAAGCAGACATTTACCGTTAGGTCAGGAAATATTGTTCTTGTATTGGTGGACTGCTCGAGTGAGAGGTTGGTTCAGTCTCTGAGCTGCAAATCAGTGCTGGGCTGGCGTGGAAGGACCCAGGGGCTGTTTGCGTTGCTTGTCCCCAAACCCAGCATGGCGCAGGTGGGTACGTAGGACTGTTGCTTTTGGAGGGTCCCCATCACTCTGACCCATCCCCAACATATCGAGTGGGCTGAGCAGGCAGGGCACGAGCTGCTGCAGGCAGAGGGGTCAGTGCGTGCCCTTCGCCGCTTTGTGCGTGCGAACCCAGGCGTGGTGATGGCATGGTCATTTTCTCTGCAGCAAATCAACTGGGCACCTCTTCTGAGAGAGGAAAAGGTGGCACCAGGTTGGTGGCCAGGGACGTGACCAGTGCTTTCCTTATTTGCCATCCACAAAGGAGGAGTGTGGCTGGAGAAAGGGTGGGTAGTGTGGATGCACCAGGGCCTGTAAATCATGGACAGCGTGGAGAGGCAACAAATCGAAGTGCCCACAAAGAGGGAATTGTATAGACAGCAGTAGATCAGTGGGTGTGTGCACAGTGATCCGTGTACGGTCAGACTGTAAGGGAAAAGGACGTGCCAGACCGGTATCCCTGGAAAGATGGATTGTGGCTATCAGAAAGCAAAGCACAAGGAGCTCTCTCTGGTAACAAATATTCAACTTCTCTGAAACAACTAGGAAATACACTGTTAGGCAGCTGGGAAAAGTTCCCCAAGACTGGCAGTTAATGCTGGTCGGTTACATTAACAGCGAAAAGCCAGTGACGTTCAGCTCTTTGCAAAGCAGCCCCGTCTGCCCAGGAGAGTTTGCAAGTAAAACCCCAAACGCTGGGGATGTGAGTCACCCCCCGTGTGGTCCTCTCTCTCGTCAGGGGGAAAGCGGCATCGGTGCAGGGAGAACCTGATGCGTTTTCCCAGTGCAAAATAACCTGATGGATTTTTTCTAGTCTCATGCCCATTGCTGGGGCTTCTGGCCTCTCCCCCGGGGCCAGCGCTCAGCTGCTCTGGCCTCCCGCACCTTCTTCCCTCCCTTCCATGTTGTTCACATCGTGGCTGGTTTTCTGACTGTGGAAGCAGTGATGATGAGGGATGCTCATTCAATTGGTTTAGCTTCTTCCTAAATCACCTGGTGCTGAGGAGCAATAAAGTATTTATTAGATGTTACGAAACCAAACCCAGAACAACAGCACAGTGAGCAGTTAAATATTCCTCCTTGCAGTGGTACCTGAACGGTGGGTGCCCTGAGGAGGAAGAGCTCTGTGCTGCTCTTGGTCTCTCTAGACAAAAGGCAGAGGTGCTTCCCCTGGGAATTACCTGCTGTCCCCGGCTGAACCGATTCCTGCGAGACACGGGTGATACTGATGGGCTGAGCCATCAGGGACCGGCATACAGCACTGCGGTGCAGCCTCGTGTCCTGGCTGCGGGGCAGACCCTTCTGGTGGGGTGCGCTGGGTGCAAGGGCACCGTCAGCCATCAGTGCACCAAAACACCCAGTCCTCGATCAGAGGTGTTCAAGCGTGGCAGTAAAGGGGGTCACCCCTCCAACCCAGGGGTGCCTTTCACCTGAAAACCTCCTTCTACAGAGTTCAGATCTGACAGCTATTCCAACAGCTGTCACATTGATGGATATGGCTTCATTAGCTGGTTTGAGTACACGTACAGCTGTGGATGGGTTATTCTGTAGCCTGTCACTGACAAATCAGCGGTTAGCCCTAAAACATTTGGCAATCTGCAATCTAGGATGGCTTGTCCTTGCAAACCTTCTGTTGGATATGGTACTGCTGTAGCGTAATGGAGGTTGCAAGGGACTTCTGGAGGTCTCTGGCCCAATTTCTCTGCTCAAAGCAGGGCTCCCTACCAAACCAGATTATGTTCACGCAATCAGGTTGTGAAAATTTGCAAGGCTGGAGATGCCACAGCCTCTCTGGCCCCCCATCTCAGTGCTGGACCACCCTCACTGCAACATTATGCAAGAATTCTTATAAATTCTTATGAAATGCTCCTTTCTATTAGCTTTTGAGGCATGTCATCTGTGGCTCTTGGACATTTAATACTGTTGGTGTGCATCATGGAAAGCTTGGAAAGGCAACTGTCCTGCGAGTGCAAGTCATCTTGTTTTCTTCACACATGCAGGTTTGAAAATTCACTTTAAAAAAGTGACTATCTGCAGAAGTTGTTCTGGTTCTTTGAAGTTCAATGCACCTAAATCTGAGACTCTGCTTTGAGCCCATCCATGATACAGCATGGGGTATAAAACGTCTTATTGTGTAATATAGACCCTAAGCAGCGAGCTGTATGGCCGTACTTATTCCTGCATGCTCAGACACAGCAAAACGTTCTGGAGAGAGGATGGATTAGTGGGGCACGTTGCTGTGTATAACTTTTTTTAGGGAACTTTTCTGTGCCAAGCAGCTCCTCTTTGCGATGTTTGCGTTCCCTCGGTGTAGGCGAAGGAGGCTGGAGACGATGTGCAGAGATGGTGCCAGCTGTTCACTGGCTGGAACAATTCTGGAGAAGGTGCCATGGCTCCGTGCATTCAGGTTTGCGTTCGGCTCTGAGTCAGATGGAATATGTGCAGAAATAACACGTAGCAAGAAAGCTGCCAGTGAGCGTTTGTCCCGAGGAGGCTGGTATGCCGTTTGCTGAGATCTCCATCAAGCACATTCAAGAAATTGCCTCTGTGATTTGCTTGTGACCATGGTGGGGACATGGCACATGCCAGAGATTGTTCCACCCTATTTCTGAGGTCACTAGATTGTGCTGGGAATGCAGTTTCTCTTTAAAAAAAATATATATTTAGACCAAGAAGGTAGGGAGCATTTGGATACCCAGATCTAGTCACTGGTGAGCTCTTCGCCGTAATTTAGTCTGTTATGGAGAAGACCTCTGCCAAGCTTCTTATAAAAAGCCGTGCAATCCACTAAGGATGCCAGCCCACAGCTCCATGGGAACGCTGCCTGATACCTGTGCCAGGAGTTCATCATCTCTGACTCAATTAATTACATTTTTAATATGCATGTGTGTATCTGGCAACTTAAGTACTCACATGCTTTAGATAGATAAAGGCTGTGAAACACTCTGCATAAACTTGCCACGATATTAACTTGGGAGAGTTCACTTGGGTCCAGAGTCACTGCATGCAAGCAGGGTGTTCTGCAATCTCTGTCAAATGCAGAAATGACTGTTACTTCTTTAACGGCTGTCACACACTGAAAGCAGTTGTGGGGAAAAGCAGTGAGGGTTGGAAAAGCGAGGGAAGGTAAATAGAATAAACTTCTTCCACCCACCACAGTACTCCTGCTTACTCCCAGTTCTCTACTTCTCTCCTGTGTGACGGCACCTGGATTTGTATTTGCATCAGGGGCAGGGATGCTCTGCCCCACCAGTCTTACACCCGCGGGGCTCGCAACCCAACAGGGCTTCGCCTCCGGCCGTAGCTGGTGCGAAGGCTGTGCTATTGTACCAATGGGCTTCGAGGGGGAAGCAATTCTGTTGTTTTCCCCTATTTGTAAGCATGCTACGGAAGGTAACTCAATGGGAAGTGGTTTGTATTGGCCCCTTAGTGGCCTTACTGGGTCTGCAGAAGCTGTTGGCTTGCTTCATGTGGATTTCTAGCTCATCGCTGGTGCCTCTAATAATGAGAGATAAAGTAACACCCCTGCCTTTAAAACACTTAAGCTTCCAGGTGGGTGTTCAGGGCACGTGCTCTTCTAAGCCTGTGGTGGGTTGGTGGCATTGCTTGGCCCTGCTTAAAGGCTTTGGAGCGTGATGTTGGGGCTGAGGTGACCCCCCCTGCCCCGGTCCAGCCTCTGCCGGGGAGGTGCTGCCTCCTGGCTGGCCGAGGGGCAGTTCTGGGCTTCGGCAGCAATGCCCTCGGTGCCTGACGGGGAGGGGAAGAGGCATAAAATAGGAGATGGAGCGTGCTGGGCAGATTTCGTTGACCTGCGGGGTCTGACTACCCTCCGCTTCCCGGCTGGCACTGACTTTCTGCACCAGGCGGCTGCTGCTGTGCTGCAGAAGCTAAATTTAATATGAAAGGAGCTTAATTCTGGCTCAGATTGTCTGCTTTCTTGATAATGTCCATAACAGTGGCACAGACACAGATCAATACACCAGTGCTGCTTCACGGTCTGGCGGGGATGGAAGACCGAGGGTTCCGTTAGCCAAGGACTGGGCCATGCTGCAGCCTGGTGTGATCAGAGGGGATCTCCTTTTCCCTGGGTGAGGAAAATACTTGCATAAAGCTTGGGGGCGAGGAGGCAGCAACTGACACTCCAATAGAGACAAATCCAGTGATTCATTTCCACAGCCCCCGGGAGCTCACATGTGAGCTGTGTATTGGGAGTTTCTAGGAATTTCAAGGAGCATCATTCGTTTTGAAGGTAGCCCATCAGTATTGAGGAAGGAGCATGAAATATTGCTGCTAGATGGCATTATAGAAATTGAACAAGCAAGGACTTCTGGAGGTTGTCCTAGGAAATAACCTGGAAAAAAACCAAACAAAAAAATGCCACGCACATTGTTAAAATCCCCAGAGAAAAGCCTCTTGGCTCAGAGTATCCGTGCTCTTAGTGTGTCTGTCTTTGTGCCTCAACACCCTGATTTCAGTGTTACCTGTAGTTTTCCTGTTTCTTTCCTTGATTTCATATGGCCTCTATCGCCCCATCGTTTCTGCCTGACATTCACAATGGTTGCTAATAGAAAACCGTCAATACATTTAATTAACATCCTGCTTTTCTCTTCTCCCAGATAATTAAATGCTTAATAAAAACAGACCTAGCACCTTCCCACAGGTGTCTTCCACTCGATCACTACATTGTCTCTGGCTCCTCTTATCGCTGACCCAGTTTTCTTTTCAATTCCATCAGGGCTTCCATCAGCTCAGATAGGTTTGGAGCCTCCTTTATGTCTGATGCTGTGCATATTGCCCAAGGACTCATGATGTCTAGGGTGCTATTGGCAAACGCCACGAAGGGTTTTAGGTACCTAACAAGGCAAATGGACTCTTAGAGCCAAAAATTAGATCCTGCCAGCCTTAAAGCCGGGAGCTTTTGGCAGTGCTTTTCCACAGGGCTCATTGCAGATGATGACCAAGGCTGAGGTGGGTCAGGTTAGAGGGACAATCCTTGCTCCAGCCCTGTGACGCTGAGCCTTGTTGCATGTGTGAGGCCCTGTGAAGTGTGGGCTGCTGTTTTGGGGGTGGCAATTACCCGTCTTTCCAGCACCCCCAGGGATGGCAAAGGCTGTTCCATGTTTTCTGAAGCAGAGCATATTGAGTCTTGCTTTATGTCACTTTGATGAACACCTCTCCATAAGCACCAGGATAAACTAATCCCAGATTATCACATCAAATTGCCATTGCTCACTAACCATACTCAGCGTGGTGTTGCAGAATTAATTACCAGTATTCATGATGTTCGTTACTGCAGTCCCTAAACACCCCGCGTGGCACATCATCTAGATCTAGTGATATTTATCGTTGCATTTTCCAAGTGGTCCCTCTCGTGCTTTTTATCACTAGTTGTGTTTACCAGGGTTCATTATGCTCTAGTTGTTTGGATCTCTGTAGTTTTTGATACTTTATTCAAAGCCATTTAGACATTTAGAGTGATTGCTTTTATTTTTCTTTTCCATTCTAATGGGCTGATTTCTTCTGCTGGCATACAAGTGGGGAAAAAAACCCCTCTTCTCTAGACCTTTTGGTCATTAGTAAACAGTTGTCCTAATTCTTACTGCTCTCTCTTCCCTTTAAGTTTGAAGTTGTCATATATACATCTTGTTTGCTTCCTTCTCTTTTGCCTAAATTAATTCTTATCCTCAAACCTGAAGTAGCCACGTGGTAAACGAGGCATAACTACAGTTAAATGCCTGCAGTGCTTCAGCATGAGCATTATCAGCATCTTGAGCTGTTGTACTGGCATTGCTGGTACATGACTTAAGTGCCTGCTGTGACTTTGACTGCACTGCAAACTGAAGATGTGGGTGTTTTTAGCTATATCTGTTTTTAAACTGACAGATAAATTGGCAAAATAATGTCATGTTATCTTACAAGGCTGGAACAAACCCTTGTAAACTTTCTATTGATGTCACTGTGCCAAAATAAGAACTATCTTGTAAGTTGTACCAGCTGTATGCTGGACAGAAGCTGTTTTGAGCAGCAAAGAGACAGCAGAGAAGGTCCTTGCTAGGATAAGTAGAAGAGGTTTGCGCTCATATGATCTCTTTGGCATTAAATTCTTTCACCACTGGTCCCGACTGCTGTTTTATATGTGACAAGCCAAAAGAAATAAGCAAGGAAAAAAAAAACAAACGAGGAAAGACCAAGGCCCTGGAGTGCTGAGGAGTGCCATCTTCAACAGCCAGCTTGCAAGGCTTCCCGTTCAGTGATAAAAACTTATCAGAGAGAGGCTAAATGGGGAAGAGATTGCGCTGAAACAGTCTCTTCCAAGCATGCACACAGCAGCTTGCTTTTGACTTGGGTATACCTGAAGCGGTAAAAGTCTTGTGTGCGTTTTGTGGTGGCAGAGTTGTTTAGAAGTGATGTTGAGGGTGGTTTTAGGTGCTCACCATGCTTAAATGAACTTGCCAGGCTGAAGAATGTGTGTGTGTGTGTACCCACGTATGGCTGATTCCTCATCTATTGCTGCAGTCCCCAAAGGAGAGCAGAAGTGCACATCATTAGCACCCTGATAATATATTGCAGAAGAACTAGTGGTTTTTTCCCTCATACATAAACCTTTCTTGACTTATTTTCTCCTTTTCCATGTTTTGCAGATAAGTAAGCAGCAGCTCCAGACAATCAAAGATCGTTTCCAGGCCTTTCTCAACGGAGAAACCCAGATTGTGGCAGATGAAGCATTTATAAATGCTGTCCAAAGCTACTACGAGGTAAGGAGAGACGATACAATATTAATGTGAATCCCTGTTCTTGCCACTATTCACAAACTGGGTTGAATTCTGAACTAATGTATTGTCCTTTATCAAACAGCACAAATCAAACGCAAGTGCAAGGCTTCTTCTGTCTGATGTCTGGTATATCACAAGGCTTGTGAGGTTCAGGGTTTGAACGTGCAGCCATATGGCAACCGTGGCAACCCCTACACCATGGTGTATCCTATAGCTTGATTATGGGGAAGATCGCCCTTCCTTTAAGCCCTTCCTTAAATATCTTCCTGATATTTTAAACAGTGTACTCTAAAACAGGGAAGATGGCACAATGCAAAATACATGTCACGTGCTCCCTCTGAAAAATACCAAGAGAAAACTGGGCAGCACGTTCAGTTCTCACTGAAGCTTTTGCATTGTGTCTAATGACTTTGGGATTTTCAGCAAGAGTCTTGTCTTTTCTCTTTGGTATGACAAGTGCTGTAAAGCAAAGGGAGAGGGAGGAGGATGTACATCTACAAAACTAGATGATACCAAAGAACATGAAGCATCATTCATAATTGTGCAAAAGAATAATTATGCATGTCTGTCTTTTTGCACCTCTTTGTATGCAGCCCTTAATGCTGCCTTTCTTATCTTTTCTCAGAAGGAAAGTGCTTCTGTTTTTGAAGGAAACAGTGCTTGTGATTTGTATGAGGAGTGTCGCTTATTTTTTTGTTAGCCTTTCTGCAAACCATTTCTCTTTCTCCCTAGAGCTATTCTGTCATAAAAGGTGAAGATTTTGAATTGCCTACATAAAATATTTCTCTGGAAGTGGAATCTAAGAGGGGACCAAAATCAGATACTAAAACTGAAGAGAATTTTAACTCTATAAAAAATGGCAGCAGCTGCTTCTGTGTAAGGAAAGCACAAATTATCCTGGATTAACTCTATTAAACCGGCCTAGTAGTTACTGCTCCATCATCCTCTGTACAGGAAGGAAGCTGAGAGTAATTTACATCTCTTATCAGAAAAGAAATTGCCAAGGGATCATCAGTTTATCCACAGCTTCACTGAACAGATGCTCTCAGAGAAAGTTTTCAAGATGGCGTGAGCTGCATTTTAGGATCTAAGAGCAACGTAATCTGTTCAGATAAGACTATTGGGCAGGAAAAGGAAACTGCTTAAAAACAGGCAAAATACATCCCCGTTTCACGGTGGGTCTGGCTGAAAGTGTGTCCTGACGAGCTCCAGCAGTCCAGTGCTGTGTAATTACCCCAAGTAACCAAGTGTACATGAGCAGTTGATCAGCTCAAGGTGTCTGCAAGCCCTATGTCTTCAGTTCAACTGGACACTCCACCTGCTCTGTCCTACTTAAAACAGGCCACAGAAAGTATAACGCATCTCTCTCTGTCCTTTAGCGCAACTTTCTTTTTCTTCTTTTTGACTGTCAGTCTCCTTTAATTTACCACTGTGTACTTTCAGCTTCTGTGCAGTTGTAGCATGGCTCTTCCTCGGCACCATCTGCAGTGGCACAAGGCAAAGCCTCGCCGCAGAAAGCCCCTGCCCCCTGTCAGTGCCTGAGCAGCGTTCCCTGCTGATGGTGTTCTCCTTCCTCCCTTCTCTGCAGAGGGGTGCCCACCCTTGGTCGAGCCATGGTGCAATCGCAGCAGATCCTGCTTATCTCAGCTCCTGCAAATCTCAGAGTTTTATGCAGTTGACTGTGCCTTGGATAGATGCTACCTAGAGATAGGCGTTTAGGTATTGACTTATAAAGCTGCATGGTGGCTTGGAAAATACTAAAACTTGGTTTTTTGCTCAGCTGAAACTGGTCATCTCTGTGCAGGACATGGCTGGTGTTTCTAAGGGGTCCACTTACTGACAGTGCAGAATAGGTTATTACCTGGGGAGTGATTTCTATTTTGCTGGAGAAAGAAAGAGGTAGAGGTGACATGGTAGGTCAGGGATGCGTTTGTTCTTGCCATGAACATGTTTGCATGGCCACATTCTGCTGTTAAGTCTGCTGTCACGGGGTAAGCGTGTGATTGCCAGTCTTAGACTAGTTGACGGGCCGCTATCAAATTGAAAGATGGAGTGAGCTGAGCAGGCTCCACTGCGAAGCACCGCTGTGCCTGCAGGAACGCTGCAGATCCATGTGTGCAAAATGGGCCCAGCACGCACCAACAGACACTCCAGGAGACCCTGTCTCATGTCTTTTTACTTCCAATGAGTAAAGCTTCGTCTGTCAACCAGCACTTTACTCAGCAGTCCCTTCAGTGGGTGTTATGGAAATGCTTTGTTAGACCCATTTCCACTCTGCCGTGGGCAGATAGAGCCAGGACCACAGGTGACCTGGGGGGCTCGTGCATGGACGTGGCAGGAGATGCCTGACCCAGCTCACAGAGGCCAGTTCCCTTCTGCATGCTCCTCTGTATGCACCCACGCTAGGCTTTTGCTCCGGCAATTCTAGACTCCTGGCAATCCTACTAGGCAGCCTTACAGCTGGGCGATTCACCTGGTATTTTCTAAAGAAAGCAGCTCGCTCTGCAGGACAAAACACCTCTCATCTTTTTTTATCTTCCTATTTCACGGTCTTTTTCTGCTCCTTTGTGTCTGACTGGCGCTCCCCCCGCGCCTGCCTCCTCTCTGCCAGCCGCAGCTCTCCTGTCTTCTGCTGGCTGCTGCTCCGCACCCAGGGAGGATAAATTGGGGCTCAGGGGAGACGGGGAGTCAGGTCTGTCTGCTCGCAGTGCCGTCACCCCTCTGATGGGGGGAGGACCACGGATAACCACAGCCACTGGTGCTGGCAGGTATGGGATGTCACTAGCGCTGTCACACAGGGTCAGGCCAAAGGCAGCCGGAGAGGATGATTAGAGAGGGGATGTGGGAGCCGAGGGCTGTACACCCTGACCTCCCACTGTTTCCAGCAGTCAGTGTGCTGGGGACTTTCTCAGCTGCCTCGGGAGCTTGGATTTTGATAGCTCTCACCTATTACTTAAAAGCACCTGCACACACCTGGGTGTTATCACTCATATTTAAGCACTGCAAGGAGATGAGGTGCTGGTATCGTTTCAGTGTGGACTGAAGAGGCTACTGGTGGCATCCTGCCTGTCTTGTCTGCAGGGAGCGCTCCCCAGCCCAGTGATGTTGGAAGGAAACAGCCCAGCTCTTCCTCAGCAGCGTTTTTGGGCTGGTCCTGGAGCAAAACCCACTACCACTGCTGACAGATGCCTATGCCATCAAGCATCTGTGAACATGGAGTGCGATGTTGCTGATAGGTATTTAAAAAAATCTACCATGTCCTTAGGTCATCCTCAAGCTCTTTAATTATTGAGAGCTGACAGATATACCCCTGTGCTGGCACAGCTTCTTCCCAGCCTGCTGCATTCATCCCTTCTCAGCATCGTTAATAAAACAGCAGTTCTTGCTGGGCATTGATTGCTCTCCTGTGTTCAGGGCTTGGGAGAGGAGAGCCAACACAATATCCCCCTGTCCCTCTCTTGCCCTTCAGCTCTGCATCGTTCCCATGGCATCTCCTAGTCTGCAGGAGTCTGTTACATTTTGACCCTTCTGCTGCTCTTGCAGTGGGAAGAGCATCTTCATCAAACGCCTTCTCCCTCCCTTCTGCTGTCAGTGTCCTGCACCTTGCAGGCTGCTCTCTCTGCAAAGCCTTCCCAGGCACCCTCAAGTTGTGCTGAGCCATCCTGTGCTACTTCAGCAGAGCTGGAACGGGAAGGGATTTGGCCTCATCCACCTGTGGCCGTGTCACCTTTTAGCGATCTGAGTTGCCTTGGTGTTTACCCATCAGTTTGCAAAGATCAGGCCATTCGTCCTTGTCCTTTCCCAGGGTGTTTTAATGGTGCTCTTGCGGTGCTGGTTGCCCAGGGTGGAAAGACCAGGGTATGGGAGAAGTGGGACATGTTATTTAACTGAAGTAACATTAAATTAATTAATACAATGCCATTCCTGTCATCTTGTGACAGCAGGGCAGTCTGCAGAGATCTCCTCCAGTGTAGTAGCTTAATGTAAGCCTGCTCCTTGCACAGGTCAGAGGTTTCCCAGGGGCCTGGCTACCAGGCTAAATGCAAAGCAATGCTGTTGACTTGAGGAAGATGACTGGGCTCCCTCTAACAGGGCAGAACTTGGGTAGGTGAATGTTGTTGTGCAGTAACTTCCTTATTCAAACATTTGATAGAGCAAAATATAATCCTGTTTTCCCAAAGTGCATTTACGTATCTGGTGAGGTGCAACCACAACATCGCATGAAGTCCTAATTACATCAAAATGTTCCATTTTAGCGGATGCAAAGCAGAAGCTTCACCTGATTTCATTATGCTTCCCAAAGTACAGCAGAAACCTCTGTCCATCTGGCAACATGTGGTTGTTGAGTGAGGAGCTGGAAAGTGTACTGGCAGCCAGTTAGTGGGCTTCCCAGCAGTGAAACCATGTTTTGTGGTACTTAAGGGGGATTTGGGGATTTTTTTAACTGACACTATCTGAAGTCACCCTTTTTTTGCAGGTATTCCTGAAAAGCGACCGCGTTGCTAGAATGGTGCAGAGCGGAGGGTGCTCAGCAAATGACTCCCGGGAGGTCTTCAAGAAGCACATTGAGAAGAGAGTGCGCAGCCTGCCAGAAATTGATGGCCTCAGCAAGGAAACGGTCCTGAGCTCTTGGATGGCTAAGTTTGATGCTATTTACCGTGGGGAAGAGGATCCCCGCAAGCAGCAGGCTAGGATGACAGCGAGCGCTGCCTCAGAGCTCATCCTCAGCAAGGAGCAGCTCTACGAGATGTTCCAAAACATTTTGGGGATCAAGAAATTTGAGCATCAGCTTCTGTACAATGCATGTCAGGTAAGGTCCTTCTCCCAGGCTGGGTGGGAATGGAAGGGGTTTTCTTAGGGAAGGGCTTGCCAATGGGAAATATTGCTATTATGAACTGGAAACTTTGGGTTTGACCAGACTGTTTTTGAGAGAACTTCCAACAAGGAAGTGGAGTTTCGTTCATGGCAGGACTTCTGCACTGCCAGTTTTGTTCCGGCTGTCCAAGTAGGCCTCCTTCTCTTGTTTGTGCTTGTTTTCTTGTGAAATCCCAAAGGATTGCTGAGTTGGGAAAATTTTATTCCTCCAGCTCTGTGTCTGGATGACCAGGTCTTTGATGGTGCCTAAGTGGGCTGTTTTGCTGTGACTTGCTTGCCTTTCCTCTGTCACATCACCAATCTAAATGACAGAAGTACATTCTGGCAGCCTGCAATAACCTTATTAGTACTTGAAGCTCAGATGCCCCTGGGGTAGATGTCTTATGCAAACTCACTTACTGAGGTTGTACGGGTTCTCCTGAAGTAGACGGAGCCCCTGTGACCCCTGCGTGCCTGTGGTGGAAGGAGACAGTGGTCCCAAACACCCTCAGGGTGGCTCTGCTTGTGCTATGAGTTCCCAGACAGATGAAAACTTTTCCCATTCCTGTCTTTTTCTCCCCCAGTAAGAGCCAGTTCCCCAGAGGCGTAGAGCTGGGACTCTGTAGCGCTGCTTGCATTTCCAGCAGCTCTTGCTGAGGTTTGTCAGTGGCTGTCCAGGCTGTTGGTGACCCAGATTATGGTCCCCTGCTATCGGATATAAATATCACAGGCAGGTTAAAGGATGTCAGAGTCACAAGGAGGGTAAGGTAATGCTGTGGAATGTTTTCGGAGGAGGAGCAGACCTCAGTCTCTCCCCCGTAATTCAGGGCTTCAGCTCCTTACTGAAACTAATACATTTGAGACCAATTCTGTCTGTCTTCTGTCTAGACATTTCCAATTCTTTTTAAGACATAGAAAATTATGTTTGATCTGTTTTTTCTCCTGTAAAGAGCTTAATTATCTTGCGTTTGGTTTTCCTCATCTCAGACCTTAATGGCAGAGTAGGGAGAGGATAATAAATGTCCTTGAGTAAGGCATCTTCATAGCAAAAAAGCAACAGCAAGGACTGCATTGGTCCTCGTAAATTATATTTACAAACCAGATTTTATGCCTCCATCTTCTGTTGGAGGACTTCTTTAAAATCAAAACCATAATGTCTTCAGGGATGTGTTGAGAGCAGAGTCAGTTTTGCAGTGTTTTTTTTAACTTAAACCAACTCAAATGCTGTGTCTTTCATCCTTCCTTGACCTGTGCTCAGCTAAGGAACTAGGGTGGTTTTGCGTGAGCGTGTGTGTGATCCTATTCTCTTGCTTTGTGGGTCCCGGTGATGCAGAAAACAGTATTTAATCATGGCTGCCCTGCTTTGTGGATGATGTCTGCTTATGAGAGCCTTTCTGGCTGACACCACAAACCCAGTGGCTACTCCCTGCAGATTGCCCCATTGCATTGAGCAACCTGTTTCCTGCAGTAGTCCTGGTTTTACTCTGAAAGTGAAGGATTTAATTCTGGGTCTTTTCTAATACTCAGAGGCAGAAAACCTGTAATTTAAGTTTCTAGAGAAAGATGTCATTTCTGTTGAAAGCAAGTATTAGCACGGGAGTTACTCTGGTTTTAATACCTGGATAGTGAGGATTAGCTATGCAGAAGGGAAAAGCCCTTTATACAAGGCACGGCTCAGAAAGCTGCCAGGCCAGCAGTTTTACAGCCTTTTGGTATTTTCCTGGGGTACAGTATGAGTTGTTACGGTCCTATGGTGCCAGCATGGTGGGGTGGGAGCCTGCCCTGCGGGGAGCGGAGGTGGGAGCAGGTCACTGCTGCTCCTTCTCCCGTTAGGTGCTGTAGGGAAGGCAGCAGTAAGCACCCAGGGAAACTGCAGGCTTTGCTGTGGAGACCCTTATTTCGGTGTTACCTGTGGTCATGTCATCTGGGCTATAGCAGAGGCATATCTGGAGCTTTCTGGCCACCAGCAGCCCTTAGGAGAACAGCAGTAGCTGCTCTGCACTTCCATCTTGCAGTGAAGCACCAAAATTGGTGTTGACTACTACTTCTTCCCACAGGGTCTCAGCCATTGCTTGCAGCCAGTCTGTTGTAGGGTATAAGTAAAACCTATCAACCTACATATGTTTTTGTTTGCTTAGCTTCTATGGGGAGTTCCTGGCAAAAGTTGAAGGTGCTTGCCACTTGGCTAGTGTGTTTTCTGCAGCAGAGCTGCAGGGGAGAGAAGAAAATGATACGGAATGAGCAGTGATTCGGTAACCTGCCCCTTTTCCCCCATGAAAACTTCCTCCTGATCTCTCATGATGAAGCATCGGTATCAGCCCTGAAACAGGAGATTTTTCCCTTTCCCACCTAAACTTTAGTAGCAACTTACTTCCTACTGCAAAAGCTCTTGCTGTTTGCACAGGGCAGATTTCAAAGCCACAATGGCAGTTGGGTGCCCGATTGCTGCAGGCTGGAGATGCAAGTGAAGCCCTGGGCACTGCCCTTCGTGGCTTGGAAACTCTCCCGTGCTGTAACCCCTTGGACTGCGCTGAGCCGCTCTGCATCGGAGTGGGAAGTCTGACACCGATTAGGGAGCCAGAGGCACGTGCCAACATTACAGCACTAAAGCCAGAGACATCTGGAGAGAGGAGAATTGCGTGTACAGCGTTGCAGCAGCCTGGATGGGTGCTGGGTGGGAGAGGACCCGGGGCAGCTGGAGGGGAGGAACGGCTCCCTGCTTTACATGTAGATGTGTGCTGTGGCCACGGCAGGGCTGGGACTGGCTTCTGCAGGACTTTCTTCCAGCCGCTTGCTCCCTCCCCCGCCCCACCACTTCACATTTTCATAAAATTTTATTTGCCGCATCTGTCTCTGTTTGACAAGCCGTCTTCTGTAAACAGCTCTGCTCTGCCAGCCTGTCCTGAAATCAGCAGTGAGCTCCCTTCCCAGCTGGGTTTGCAAACACCTCTCAGCCTGCGCCTGGAGCTGTACTTGCAGCACAGGGCACACCTGTTGAGCTTTGGAGCACTGGCCGCATAACCTCTAAAAATGGTCATTTATTTCCATTGTGCTGTTTTGGTTTGGTCCGGATTGTGTTTCGGTCAGAGTCAGCCTAAGCAGTGCTCATTTGCCTCCCTTTGAAGACACAGCGACTCTGTTGGTCTGACTCTTGTCTCGTTGGAATTAATTGGAAGTACAACTTAAATTTTTTTCGTAATAATTTGATTGAAGCTTCTGTCACCTGTTTTGTAAGAACAAAATATCTGTTTGTAAATAAGCTGTAATTAAAACAAAAAGCACTGGCGTTTTCCTGGATGTGCTGAAATTACAATATTCCCAGAAATGCCGTGCAGGCTCAAGTTGTGCACATGTGGGTGATTAATACATTCACTTTCCTCCCTTGGGCAGCGGACAGGCTGCTCCTGCCGGAGCCCACCGCAGACCCTGGCTCGGCAGCCTGCCATGGTGCCAGCCGCAGGCTTTGCACTGAGACTGAGCAAACCTCCCAAACAACTCTGGGGGCAATCACAAGCTTCCCAGTGGTGGTTTGGCACTGTATAAACTACGCTTATTTTTGACCTACGCTTGTCTGCCATGCATGGGAGGAATTGGGAAACAGAGCCTTTTCCCTGGCAGGCTGTCTGAATGCCATCACTCTTTCTGGAGCGGCAGTGTGGGGCTGTTAATGCAGTTTATCAGTCAATCACCTGTCTTCAGAAAAGCAAAGCCTATCAGCTTCTCCTGTTGCTCTCGTCTGCTGGGAGCAGAGGGGCTGGCTGGTCTGACATGCTCTCCCTTGCTTTGGTGTGCAGGGTGCAACTGCCCCAGGGACTATGTAAGGAGGCAAGGGGTAAGAAGGCTTTGCCTAGTTGTTTTCCTCCTAAAGCATGAGCAGGAATGGTGCCGAGAGCCCCTAACACTTGCTTGAACTTCTCCTGCAGTCTGGAAGGAAGGTGCTTTATGTGGCCTCCTGTTATATCATACTGACTGATTGCATGACGATTACATCACTAGGACAGCATTTCCATTGACTTCTGAAACAATATTTTGTTTGTGCAGAAGGAGGGTGATTTCTAAAGGGATTATATATATATATATATATTTAGTACAATATCCCCAGGTGGCATGAGATAAGTATATTCTAAATGTGATAGCAGTGATATAGCAGGATCTGGGATAGCAACAGAGCAAAAGGGATTGATGCAGTTGGAAAGGCTTTTAGGAAACAAAGATGGGAAGTGGTGTTGTAGCAGAATGGTTGTGGAGATAACGGTGGTGTTAAGCACAACCTCTGACTAAAGCATTTTAAATAATACTCAGAGGCTTGAGTTTTTTGCATAACATAAGCTATGTGGCTTGGTGTTTCTGCTCCACTGGAGTCAGTGTGGGAATTGAGTATCTCTGGTGCCAGCAGCGAGCTCCTCTGCTGTGCAGGAGGCATCGTGGAGGGAGAAGTGTGTTTCAGTCTTGGGTTTCTGGTCCAGAACCTGTTGGCAAGGCTTGAGTTTAGCTCTCCTGCTTTGTAATTAACTTGTGACTGTGGAAGGGTCATACAGGAGCTATTTTCTATAACTGTTGGGCAATTGCAAACTTGGATCTTTGCTGCAGTTGGCATTTCCTTGGGTATAAGCCGTGTATTTCCCACTGACCTTCATGATGGCTGAATTGCGGCAGCATCTCTGAAAATCAGGCTGTGGCTTTCTCTCCATTTTATTCTTCCCCAGTTGTAGGGCAGTGATTTACTTTTCTATCTCAGACTGTGTTTGAAAGTCATTTTTAGCAACAGTGAGAAGAAAAAGAGCTAGTACAGTGCTGTTCAGTTAATCCAGCAGCAGTAGCTGATGTCCAGACCACATCTGCGATGAGCTGCACACTTCCATCCTCCTGCTTTGGAGGAAGCGTGGGACTCTGGACTGTCCCTGCAGGACTGTCTGAATTCACAGGCTTCACAATCGGACTTTCTCTTCTTTCCTGGGCCTGAAGTGTCACATACGCTCTGGTATTCTTGTTAAACGTGCAAAATACCTGTGTTAAGCTTCCAATTTCATCTAATTCCCTTAGATATTAGATTTGAAAACAAATAACTAAATACATGCATGTCAAGCCTGCTGAGTAATACATGGTAATACATGTGGTTTTTCAGCATCTGTAGAAGGTAAAACATCAGAGAAGCATGCATGTGTGAGTGGGCTACAACACAGACCGAGTCCCATCACTGTCTGGTGGCTATTTTCACATAAAGGGCTGGAAGCCTCTAACCAGTGCAACTGGAATTGTTTCATAAGTTTGGGGGGGCCTGTGATTTTAGCTAGGAAACACTTCAACCCAAATTTTGACGACCAGAGCTGGCTTAAAACTAGAATTCACTGTTTTGACATTTATTTTTGCAGCTGAATTAGGACACTGTGTCCAAAGGCTGACATTTCTCACAAAGCAGAAAGTTCCACTGCCAAAAAAATTGGTTTCAGAAGTGTTAGCAGAAAAGATATTTAGGATTTCTGTCCTGAATCAAATGTTTGATTTTAGCTCAAGTCAGTATTAGAGATGATTTGCTGAGGTGGTATCTCACCTTCTGCCCTTCTCTCATCTCTGCAGTTCAGGTGCTTTTCCCAAACTTCATTTCTTGACTCACTGCAGTGCATTGAGCCCATTGCAGAAATGCTGCGGTGGTACTTGGAAGATGCAGCCCAAGTTAGGGCAGAAACAAGTAGGGACAGAAAACCCTGTGAGGCACTGTAACAGCTCAGACAGTGAGATGAAGGTTAAGGTGACCTCAGAATAAATGTTTGATTTGTGTGTATCCTCCCCAAACCAAGTATTTAATTTAGTTTGTTGTGATGAAAAATTCCCAGGCATGCCTTGCGATGACAATTAAGCCCAGGTTGTTGCGCACAGCGTGGAGTTACCTGTCTGTGCACATCTCTGTGTCCCTTCAAGTCAGAGATACAGGGGTTTAGTATCAGATCACTCCCTTCTGTTCCCTATTCATCATTTTTAAAGAACATAAACCAATTCCTTTTTATTCTAGCTTCATCTTGAAGCTCAATGCCTGTGAAATGGCCATCCGCAGTTCTGGGCATTTAAGCACTAATGCTGGCTATAACAACCCCTCCAAAAGGCCAGAAGGTTTTGCTTCAGCCCCAGAGTCCCTGCAAACAGACCATCATGGGGGGGGTGGCGAGCCAGGGCTGCAGCGGGGCTGCAGGCAAGGACCAGCGAACGTCCGTGGGATCCTCTCTCCAGGGCTGGATACCTGGATGCTGTGGACAACCAGCGGCTTCAGCCAGCACCGCTGTCCCCCTTGCAAATCCGCAGGGCATCAGCCAGACCCCTTGGCTTTTTTTCCCCCTCTTTCACTCCTTCAAAACACCTTTCGGTTGCTCCACCTATCTCCACACTGTGAGCGTTACCCCCCCACACCTTAAAACAAAGCCACCACCAATAAAATGGGTTAAGGTGGTTTTGAGATGATCAAAAGCCTCAAAATCCATAAAGCATCATACTCTGTTTTCAGTAATTCAGTATTTATTTCCATGGAAACGGAAATGGCAGCCTGGAGCCTTCTGCAGGGTTGTAATTACTCCTGTAGCAGCCAGTGGCAGCCGCAGCATGCCTGTCAGGGCTCGAGCATCTCCCAAAGACAGCAGTGATTTAGTGCCCGATGGGAAATTGAAAAAGAAAAAAGCATTGGGAAGTGAATGAAATTTTCTCCTTCATAATAACACGACATAGGTCCTTTGGGGAGGAGGGGGAATTGCCCTTCTTCGTCGACTCAGGGTGCGATACTTTGAAGAGTGACATTGGCATGGGAGGGCAGAGAAACTGAGAGGGGACAGAGCAATGTCGGGGATGGGGCAAGTCCGATGTCTGCCTCCGTTGGACCCTCGGCTGCCAGCCACCCCGTTTGGGAGAGGTTTGCTGATGAAGGTCACCCAGGAGGTACAGAGCGGTCCCTTGATTGTCCCTGTTGGTCCCATGTGGTACAGAAACAATGACCCTACATGTGATGCATCGTCTAGTGTCTTTATAATTAGGAGCAGCAGAGGCGGTTGAGATGGGACATCTGTCTGCTCCAGCATCCGACACCTGGTCTCCTCCAGCATCCAACGGAGAGCTGTGGGGAAGAGCTAGGCTGGTTGGAAGAGGACATGGCAGTGAGCAGGGCAGCCCTGCCAGCCCAGCAATGTGCCCCAGTGCTGTTGCTTTTTGGGGAGGAAAATGCAGTGATTGCTCTCCGCCAGGGTGGGACCTGCTGCCCCAAGCTGTCGTCACCGAGCATCTGATTTGCAGAGACACGTATGGACCTACGTGTGCGCCCATTAGCTGTAGGATCAGCTTATGTTCTGTGCTGTTATGGACTTACAGAACAATCTTGGCCCCCGTAATTAAATTTAAAGCAAATTAGCTCTTCTATTAAACAAAATAAATCTGATGTAGCCTAATGCTGTATTCTCTAGCTATGGCTGATCAATCGCTCCTGCAAAGAGCAGGCAAATGCTGCTGAGCAGATGGTCTTGGCTGAGGCATGGTCAATTAAACTAATTAAAGATGCTTTCATTTAATCAGAGGGTGTTTTAACCCTGTTAGCTGCCAGTTGGGGATGTATGTTTTCGTGCACTAGGAACTTCCAGTTCTGGCCCTACTATGGAGATCTTCTGGTTCTACAGTCCCTTTACAGAAACCAGGCTACAGTGTGCAACCGAAGAGCAGATGTTTAGCAGAGAAATTATAATGTCATGTAACAATAGTGAAGACTTGCAGAGGGAAAGTCAGTCGTTTTCTTCTAACACTAACCAGAGATATTTATTAGACTGAAGAAGTCTTCTGCACTGAATCCTTCCCACGCTACCTCCTGCCAGCCTTCCCTCTGGGTTTAGGGGTGTGGATGCCTCTCCGCAGCCTAGCCAAATGTCCCTTGTTCCACCAAACCAAGCGGTGGCTCGTTATGGCGTATTATTCAAGGGACAGAAAATGGTTTCAGCATCCAGACAGGTTCTGGAGCAGAGGAACAGCCTCTTGTTTCTGCTCTCTGCTGCCATGCAAAACGTTTTGGCTGCTGAAAGCCCCTCCGCCACAGTGTTCTGGAGATGGATTTAGTTCATTACTTGCTGCAGAAGCACATGGGGACTTCTCTGAACCAAAGCCCTCTTTTAGTTAGCTTAATAGAGCACTCAGTCGTTATTTGTCACAACTGGGCACCCTCGCTGTTTCCTGACCCCCCCCTTCTGATCTGCTGCGCTGCTCCCCTGCCCTCACTGTAAGGGGTTGACACCACTTGCCAGCGAGGCAAGTGCGACCAAGACAGCTCGTTAGCCTAATGGAAAAGCATGCAAAAGTATCTCAAGAAGCAGCAGTAGAGAGGACTAAGGCATCCAGAGCATTAGTGACCCCTTGCTGGGCAGCACTGAGGGGCTGCAGCACGCCGGGACCAGTGGTCCTCTGCATTCCCAGCAGCTCGTACAAATTAAATTAGAAACAGTTGTGCTTTATCCAGAGGCCACATGGGCAACTTCACGCATCAGGCCAGATCTATCCTGCTACAGCAGTATTGATCCCTGCAGGTACATTAGGGCTAAAGTCAGGATGATTTTCAAGATGTTCATCCTTTGTGAAATGGTTTTTAGTCATCTCTTTAGCTAGGGGTTTTTGTGGTGCCGTATCAGCTGAACGCTCTTCGTTGTCTGTGTGGACTGATTAATTTCCGCAGTTTAAGGTTTAAATTGCCATCAAGATATCTCTTCAGTTTTATTTTTGTTTCAATTGGCCCATGAATACTTTTCATCATCTGCATTCATGCTGCAAAGGAATGCATAAAAAATAACCATGGTTACCTTATAAAATATCAATGACTTGACATTTTCAATCTACCTTAACCCCTCTATTTAGGGACTGCTAATTCTCTGCTTTCACTGAAAATCTAGGTGTTGGCATGGCTTTCCTGCTGCTTAGCCAGATTTTTTTTTTCCCCCCGTTAGATCAGGAGCCTCATTTCTAATGTGTGTTTATTAATATAATGCCATTTCCCTACCACCACCTTGCATTTTGGAAACAATAAGTTGAGTGATGAATTCCTGGCTCTGGGTAGGAGTAACTGGGGAAAAGTATGAAGGACTGAAGTAGCTGATGATGTGCTGATCTGTTGATGCTGCCATTTGCAGACTAGCAGAGGTCTCTGGGAAGGGAAGCACTTCAGCCCTGAGATTATTAACTGGGATACCTGTTCTGGTGTCTGCTGCCTCTGCAAGTACCTGGCTGCTTCCAGCTCTGAGCTTTATTATAGGAATAGATCAGAGCAGAAGGGAGGGTCAGGAAGATGGACCATTCCTGGCACAGCTGTGCAGAGGGAAATGCTGAAGCGGTGGGGAAGGTTTTGCAGAAGCTAGAGAAATAGGAAAAGTTCTTGAGCATCATAAAATGTGACAACATTCAGGAATTATAGCTTGAAACCATTTCAGTGGAGAGGAGATTTGGGATGGCACAAAATATAAACCCCAGAGGTGTTACCTTTGCATTGGCAGAGAGGAGACTACTGATAGAAATGGGGGAGCAAGTGGAGAAGTTGCTGAATTCAGGGAAACCCCTTGGCACTGAAAAACCCAACGATCTCGTGGGGCACATTGCCACTGCGCGGGGTGGCATAGCCTCAAAACACCTGGTGGGTCTGCCCAAGGAGAAGCCAAGCCAAACGTTGTCCATCGTGGGGGAGGCGGTAGCCAAAGGTGATACATAAAATCAGGTCTTTATTGCTGATCCCCCAAAAAAAGAACCTAAAATGTAACTGAGATGGGTTGGAGTGCGAATTCTGAGTTGGGCTTCCACGTGGTCTGGTTCCCAGAGGTGGCATTCGACTCTCGAAATGCCATGTTTATTTTGAGCGATCTCTCTTGCTTCCCTAACTTTGAATTCAGTGCAACCCACCGTCCGTAAAAACCGGTTCCTCAGCATGTCCTGTGTTTTATTAGGAAAGGAAAATATCACTCCTCCTCTTTGTCTTTACCTCACCCAGAGATGGTGAGCGGAAGACGTGACAACGAAATGACCCCACTGGCCCCCTTCGGAGACAGTAATCTTGTTTTTTCTTTGAGCAGCATTTGTTCCCTGCAGTACATGTTCCTGTCAATCAGCCCAGGAGGCCCTGGGAGACAGAAGGGGTGTTATCCAGACCTCTCTCTCTTTAAGCAAGGAACTGCTAGCTGCAAAAGAACCCATATGTGATGCTTATCTTAAGGAAGGCTGGAATACTTAATAAGACATAACTGGTGCATGACCCTGCACTATGTTAATGCCTCTCTTTCTCTTCCTTTTAACTGGAAATACAATGCAGCTGCTAGAATTTAATTTTGCATGTAGGTCTTTAATTTGAATTCCACATGAAAACCTCAATGCTTTGCAGCACTTCAACCCTCACTCCTGTATTTTATCACTGAAATGCTATTGCTTTCCTGAGGAACTTTCAGTGCCTATCTCATGAACAAAATGGAAAGATACTGTCATAGTTGCATACAGCAGGGGTTATACATGGTCGTGCTGGATGCTTGTGCCAGAGCTCCAGGGTCTTTGTGTCAACCAGCAATGTCTTGTTGGAGAATCTGGACTGGTTTTCACTGAGCTGTGCTAGCCTGACGTTACACACTACTCTCAGTTTTCTTTTTATCGTCTTAAATAGAGAGATCATTCTTGTGACATACATCATCCACTAAGTGAATATTTTGAAAGTTCTGTATTAATATTTTACTGAGTTTTCTCTAATCTTTATTTCTGAAAGAGGTGGTTTCTCCAAGGCTGCTTCTACCCCTTTGCAATCGATATCATGTTCAGTATTTCAGAAAAGAGATCTATTTAAAAAATAGATGTGTTATTCACCAGTCCTTTCCTCTACTCCCTACATTTCATTCTTCAGACTACCAGTGTTTCTGTGTCACTTGACAAATGCTTCATGCCACAGCTTGGGATGTGATAGACAGTGTCATTTTAATTCAGAAAAAACTTTGGGAGTCAGATGGATCAGGCCATAGAAAGTACTGCGTGAATATAAAATACATCTGGGTTAATCTTCCAGTTTGCATCTAAAAAAGTACCAAAATAAAAAGAGAATAGGTATATTTCTTAAGAGAAATGAGGTGCCAAGAATTTTCTTCAAAAGGATATCAAAGTAGGCATGTATTTGTTCCCACTGAGCAGACTTAAATTGGGAAATGATCAACAAACTAGGTTTCATGCATTTCAAAGGCTCAGTCTCAATATTCCAAACTATAGGGAATGCAACTTATATAAGCTGTTCCTTACCTCTATTTCAGTGTTGAGTTTTCATATTCAATATACTATGGTTTTTCTGGAACATCTGATTCTATTCATGTTTTGTGAGAAATTAGAGTGCAAGTTCAATGGGGAATTAGATGCAAGACAGCTTCAAATATAGCCTCTCGTGTATTTAAAAGGCAGCTGTAGTAGCTTAAAGTCATACAGAAACCGTGCTGGCCTCCATTGCACAGACTTTGTTGTATAATGCAGGGTGGCACTGATATTTCCTAGCAGGAGTGATCTATGCGTTTTTCATGTGTTGTAGCCTTTGGTCCAGTTCTTCTGCCTCTGACATAGAGGACAGTAAGAAAATAGGGAGGTGATGGCACAACATTCTTTGTCGTTCGGTGTGAAGTCTTTGTAGAAACGTCATTGCAACAAAAGAGGGAAAATTATTGCATCCCCCCATTTAACAAAGAGTAGGATGGTGTGACAGCCATTCCTTCCAAAGAGTATTTTCAGATTAAAGGCAATATTGCGCTGAAGTTCATATAACATGGGAAGACCTAGAAGACAAAGGAGAGACGTATAAGTGTCTCTGCAGGTTGTGCAGCCAGCTCAAAGTCAGGCTTCAGGGGCACGTGTTTTGCTGTAGAGGCTGTAAAGTTGGAGACTGTTGTTACTAAACATTGACAGCTATGGCAGGGAAGCGAGCAGAGTTTCCCAGCACGGCTGTATGTGAGCCCCGAGTGCTGGTGGCCCAGGAGAGCGCAGTGGGGGCTGGAGGTTGGAGTCTGAACCTTGTGGTGTCCCCGTGTCACTGGGCTCCCAGTCACAACCAGTTTCCTGCGCCCTGTGGGCTCCTGGGCACTGGGGGAGCCGAGCTGCGTGCTCGTGTGTTCATGCTTGACCCTTAAACCTTCCTTAGAGTGGGCAGAGGAGGGGCCGGCCGAAATTATAGGCTTTTCGCGCAACAAAGGAGAACAAAGTGCAGATGCATAGTTTTGCTGTCCTCTTCTGAGCGTCTGTTGTAGTTTAACCCCAGCCAGCAACTAAGCACCACGCAGCTGTTTGCTCACTGCCCCTGCACCCAGTGGGATGGGGGAGAGAATCGAGGAAAAAAAAGAGGTAAAACTCATGGGTTGAGATAAGAACAGTTTAACAGAACAGAAAGGAAGATAATAATAATGATAACAACAATAATAAAATGACAATAATAATAATAAAATAAATGAAATACACAAAACAAGTGATACACAATGCAATTGCTCGGCACTTGCCAACCGATGCCCAGTTAGTTCCCAAGCAGCAATTCCCCCCCAGGCCAACTCCCCCCAGTTTATATACTGGGCATGACGTCCCATGGTATGGAATACTCCTTTGGCCAATTTGGGTCAGCTGCCCTGGCTGTGTCCCCTCCCAACTTCTTGTGCCCCTCCAGCCTTCTTGCTGGCTGGGCATGAGAAGCTGAAAAATCCTTGACTTTGTCTAAACACTACTTAGCAACAACTGAAAACATCAGTGTGTTATCCACATTCTTCTCCTACTAAATCCAGAACATAACACTATACCAGCTACTAGAAAGAAAACTAACTCTATCCCAGCCAAAACCAGGACAGCGTGCTGCCAGGGGAGTGAGGTTTGCAATGACAAAAGGTGCTGGGGAGGAAGCAAACACAGTGACAGACAGTGACCCACAGAGAAGCGCACACAGACTTTGCCCAACACCCTGCTGAGTTTTGGTTAAATGTACCTACTTGTTCTGCTGGGTGCTGGGATGTGTCCCATGCTCATTTCTGCATCTTGACCACCTACCACCTGTGTTTACAGCTATACTGGCAGCAGCAGCAAGATTGCAGGTCTCCAGTTGTCATTAGTTCACAGGAAGGGAAATTGGGCAAGTTCTATACTGAGGTTATTTTGCTCCAGATACCAACATAAAAAGGTAAAACATAGGACACAGAAAGCAAAATACCAGGTCACCAACAAAGCTAGGAGATCTTGGCGGGTAACACAGATTGCAGGAGGATGCTGGAGGGGGGCATCAAGTGTAAGGCTTTACTCCTTGGTTGTTCCTTAGCAGAAGGACCATCAGTGAAGAGGTTCCTCGTTCCCAGGTTGAGGACCATGAGCTGTTGGCTTTTGTGGAGGGTTTTGCTAAACATAACTAGCTGCTTTTGTGACCTAGCTAAGTCCAGAGGTGACAGCGAGAAAGTCTTTTGGATGGTTTAAATAATAAAATTCTAATAGTAGAATAATTAAATGGTCTCTTATTTGTTCTCAACACCAGTCATTTATCCTGCTGATAGTTCTGCCAGTTTGCTGGTGAGCTCGTGTTGTCCAACATTGGTGAAATGAGCTGCAGGCATGTGTTTGGCTGCCATTACCAGGAGTCTTGTGCGCCTGCGTACAGAGCTGAGACCAGGACTGATAAAATAGCTGTAAAACAGAGATGTGGTTTCATGGAGAAACTATTGACACAATAATTTTATTAATCAGGTGATGCCTGTGACATTTGATAAGCATGTAATTTGCCAAACACAGCACTTCATTTTTTTGTTTTAAAATCCCATTAAAACCCGGTGCTCTTTATTTCTGATGCAGGCTGTTTTATAAGCAACAGTTTCTCATTGCTGTACCCACCGTCTCCTTGTGGCTTGAAGTCTCATTCCCTACCTTCCTTCCCCGTGCATATCCAAATTCTGAAAAACGTAAAATATCGAGCAGCCGTTTTCAGTCACCTTCTAACTCAGTTCTTCATTCACCTTTCTGCTTGTGGATTTTCTCTTTACTTGGCCTTTTTCTCCCTAACAGGGGATTTTGGCTGGGAACAGTTGTGCTCAGATGGTTAAGTAGCAATTGAGTGTAAATTAGCTGAAGGGGCTGTGGCTGCCACTGTCAAAATGATTCCAAAATAACTTTGTGGAGGAGAGTGAGTGTCGGGTCAGACGAGAGCGGCATGGTTTGGATATGCTTGGGGGGAACAGAGTTAGAGAGGATAGTACAGGCTAGATAACAGAAGAGCAATGCACTCGAAATACTGGCTTATATGCTATCAAAGGTCCATAATAAAATTACAGTGACCACTCGTGAGTATGCAGCAGCAGTATTTGGGAAAGGGTCTGTTTCAAACTCTGCATTTCCCATAAACATCTGCAGTATTTGCGATGAGGACCGCCTGGTTTCTTCGAGGTTGGTACAACAGCTTTTCTGTGGGAAGTCCTCGCTGATAGTGTGGTCCTTAGCAAAGCAAGAGGAGAAAACTGGCTACCAGTTTTGCTAATGGTTTGGCTAATTAATGTGCTGCTGTTCTCTCGGGGTGGCAGCAGCTGCAGCCCTGCTGCTCCCCCGCCACCACCTGGTTGGTGGCAGGAGGTGACTCTGCTCCTTTCCCCCTGCATTTCTTTTGCCAGCCGTGTAACTCCTGATC
The DNA here is from genome assembly GCF_000737465.1 of Haliaeetus leucocephalus. Taxonomy (NCBI): domain Eukaryota; kingdom Metazoa; phylum Chordata; class Aves; order Accipitriformes; family Accipitridae; genus Haliaeetus; species Haliaeetus leucocephalus. The sequence continues at coordinate 8,903,478 of NW_010972438.1, forward strand.
TTCTTTATTACCACTTAACGTAGGCAATTGTTCAGGGTCATTGCTTGGTCAATCTGTTCCGCCTTTGTGTATGGCGATTGCAAAACAGCTGAGGATGTCTGGCAGCTGGTAGAAGTTTTATTTCTGCAGATGAAAATAGCCAAAGATATGTTCAAGGAGATAATTGGGATCATTAAACTTTCCTAACATAATGCCAGTTGCAGTTTTATCCATTGTATGGCTAAAAACATAAGCAGCATCAATGAACCAAAAAAAAAAAAATCTCTTTCTATCCCAAATATACCAGCAAAAACACTGGCGTTGTAACATCGGAGTATGGGCCTGATCTGAGCATCATCGTTAGTGATCTTGGAAAGACCTGGTCTGCTTCAAAATAAGGGTGATTTTCTGGATGATGACCATCAAAATACATTTTGTTTAGGCCAAGGCAGCGATTACCACTGTCACATGAAGCACCATGTGAACCACTACAAGTCACTAACTCACCCTGATATCTGGGAGAGCCGGTGTCTCAATGCCTTAAATTTTGTCTCATCTGCAGTCAGGATAGCAATAGATGCGCGAGATGATTTAGGGAAGGGCAGCGCAGGATGCAAGGGCAGGAGAGCAAGCACATCTGTCTCCCTAAGGCTTCGTGCCATACCAGCATGCCACAGCAGAAGGGAATCTCTCTCCACTGTTGCATGAAATTACTGGATGCCAGATATCAATCAAAAGTAAATCACTCCTGTTCAAAGACAGAGAGTTCATAAGAATCATTAATAACAAAACTCCTTCTGCGTGGCGGCTGCTGAGGAGAGGTGTGTCAGACTGCTAGCGAGGGGTGCTGGTGAGCAGAGGAAGAGAAAATGGCTCAAAATCCTGCGGGAAAAGGAGTAAATGCCCATTGACAGCATTAAATCACATGAAACTGGAAATCAACAGGGACGAACTCTGTTGGACGTGAATCGGCCTATGCCAACATGATCCCCGCAGAAGGGAAGAGCAGTGCTGGTACAGCAGCTAACAGCAAATAACAGCAAGGGATGGGCTCAGAAAAATCCACCAAGTAAAACAGAGTTCAGCATGAAACGGGAGCATTGCCTTTCAAAAATGACATTAGCTGCCTGCTGTCAAGCTGTCTTCAGGCTGTAATGATTCCTGCCTTAAGACGGGGCAAAACCCATCCCTCTGGTCTGAAGGTAGTGATCTGTGTGGAAAACTTTTCCAACTGCCCTGGGATGTCTTGGTGGGAAACCCTCCTGGGCAGGACGTGTGGACGCAGTTGAACTGGAGGTGGGGCCGGTCCTGCTTTGCTACAGCGGTTTGCCTACTCTGTTTTCCAGCATCTAAAACAACTGTGCTACTCCTGCTTTTCTCAGGATGCAAGCCTGTAACCTCCAAGATAACTTCTAGCAAACTTTAGAGGAAGATCAGCTCTTTTTTTTTATCCCCCCCCCCCTTTTATTTTTTCTTCCTTTTTCTGCTTCAAAAGAGACTCTGGAGAGGACTTGCAGGGAAAGCAAGCAAGGAGGAAGTACGAGCTGTCATAAATGATGTTGAAGCAAGAGTCAGACTTGCAGTAAGGTAATAAGGTGCCGGGAAGGTGGTGACTGAGTTGTGAAGGGTTTTCAAAGTGCTTGTGTATGATTGATGCCTTGGGGGCATCAGCTGAGGGATCTCAGGGCATTGGTGTAAGCAAGGAGTACAGGGTACAGCCACAGCCACAGTAGGCGTGCTGAGGTCTCCAGCCAAGCCTTCGGCATGTGTGGAGGTTTGGCTCTTGCAGGAAAGCATGAAAGAAGAGCCGGGCTTTGAAATCTGTGTGCCTGGAGCCGTGAGGAGGGGAGGGCCAAAGATGAAGTGAAGAGCAAAGGACTGAACAACGCAGTGGAAGAGCACATATCTCCAAAGAGTGAAGGGGAAGAGTGGTGACGAAAGGACGGGGATGAGGAGGATGGTTTGGGATCTGGTGAGTGTAAGTTAGGGACTAGCCACCCTTGTGGGGTGCTGAACAGGCTGGAGAGGATTTGACTTTCAGGGCAGCCTCTGAAAAGACTGTGAGGACAATTGCGCGTGAATGAGTCTGAGCTCAGGGGCAATGCTGTAGCTACAGTGGCTACCCAGGTCTTTAAGCAGAGGAACCTCAGGCAACACTGGGGGATACCATTATCCTTCTATAGGGCAGCAGAAAGACCTGCTATATCCATATCTGGGATCTGCGCTATAAAAATGCGTTGGAAAGGTCTTGGGAGTCACATGAAAGGATAAGGAAGGACTAACAGTTTGGCTTACCTGGGAAACGGTCCAAAGTAATTTGATCTGTTTGCAAATGTATCGGAGTGATCTTTAACCGTGCACGTACAAGTGCAGTAAAACTGGGATCAAAGCAGATGCTGTTGGCTGCACTTCTGATAGTCAGGGCAGAAGAACTGGGCAAAGGTTGTGACAGCCTTTCTCTCTCCTGAAAGATACACTGGATATTCTTCTGTCAAATAAGTTCGAGCTTAAATGTCTTAACATAGCAGCTATAGGCTGAATTTTACTAGGGGTGTACAGGAGATTGGGTGGGAAGGTTCTAGTAGTTCATTTTGGGCTGGGGGTCCATCAACCTCACATGGCTGGGCGAGTTTTGGACACCACGAAAATATCAGTGTTACGGCTGAACATAGAATCAAAATAGTTCCGTTATTTAATGAAACTTTGTCTAGGCTGGTTATTTCATTTTAGTCTGCAGCAAAGTTGTGGTGGGCTCCGAAAAGGAGCCCAGCAGCCAGGCGGATTGGAGCTGTTCCCAGGTCACCTGCAGCCAAAAGCCTTTGCTATGGAAATACCCGGGCTAGGAAGCAGGACTGGGATGCACGGAGCGCTCGGTGCTGCGTGGCAGTGCAGATGAGGTGATGGCAGATGAGGGGACGCTGCTTTGCCAAATTAACTTTGTTACAAATTCCCATCTGCTCTGAAGCAGAAACTATAAGGTTTGTGCTGTGCAAGTAATGATTTGTTATACATTTTTAAACATGAAATCTAGTCCAAATGGCAAATATTTTTAGTGTGTGTCATTGTGCAGTTAAGAAAGCTGCCAGCAGCGTAAACCTGAATAACTCTGCGTGATGGTTGGGGTGGGAACGGGAGGTGATTACCTTCACTTCAGTGCCAGCCTTGCAAACCAGCTATTGCATGAGGTGTCCCCCGTGCCGATTTTGGAGGGCGCCTGCAAAGAAGGTGGTTCGCAAGGAGCGGTGAAAGGTTTGTGCCAGGTTTCTGTTTGTCCTGCTAATGGTGGCAGTGAGCGTGGCGGGGTGTGCAAATGCAGCCAGGCGCTCTGCGAGCAGGGCTGCAAGTGAGCGTTGCCTCTGCTGCCTCTGCCTTAGTGCCAGCAGTTGTCCTTGCCTGCTGGGCGAACAGGTTTAGCTAGAGAGGAAGAATAAATAAATTTAAAGAGAAGGATTTTCTACTTTGCCCATTTTCCCCTCCCTGCGCTTAGGTACTTGTTCCCTATTCAGCTGGTCTCCTGCTCATAGGAGGCAGCAACTTGCAGAGCTGGCTGCTTTCTCACCCACTCCATTCATTTTACCTACGGTGGAAAGCACACATCTGGCACAGCTGGGAGGTGTTCGGCCGGGTGTGAAAATGGCTCCAGAGAAGACGGGAGAGGATTGCTGGGTTTTTGCCGGTGGAATATGGAAGAGGCAATCTCACATCTCTCGGTTTTCAGCAAACACATCCTGCGGAGCAAGCCTGCACGCGGTTTGTAATATATGCAGATTTGCGATGAATGAAGCATTTTTCAGATTTTCAAGAAACTGGTTGAGTCATTTCAGCAATATTTTATCCTCCACTCTAAATCCCCCCAAAAAAGAGTGAGAGAATGGGTTTGAGATGGATCTGAGCATTTTAGAAACAGAACAGCTTAGGGGTTTTAGATTGCAGAAAACTTAATAAGGAAAACTGGCTGAAAATGAATGCTTTTTGAGGGGGTGGGCTCTGTTGTGGATTTTGCTCAGCCTCTAAGCCAAATGATTCACTTACTCCCTCAGCTTTCATGCAAGGTCACAGCATGATCCTCAGTTGATTCCCTCACATCTGTGAAGCAGCACAGGCAGGTATCAGAGCATTTGCCAGCTGTGCCAGTTCCCAGCAAGAGCTCTTTCGCTCTTCTCCACCTTCCTTAACAGTTCACAGCATTTAGGCCATCAGTCCCGTAAGAGGCTGCTTTTTCCTGTTGTTTTTTCCCTATAACTCCAGCTGGAGGGAGAGAGGGACACAGAGGGAGCTGCTCTTCTGCACGAGTATGCAGCCAGGGCAGCAATCTGACCCCATGGGTGGCTGCACACGTGCATTATTTTTTTCCAGTGCCCTGAGCACTGCTTTCCTCCCCTTGATTTCCATAGATCTGTTTGATTAATAATAAGAAACAGAGGGGAAGAGTTTCAGCTGTAGGTTCCATACATGTATATTCCTGTGGTTTTATAGCTGGTAGCATCCAATGGTACCTTCATTTGAAGTAACAGGGTGGCTCTAGCAGTGCAATTTTGACCTGGTTACAGAGCAGAATGCAAAAAAAGCTGAATCCCATGAGAATGCTTCAAGCATTGTTTTTTCTCTTTAATCTCTTCATTGGTGGTTTTTTCTTAATTTCTAAAAAAAACAGCAGCTGCTGTCTGAGATGGGCAGGTACCGACGCTGTGGTCCTGCAGTCACGGTTGCACTCTGGCTCACATCTGGATTCCAGCTGCATATTCTGCACTACTCTCTTGCATGTCCTTCCTGCATATGAAGTGCATTGCCCTCAGTGGAAGCTTAAAGGGAAGACTGAGGGTAGAATACAGATGAAATGGGATCAGAGAGCAGGTTATCACCTTATTTTTGCAATGCACTGCCATTCAGAAAGCACCAAGAGACCTTAACAATAGCAGAGACTATAATGCCGTACTCTCAGAGTGTCCAATATATTTTCCCTAACTCTGTAAGCAAAAGCCTCCTGCCCTGGTAACAATTTCAAAGGAAAGAGGTCATGCCTTGCTGAATGTAGTTCGAAATAAACTGTATTTCCTCAGAAAGCAGGAGATCGGAGTGCTCCTTGCAGAGGAGCTGTCTGGAAGAGTTACCATACAGCTACAGTGAGGCTTGACCCACCACCCATCCCACATCCCATCCTTAAATCAGTCATCTTTTGTTCGTGGAACTCTGCTGCGGAGGACTGTGCCGTCTCCTCCGGCATATCCCAGCCCTGTCCTTGCCTGCCCTCCTGGGGTGGGCTGCCCCTCCGGCGTTCACGGGTGGTGGGTGCTTCTCCCTCTTCTCCAGCTGTGTTTCATCCTGGCACGTGCCAAAGCTGAGGTAGTCTAGCCTGGGTTGGGATGAAGATGTTGGGCAACTAGTGTTTTGTTTGGCCTTAAATACAAAGAATAATTAGTGAAACGGTGTGAAAAACAGCTCTCCATCCTATGGGGATGGAAAGGCTCTGCCTGGAGGCTCCATCCGAGCTCTAGGGAAAAATAATTAAGAGGCAGTGGGTGAAGCCTGGAGGGCGACTGGAGAAAAGCTAGTGGTGCTTTTATGAACCCAGTGCAAGACCCGCAGGGTGGCACCGGACTCTTTTCTGCTTTGGTCCCCCCGTACACAAGACATTGGGGTCCATGTCACACACAGCGTCTGCAAAGAACGAGGTGTGTGGGGTTGCAGACAGTGTCGTAAAATGCTCGATAGCAAGCTGACTCCATTCGCCATCTCGTGGTGATCGCTGTCTGGGGCTGAGGTGTGCAGGGTGGCCTGTGCAGCCTCAGGCAGGTGGTGATGGACAGACGGACGGTGATGGACAGACGGACGGTGGTGGACAGACGGACACCTCATCCCTCCACTCCGGCCAGAGCAGGCTGCAGCAAACGGCTCTCCTGCACCCGCCGGGAGAGCAGAGCAGCTCAAAAGCTTCATATAATAATATTCCACATGGAGAAGGATGTTAATGACAGGGAATGTGATTGACTGCCTTTTTCTGTTGCTGCTGTATTATCTCTATTTAAATCAGCTCACATTAACTGCAGTTATATTTAATGCTGTCTGTCTACACTGAATGTTTAGATTGTTAATTTTCAATTGCAAATTGCTTCATTATGTCTGACTTTTTATAAATATTTGTAACGTGAGTTAATATTTTCTATTACGTGCGATACACGTTCTGGAAAAAAGTAATTGTTCTTGCTGCTGTGCACTGGGTCTGGCGGGAGCGCCCAAAGCCTCGGTGCTCTCTTATCTAAAGGCTGTTGCCTTTTACAGCTGACATGTTAGAAATAGAGGTCTGTAGCCAGCGCTGTCTGTGTGTTATGGTCGGGAAAGCCGTTAGGATTCATTTGGCTCCCCGACAAGAAGAAAAGAAAATGTTTATGGTCCTCAGCGTGATAACATGGTGAAGACTCAACACTCGTGACACTGCATGTATGTATTATTGCCACACTCCTGAACATCACTATGAGATGTGGAAGGTGATGGCTCGTAGCCTAGGAGGAATTTTAAACTGTACCATTTTCAGGGACTTTGAAGCCCAGGACCCCGAAAGCCCATCCCTGTTCTTGTAGGGGGATGCCCACTGCCCATACTCCCCTGCCCGGGCAGGGCTGTGTGCGGTCTGCGCCCAGCAGATACAGATATTTGTCTTGGCGGGTCTCCTGCAGGGTTTATGTAGTGAAGGGTAAAAGACCGAACATCTCAGCTTTATATCTGCCTGTCTCTCAGCTGGGGCTGCTCCGTTCGCAGATGCCCTGAGCGAGGCTCCGCGGGGCAGGGAGGCAGAGGAGTGCCTCTCCCGGCAGCTCCGAGGGCAGGTCCCCAGCCGTATCTGCCATGAGGCTGTTCTGCGGAGCTGCCTGGGAGCCTCGTCTAGCACACAGGTTCATGGGTGCCTAAAAAACCCGCGAGGGGCCAGCCTACGGCAGCAGCCTCTAGCTGGGGCGGCAGCCTCCAAGGGCAGGAAAGGAGGGAAGCGCAAAGCACCGTCTGGACCGCGGTGGGGAGTTGCTGTTGGGGTGTATCTCCCCGGGGAGCAGTGCCCTGTCCTTTTTGGGGTGCACCCGCACCCCAGGCGATGCCGGTGAGCATCGACACGGCTCGCTCAGCCGGTGGGAGGGCTGTCGGAGGTCAGCCAGGCACGCACCGAGCTCGGATTCAGGGTGGGACAGTGCAATGCCCAGTCTGTGTCCCAGCTTCACAACTGCCGTGGTTTGAGCTAGTTAGAGTAAAGCTAGTGCAGGAGCTGCTGCTTCCAGCTGAAGCATCTTCTTCTGTAGTTGTTATAGTATCTGTACATATAAATTATTTATCTTACATTTTATATGGACGCATAACAGCATTTTCCATGTTGCGTAGATGGCTTGCTAGGCTGACCGTCCTCACCAGTAAAGTAACGAGGACGGCGTACCCCGTGGGAGGACTTGCCCCATCTGCTAAGATCTCCCCCTGCGTGGTACCTTGTACTGAACTCCTCCTTCTCTCACCTTATGGACTAACTGCTTTTAAAAGTGTCACGTTTTTGCTCCCTGTGTTTGTTTCTTCATAGCTATGTCTCCCACTGCTTTTCTGTGTCTGCTTCAATTCTTCCCACATCCTTGATCTTAATGCAGGTGCCAGAGCATCTTGCAAGGGTATTGTGCAGGATTAAATCCCACACGACAGCTTGCGGCTCCACGTGGCCCTTCTCAGAGGTGCCATACATCCATTTTGGGCCACTGGTTCTTCAGGGGCAGAATAGGTCCTGTTGGAGGGGATCAGGCTGTAAAAGAGGTGGCGGATGCTCCCAATTAGTGGAGCTAGGATTCCAATCCCTATTCCTTGTGGGGTTTTTTTCATGTTGTTGAACGCTAATATTTTAAAAAGAAGTGGCTTTTCCGAAATGCAGCGATAAATTAGATAGGATTGGTATGGCTAAGGGTATTGCTGCCATTTAAACCCAGGAAATTCCCCACGAGGTAAATTTCTCTGAAACCTTTGAATGACTCAGAGCACAACTGTCAGGGCACTGTTCTAAGAAAGGCAAGAAATTGACCTTTTGATTAGCATAATATAGTAATTTAGTGTAATAATAATGATTGCTTATTAATCATTAATAATTGTTGTTGTTGTTGTTATGTATTGACCAAAGGGACTTATAGATGTGATGTTTCTGCTCTGGTTTTTGATAAATTGATACCAATTAGTGGGATGTTAGGTGCAACCCAGAGGGCCTGAAAATAGCTGCATCTGCTAAGGGTAGTTCCCTTCCAGTTCTCCATTGCTGTAGGAAGGGGGTCGAATGGCAACCTATACAGAGATTTCTGGAGAAGTGTGGTCCTAGTCAGGGGTGGGATGAGCAACTTCAGGTCCCTTAGGATGCCGTCTGCTGAAAACATGTAGCAACCTCTTTGCACGCTGAGGATTTGCTGCCTAGAGGCTTAATTCTCCTAACTGCTTTCTCCCTGACCTCACGAGAAAGTTTGCTGCATCAAACCAGTGTGAAAGACATCAGCCTTGTTCAGGAGAACAGTCTCTTTACGTCTCTGGCTGTGATAAATCTAAACTTGACGCATACCAAAATGAACTGTAACAGGCAGCACTGCAATTTTTGCTATCTTAGTCCTTGAAAAACTGGGAGCTGTAACCTTCCCTCTATGCTCCCTCTCTTCCTTTTCTGCTGATAGCCGGTTGTTTAGCATAAAACGGAACCAAAGCCTTGCTCTTCACGGCCAAAGTCTCTGCTTTGCTGGTTCTTCACTCAGAGCTTCTGCAGAAAAGCATCTACCACCTGCAAGAACCAGTGTTGCAGTTCAAACTCCAAAGTATGCACTGACATACCATGAGTATTTATTTTGGAGAAGAGCTATCCAATTTCAAGCTATATCTCTGTGGCAGGCAGGTTTCTCTCTGAATGTGGTTTTTCTTTCAGTTTTGTTAGCTATTTTTAATGAATAGAAGTGATCATCATTCACATGAAGATCTGTAGCTTCTGTTATCTACATGTTCACCTGTATAATCATCTCTACCAAGCATGATGCTGGTCGCAGCAGAGGAACTTGAGTCTTTGTTTTACCACCTGGTCTCAGCCCCTGAAGGATATCTGATTTTGTGTCAACAAGGAGGCCGGCTAGGGAATTTTAAATTCACGGCTCAGGCCTGATCCCCGAGCTGTCATCAGAGCTGGGAACGAAGCTTGCTTGGCCGGGGAGCCAGCTACACAGAGAACTCCGTGGGGAGAGCTGCACGGCACAGCCAGGGAACCCAATGCCTCCGGTTCAAAAGGACTTCTCCCTACAGGAGCAGTCCTGTCCTGTCCCCTCAGGACACCTTCTCATCCCCAAATACCCACCTCTGCCAAGCACCAGTAAGTGGAGGTTTTGACTTGAAATGTGTAAATACGCCATGACTCTGTGAAGCCCATCAGAAGGTGCCGCCTTGTGTTTGTGGAAGGCTTTCAGGTGCCGCAGCCATGGAGGCCAGTTGAAAATCCCTCAATATGGTGATGAAGGAGCAAGAAAAATCGTGAGTTCTCTGCTTGAATCAACAGGAATTGAGACCCTGGCCCCAAGCACATTTCAGCACAGAGCGGGAAACTTTCAAAGGTGGCATGAGTTCCTGTGCAAAAGCCTTGTCCCAGCCCTGGCCACTGCATAGTTACCACTGGAGATGTTCCCAAGTCTTATTCCATCACCTTCAATCCTGCTGAGTGTCAAGGTACTGCAGCTTTGCTGGACGAGGTCCTCATACAAGTTGCTTTACCTCCAAAGGCCAAAGCCCATTCTGAGTTACGTGACAAGTGTATCTACCATTAAGCTTTTAATCAAAAGATGAGCATTTGAGGATATGTAGATCTTCCTTCCATGATGATTGGGATGAGTTAATTGCAGCTAATTCTAGCTGTAGAAATTACTTGGAACTGTATAGTAGTTTGTTGTCATGTGCAGGAAATTCAGGTGATTCTCTTCCTGTTAACTGATGTGAAATTCAGCATATGATAAGCTCTAAGGAAACACAAGCAAGCTCAATGTAGTGATCTACCTCAGGTTGCATCAATCAACCAGAGTTCCAGTTTCTTTCGTGGTGCCGTAGCTCAGCGTATGCTGCCCACATGCCTTCAAGCATCCTTATGCAATGCCATAAGAAGAGGGTATTAAGGCATGCTCAGAGGTCAGAGCCTCTGGACAGCTTAGTTTTTAAGCCCTTTCAGTGTTGTACACCTCGCACGGATGATCTTGCAGAGGGATTTGCAGGGTTCAGAAGTTCTCTGGCCACAGATGGAAAGGACATGCCTTTCGAGTGGAAGTGTTCCGCCATCCCTTTTCTTAACAGCTTGCAAAACATTTGCAAAGGCAGGCAGCGCTTTTTCTTCTCCTTCCCGTTTTGCTGAATCTGGTTTTTCATTTACTTTGATTTATCATTACGCATAAATCTGGAGGTATCTTTGCACAACCTGCTGGAAAGCCACGTGCTGCATTTGCTTGTCTCAGCTTTCCTCAGCCCCGCGGCACAGCCTTGCAAAGCTGCAAGGGGTTATGGTGGTAGGCAGGTCGGTAACTGGGATGGCATGGGAGGATGTCCACTTCTCCTGCACAGGATTTGTGCCTGCCCTTGCCATGCCACTGGCACATGCTGGTTGATTCATCAGCGCTCTGCAGACGAGCCGTGGGAACCGGTGGGTGCTGCTGCTGGCAGCAAGGAGGGCATGAGAAACCTCTGCCCGCACGTGCCACCAGTGCTCCTCCGAAATATGTTGGAAGCCAGCTCAGCTTGTGGGATAAACAGCTATCCCAAAGACAGCGTTTAGACTGGAGTTAATATGAGGGTGGATCTTTTGACCTCGCCTGGTGAAGCAGGCGCGGTCCCAGCATCTGCTGGTGGATGTGATGGGCAAGAGCCGTTGAAGCATTGAGATTTATTACAGTATTATAAGATTCAGAGCTCGGGCAAGGAAGGGCCACTGTACATCCCGGGGAATATTTTCACTGACGAGTCTAGCACAACCCTACGGTTTGTGAACCGTGAAATAAGATTTCTCTTAGAGGGAAGCATCAGCCCTTACTGAATTATCCAAGTCCTTCCTGCTGTTTTAAATCACACCCCCCAGGACCCCCTGATTGCTCTCTCTTGGCAGCAGTGGTTCATTAGATAACCCAGGAGCTTGCCATGATAACAGGAGCGGGCACCCATCCACAGCAAACAACTGACAATGTGCAGCCGCAGTTGGAAGCGATTGAATTCCTGCAGCAGGGCTGATTTTACCTACGCAGGAGCAAAATGGTGTGGGCTCTTCTCCAGGAGAGCGGGTTTGTCACCTTTTGGGATGCTGGTGCCCTGGGGCTGTGTGAGGAGCTGGGGCCGATGGGAGGGAAAAAGAAAATTTTGGTGAAGTAATAGGTGCAGATTGTAATTCCTTGAATTAAGGGGAATTTTATGTTGTGCTAGAAATACTCTGCATGACTCTGAGCCTAAAAGACTGATTTGGGGAAGTCTGACTGGCCAGAAGAGAGGTGGCCTGGAGCATTCCTGTCGTGCAGTGGCACCGGGAGAGCGGTCCTCCTGGGATGCATGGGGACAGTACAGCACTGCAGTGTGGAGAGCTGATGGAGAGGACGTGTCCTGCTCGTTCCCTCCAGCCCTTCCAAAATCCTCTCTCAAACTGCATGAATGACAATTGCTGAATCCATGGTCGGGCTGTGCTGATGCTGCCAGTTTGGCTGACACGGGGAGGTGTGTAACCCAGGGAAGCTGTCCTTGCTTCCTCTTCCTTGCTCCCATTTCAGATCCCAAGGCAGCCAGTGGTCCATGGGTTGCAATTTGCTGCTCGGAGGATTAGCATGTTGCCTAGGGCATTAGCGACTTTCCCTACGGAGGCAGCTTAGCATCGTTCGCGTTCCCAATTTAAAAGGGAGGTCGGCATCCCACTTGCGGTCGAGGGAGGGGTGTTCAGATCCTCCTCTGATTTCTGCTTCAGACATGTGGGCAGAGGTCAGGGCCTCGAGCGCCGGGCTGCCTCCCTCACTCTGCCCTTTGCCACTCGTAGAGAAGAGTATTTGCTGTTAGCGGGGAAAGGATGCTACGGATCAATCCGTGACAGTGGAATGGAATGTGTCTCAGGAAGCCATGTGCAGTTCATGGTGGTATTCTGTCCTGTCTCACGTCACTTTCTCTCCTAGAGCAGTGGTTTTCCAATATGAAACCAAGGGCTTCCCCTGCAATGAGTCACTTTGGGGGCCACGTGCTTCTTTCAGCTGGAGCACAACATGGTGCCAGATGGCATGAGTTGTGAGTACGCTTGGACTAATAGATTAATTATTAATTGATGGGGGCTTGTGAATTTTTTAGTATTTTCTCTCACTGTGCATCACAAAGCGAAACTACCTTTTATGAGACAAAGATCTCTCCTAAAGCCCTACATCAAAGCTGCAAAATTGTCACCCATATTGTGATCTTGTTCAGCCTTCACATGCAGCATGTTTGCTTTGAAATACTTAATCAACTATTTGCTGAGCCATAGAGCTCCCAGCATGTCAAAGGATGAGTGCCTTGAAACTTTCTCTTTGAGGCTTTTGGCACTTATAACTGTACATGACATAGGTATTGGCTGCGTTAATCATTTTGGGAGGACTTAAGCCAGGTTTAGGAAGGACATGAGTGGGTCACGGCTTTTGTCCTTGTCCTCCACCCAGGGAAAACAATTCACAAGGTGAGATTTTCAGACCCCCCCCAGCTGCGTGGTGGTGTGCTGGACACAGGGATGGAGAAAATTAATGTTGGAGACCGCTGACAGTGACCCCAGCCAGGGTGGTCCCTGCTCAGTCGCAGCCCGTCTGCGCCTGCCTTCGGCTGTGCAGGAGGGATCACCCGTCCCCCGGTGCCAACACTGCCGCGGCGGAAAACCGGCACAGGCGGTGGCTGTGGATTTCATGGAGACCTGGACTAAACGCTTTCATTTCCAGAAGGTGCAGAGCCAGGTTTGTTTCCGTTCCTGATGCAGCACAAAGCAGGTTGCTGCAGCTCAGCGTTCGCATTGCCAGAGCATTTAAAATGTGGTTTTCCAGAACCCTGTTGCAAATGGTTTGTCCTCTGCAGGAGAATGGCTGGATTCACCACTACGTTATAACCTTTCTCAAAGGGAGGGGAGAGACTTTCAGACAAGCCTCGGTTACGCTTCAGAAATGGGGATGTTGTGACACTTGCTGCCCTTGCTGGGAAGTGGGGATCAGCATTAGCAGTGACTGTCAGGGAGGGATTAAACTGTTAAATGGTCCCAGTGGTTTCTGGCTGGGGCTGATGACAATTATACTGACAATACCTGTCATGTCCACGGCATGTTGCATCAGTGCTACGCTGATCATTGAAGGTTGTATCTCTATGCTGCATCCTGTCATTATAAATCCTTGTAGCTTACAACAACATTATTTCATTATAAACCCTCGTAGCTTACAACAACGTTATTTCCAACAGTGCTGAGCTCAGAGCCTGGATATAGATCCGCATCGTGTTTAACTCACGCATGTCTTTTGGGAGCGTGCCCCATCAATAAGTGTTCGGTGGCACATCCAGACCCACTCTTCTCTTACCGACCGGCTGAGTGCCGTGTACGGCGCGTCACTTGTGCCACCAGCATCGTCCCCAGGCTGGGGGGGTTACCCCAGCTGCAGCCCTCTCACTGCGGCCGATGGCACGAGGGCCGTACCCTGCTCGGTCCCCAGGCAGGTGGGTCGGTCTGAGGTGTTCATCTGAGCAAAACTGCTTTGGGGCTAATGAAGAAGGGAAGAGGAGGGCAGCCTGCACTGCCCCAGCATCACGTTTGGAGCCGGGGCTGTGATTGTAAATGGTTTGGCTTTAAGCTGTGATAAACTGAAGCTGGAGCTTTAAATATACAACACTTTGACTGCAAAAACCCGGGAATTTAAAGTGTCCCTTAATGCTGTTTATGTGCTTGAACTGCCTCCAGTGTTTCCCAGGGTGAGTGGAGGTGAGCCCGGGCTCCTGGCTTTAAATACTACAAAGCTCAGGTTGGGCAATACGGCGGGAGTGTCTGACACACCAACCAAATAGTTTAGGCGTGGATTTGGTAGGTCCCTATGCATCTCGTTGAAGATCTTATGACTTAATTAGGTTGGTTGGTTTGCCTCTGCTTCTGCCTTTCAAAGGTGTAGAGAGATTGTCTTCCATCCCTCTGGGATAACATGAGGACAAGTCTCGCAGTGAATTTGTTTCAGGGTTGTGGAAGCAAAGGGTTGCTTCTGCAGACCAGCGGCTGGTTCTTACTGGTATTAAAACTGTCAAACTCGCGTGATGAACATTTTGTACCTCTTTCATTTATTAGTGCCCATTAAAAATTATTCCTTATTAGCAGTTTATATGTAAAAACCCACTGTCTTCTGCAAGGTCTTCTTCTTGCAGTTGAATGGTCTCCAGGGGTTAAAGTAGGCACATGTCCTGCAATGCCTTCAGCAACGGGCTGGCTGCCATGCTAGTCAGTTTGGGGCTCCACTCAGAATCTGATATACATAATTTTAAAAATTTTTATTCTTTTACTTTAGCAATTGTTACACCAACGTAGATAATCTCTGCAGGGCAAGCAGAGAGAACTAATGTCGTATGCGGGTAGACGTATGAAAACATCTAATTTACCAGCAGGCAGTTGGGTAATGATCAGTTGAGAATTGCAAATTATATACGTCATATATTTGTGGCATGCTGCTGAAGAAAAGCCCAGTGCATATGACAAATCATATATATACTGAAATTTATAATACTTTTCACATTTAATTGACTGGGGCAACCTTATGATTTATATCTTTGCTTTATTCATAGCACACCCATAACGTAGTCATAATGCAGAACAAAACTAATTCAATTTCTCTTTGACTTTGTAAATCATTTATATATTTGGCTGTCAAGTATGTGAATATAAAGTGGGCATGCATACGGCAGAAAATAAATATCTGATTCTCTAGTTAAGAAATTGAGTTTTAACAATATTAGGATCTGTGTTGCCTTACTTGGATGTTTGGTCTTGCTTAGGTAGCATGCCTTACGTTTGCCTCTTGCTTTATTTCACAAGCAAAGTATATTTTATGGGCACCAGCATGACTCTCTTAATGGCCCTGTATAGTGTTATGACTGTGTAAAACGTACTCGGCTTGCTTTGACGGCAGCAGGTGCCCTTCCCAAGCTCAGGAGCAGTAAGTGGCTGAGCTGTTGGGCTGCTGCTCTCAGGCACAAGAGGTCTGCTGGAACGTGCCAGGAGGACGCAGGGACTGCAGGCAGGGGCTGCCTCATTAGTACTGCTCTGTAGATAGCAAGAAGAAACCGTTCTGCTGGCCACAGCAGTGATTGCTTTCCCAAAGATCAGGTCTTACCATGGAGCTATCATGCAGTCTTTGAGAAAATAAGGCCTGGAAAGATTTTTTTTGTTTCCTTTAAATACCAGGTTACCTGACTTGTCATCGCTAATTAACCTTGGGAAGCAGAGCAGTATATAGCCCTGAAAAGGAGTATCTTACCCACTGACCACAACCAAGGAGGCTGCCAAGGGTGCTTGTTGCCTCCTAAGAAAAATAATCTTCTGCAGTCAGATATTTCCTTGACGTGGTTTTTGACACCTGTAGCCTCACTGGAAAACATCTGCAAAATCAAGATAGTGCAGAAAGTGTAGGGCAGTTTGCTGGCTCATTATCATATCGCAAAAACAGCTCTCCTCCAGAGCAGCATCCTTGATTTCTAAATTTAGCACATGAGTTATTTTGGGTAGCATGTGATTAACCTCAATTACTGTAGCTCGGGTTTAATTCAAATAATGCCCCCTCTTTCAGAGTTGCAATGAAATGGAAATCTGGGACTGTACATTCCCTACCCTTAATGAAGCAGCTCTGAGAGATGCTTGCACATTGGTGGAGGTCAGTCGTGTGATGCATTTGTTCATGGAGAAATTAATGGGGGCAGCTGATCCCAAAAGGTGTTGGTGGTCCATGGCTCTGTACTGGTTTGGGGATCAGGAATATAAAGGTGAAGGCAGCAGGTTATGTGGTGCGCCTGGTGTGAACGAAACCTGGGTGGCCACAGCAGAGATCACTGAAACTTCAGTGGATTTGGATCACGGTCAGGACACTTTGTAGTTTTCTGCTTGAATTAAATGAGTAGTGGAGGCTTTCAAAAACTAGTCAAACCCAGACTTTCCCTCAATCTCAGCCATAAGGAATGTCGGGTCTCTGGAAAATCATCGGTGGGGAAGCAATACGCCTGCACGCGCACAGAGCTACATGAGCATGTGTGAGAGAGGGGAGACACGGGATGCGCAGGCAGACAACCGAGAAGATGCCATGGAAAGCGGTAGATCTGGGAGAAAGCAGCATATTTCAGCCCATCCAGGGAGTGCTAACAAACGAGCTCATCATTCGTCAGGCTGAGAATTGAAAGTTTAGTCGTCGCTGTAGCTGTAACTTTCCAGACTGCACTGCACCAGCCGAGCCTTTCTTTTGTCAAGCGGTTTGTCTCCAGAGGAGGATAAAACCCAGAGAGGTGGTTAACACAACCCCACGCCAGCGAATAAAGCTCATTTATGTGTAGCAGTTGGCAGGAGAGCTGACCTACAGTAGCTTGTGGCAATTGCGTTTGCCGGTAGCCAGAAGGAGCTGATACTTTGCAAATGAAGGCAGGATTTGGATGGAGGAGCCAGCCCTCCTGAAGTCACGTTTGCTTCAGGAGGTGAACCAAAACCGTGAGGTTTTGCACCAGGCTGAGCTTGGTTTTGTGCCTCGTGGGTGGAGCGGTGCCATGACCACCCCGCTGCCGCATGTTTCTAGCCTTGTGCCGTGGCCAAAATGACCCTGAAGGAGTCTAAAGAGTGGTTAGAGTCTGGAAAGCAGCTATAAAATTGCCACCTCATTACAGCAGCTATCGACTTCTTCGGGGGCTAGTTTGATTTTGTGCTTTTTTATTGTTCTATAATTTATGTCTGTGTATTCCCACTAAAAATAACAGATCTGCCCGCAGTCCTGCCAATGGGAAACTGTTCACAGCAGTCCCCGTGCCTCTTCTGTGTGTGCTGTAATTGCTTGCTTAACTGGCACAAACAACATTTTACCCTCACAAGGCATTTCGGGGCCAGGCAGCCACCAAACACTGAACCACAGGGCTGTGGGTAGTGTGTTTCAAAAAAAAAAAAAAAAAAGAAAATCTCTGCTGAATGCTGCAGGAAATCCAATTGCACGAATTGGGTGGTAGCACAGGGATGCAGCAATATGGGGGAAAAGGGAAAGAAAACAGGCAAATGTTATTGCTGTGCATTTCTGCTGAGCAGCCTTCTGTCTTTTCCTGGGTGGCAAGCAGGGCTTGGTGATCTGGAGCTGCCGTGTGTCCTGCCCCAGCACAGGGGGACTATGGCTTCCCAAGCACCAGCGAAGTGACAGCGCGGAGGGCACCCCACTTTTCAGGGGTTCAGATTGTCACTGTCAAGGCTTGCTGCCAGGCTGGCTCACAGGGCAAAGCGGGTATAAGACCTCGGGGTGAGGATGCTCAGCCCCAGGAGGCAGCTGGGCAGGCATCAAAACAGGGTCTGCACAGTCCCCTGGTCGTGTCAGTCTTGGGGTGGTGACCGCTGTGTGTCCCCTTTGTGGGGGGCTCTGTCCCAGAGCTGGGCCTGTCACCGCTCCCTCTGTGCTATCACTGATAATGTAATACAGATGGTCAGCCTGAAGAACTGAACTGCTTGTAAAGGTGCCGCATCGGTTGATTTTTCATCTTGATTTGCCTTTTGTTTTTATACAGCTGGACAACCCAGATGAGCAAGCAGCACAGATCAGACGCGAGTTAGATGGACGTCTTCAAATGGCAGAGCAAATTGCTAAGGTAAAAAAAAGTCTTCCGTATTAATAAGCTCTTCATAGAGAAGCACATAAGTAGCTTGATGCAGTCCCAAGGTCCTGTCCTTTTCTCACAGGTTTCTTCTCCCAATAATCACCAGTTAAAAATTAGCAGATTTTTAACTACAAACAAAACAACAAGTACAAATGAAGCTGTTGTGGTGCCCATTTCTTGGAATGTCCTGATGAGCTGGGAGAGTTTAGGTTCCTGCAAAATCCCGTACGAATCCTCAGCGGTGGGGAAGATACTGTCCTGAAGTGCTCCAGCTAGATCTGCAAGTGCATGTCTGAGCCCTCTTTGTCAAACTTCTATGCTAGGCAATAAGTTGGGCAATGGCATGTAAAAAGGAGCCAGAAGTTGCCCTAATGGGGTTTGTGCCATTCGCTGGGCTGCTGGGAGCCACAGTTCCCTGCCTATAGGTAGGTGCTGCCTCAGTAAAGGTGCTTCGGGTGTGTTGTCCCAAACATGTTCACACTTTGCACGAGAGCAGTCAGGCTAGCATTGCACCGTGCGGACACCACTGCCGTGTGGAACAGCAGGCATGGGACCTCCAAACAGTTTTCATAATCAAGCACTCAGCTAAGCTCCCTAGAGACCTTTCTGTAAGGAGTCATCTCCCTAGGAGCAAATCACACTGTTGCTCAGTGCAGATTTACGTGGCCACCAATGGACCATAGATGGACGGAAGCCCTGGATCCTGTTGACATTAGTATGGGCAGGATTTTATCCTTGCCTCTAATCAGATGCTCTGAGTCACCGATAAAGCCCTAATAGGGCTGAAGTCATTGGGAATGATCTATCTGGCTGTTCTTGATAATCAAGAAACCATTACTAGAAGGAAGATAAAAAGGTCTAATCAGAGAGATGTAGCTCAGGCGAGGGACCTGCCTTTCAGCAGCAGTCCTCCTGGCACTGAGCTCTGCCCAAATTGGGGGGTTTTATGAGAAAGCTAGTATCAGCTGTTTGCAAGCACACTGATGTCCCTGGGTGTGAAAAGCAGAGCACATTCATTTACGGTCAGGAGTTAGCAAGGGTGCTGGTAGTGCCTGCGCAGTTACTCCTCACTAATGCTTCTGTTAAACAGCTACAGTCATTGCGTCTTTGGGGAGGTGGGTTCTGTTTTTCCCCACTTCACTGACAAAAACAGTAAGGTGGTCCAGGACGACGTGGCCAAAGGATGGCACAGCAAAGCAGCAAACTGACTGCAGCTCCTTTGTTCAGCAGTTAGCCCTTTGCCATTTTGTTGTCAAGAAAACCGACAGTATTTTTTATTTGTGGCAAAATGCAAGCCTCTGTGCAGAGCGCTGCTGCTCCGGTTCTGAGATGGGCAGCCAGGGACTGGGATGCCAGGCTGAGATTGCCTGGTTTCATTGTTTCATTTTCTCTTTATGGCATGTGGGACAACAATATGCATGGTTCAGTAGCAGCCAGCAGAGGCTGCAGCTTCATGAATTATTTTTTGCAAACGAGAATTTGCCATTTCTATTCCTCCCCCAAGGATGCTGAAAACAAGCCATGCCACTGCTGGCCCTGCGAAAGACAGTCAGGGGAAAGTCCTCAACACAACCTGACATTTCCCTGTGCAGAATTCAGCCTTGAAAATACAGCTGTGCAGCTTGGAGGGTGGTTTAGAGTAAAAGTGACTTACCTGTGATCCAGTTGGCAGGTATTGATATTTAATCTCCTTCACATTACTGCTGCAGGCCTTCTCTCCAGAATGTCAGATCCCTCCAGCACCTGCCTACAAGAAACCTTGTTCTTTCAGACCCATGTACACCATCTTTTGGAGGCATATCCAAATGACCTTTTGAATCCTTCTCTGTATCCTCCTTTCCAGGCAAGGCTGCTTTCCCTCTAACGTAAGGCAGGTTCACAATTCAGCTCAGCGAAAGGGTAGCGTTTCCAATTTTATCTCCAATTTGCAGCTTTTAATGCAGATTTGCTGCCCAGGCAGACTTACAGTGCTCATGAAGCCAGCCCTGAGGTGGCCGTCTTGGAGATTCCATGCTGAAGGCAAATCAATGCCTCGATAATAAATTAAGAAATTCGCACTGGGACATTTGTACTTCAGAGGCAACAAAGGCTGTGGAGTCTTAACGGGACCTGGGTTTGCGGTGTTGGAGAACTGGTGGCTCTGCAAGCCCTCGTCTGACCTGTCGTCTGACCTTGAACAAGTCACTGTGCACGCCAGCTTTCCTGCATCTGGATACCAGGGCACAGCTCTGGGTCTTTTTGCCTCCTCGTGTGCCCAGGAGAGCGCAGCTCAGCACAGCGCCGGTGCAGCGTTAGGCAGGGTCCCCCCGGAGCCTGACTCCATCAGAGCACATAAGCCCAGCCTTGGAGCCAGCCAGCTTGAGGATCACGTTCAAAGTCAAGCAGATGTTTTAAAGCTGAATCTGGACAGGCTTTTTACTCTGCATGTTGTACTTTTCCAGCAGCTAAATGAGAGCAGCATTACAGCTGAGAGCTTAGTGATGCCAAGGCAGAGGTATATTTTTCTCTGCAGTAGCAAGTGCTCCGCTGTCCTGTGGTGCTTTTCTCCCCACCCAGTCACCTTGGCCTCAAGGGCAAGGAGGAGCACATGTCGGGGCAACTAAATGAGACCTTGTGATGACACCGGAGCAGTATGTCCAACTGGGGCTGGACCTACTCTGCTCCAGCCTGCTGGACTGGTCATTCCTTCTGAAGAGATCTGTGGGGGCAGTGCCAAAATTGCAGTCCCTGGAGAGGTGGATAGCAGCAGGGTGAAAAAGCAATAACGTTGGAACATCATTGCTTCAGCAGTAGTTCTCAAAATCTACAAAACAGTTGTGTTGTTTTTTTTCCTAGGAGTGGCTTGCAACTTATATAATGCATAGACAGTAAACCAGACTGATTAGGTAGTTTATCTTATGCCAGGTCTAATTTACATGAGGGAATTGCTTCCCAAGATTGAGACTGGAAACAGAAGACTATATTTTAACTGCTTGGTGCGAGTGCTTCTGTGCTTGTAATGGGTAAGCTATTGAGGACCAATGCAAAAATTAGTGCAGTGGAGTACTATTTCAGCAGCCCGATGACGGTCTTCTAGAAGAAACATGACCTTGTTTTCTTTTCTAGCATACATTTTACAAACTGCTTTTTACAATATTATGAATTGCCACTAGGATACTTTGCACGTCAGCCTCGAGTTCCCTGGCTGCAGATGCTGCCCTGCTGTCATACGCTTTGCACAGTCTCTTGTAACCCACTGAGAGACGTTCTAACCCTGAGAAGATTCGAGGCGTGGGCAGAGTTGTCAGAAGATGTAGGGCTCAGACCAGCGATCCTAACAGAGCTGGAGCACGGGCAGCAGTTCAAAGCTGAGAACGCACATTGGGGAACATCACGTTTTGCTCTCGCTGTCACCTTTGTTTTTAATGTTTAAGTGTCCTGTTTACAACAAGCAGCACTGGATGGTCTCACAGTGAAAGGTTGTCTTGTCGGAGGGAGACGCAGGCCCTGGCAAGTATTGGAAAAGGTGGTTTACCCCTTCTTCCAGTTGGGACCACACATTGCTGCCCACACGTTGCTGATTTTCCCTCCTTGGGCTTCTTTCACACCTAGAAAACTAACGGAGCTCAAAAGTGTTTTAAAAAGAGCTGGCACATTTGGGAGACTGGAAAACAAGTCCCTTACTGTCAGCATCCTCTGCATCATTAGTAAATTGCTGTCAATCACAAAGTTCAGCTGAGATCTGGCCTAGAGTGTTTTTAATTGTGAATACATACGTATAGGAAGAAGTCCATCTGCAGATAGAAAAAACAATGAGATGCAAGTGCATGCAAGAAACAGTGAAGTTGGATAACTACCAAGCAGTAATTCTATGGGTAGCTAACAATAATGTTTCTACATTACACGGGGGGAAACTGTAATTTGTCATCTGGTTTGTGGGAGTTCTCTGCTCGCAAACCTCTCTGCAGATGCTCCTGGGGGATTTTCCCAGTGTAACAAGTGGTTGCTGATTGTCACAGCCATTGATTCTGGTTTTTTGTTTCCAAATCCAAGGAGCGCAAGTTTCCGAAGTTTGTGTCCAAAGAAATGGAAAACATGTATATCGAGGAGCTGAAGTCATCTGTCAATCTCCTGATGGCAAACTTAGAGAGCATGCCTGTGTCTAAAGGAGGCTCTGAGTTCAAGCTGCAGAAGCTGAAACGTAGTCACAACACCTCAATAATTGACATGGGAGAAGAAAACGAGAACCAGCTTTCCAAGTCAGACGTCGTGTTGTCATTCTCCCTGGAGGTAAGGTTCATGCATGCAACAGTGTGCAGAGTTCGTGGGAGTAAAAATCACAGCAGCCAACTTCTGCTCAGTTCAAATTTAGTTAGGTGGAGAGAAGACAGTAGAAATCACTTTCTGATCTCCATGAGGAATGGCTCCTCCCTGAGTTACCAGAAGCTTTGCCTGTGGTCAAACACTGTGTCCTTTCTGGACATCTTGTTAGAACAAACTATGTGAGATAAACTGTTTGGCATTTCCTGGTGATATATATATCAAATGGCTCAGAAATCCGCATCATTAACTGACTTCTCCATGCAGCTTGTTACTGAGTGTACCCCAGTAACCCTGAGCCTGTATTGTCCCTGAAACCACTATAATAATGCAATGCCATAAATGTGAGGCTGTTTAATTATTGCCAGTTAGAGGTGTCACTGTATTTCCCTGCAAGCCTTGCTTCCTCTTTGGAGAATTGCTAAAAATGGCTGGGGTTTGAAGGCACCCAACAGGTTGGCTTGGAGTTTGTGTGGAAATACTGTGCTTTGCTGGCTTGCTCTTTGCTTTGTGTGGATTACTGACTTTCTGCTCAGTGCTCTGTTGAGCAGTTTGTCTGTACAGCCCAGGGGAAGGTAGGGTGCTGCAGGGACCCGCCGTCACCTCCGACACAGGCTCTCTTGGTCCTGGAAGCAGTGTTACTGCAGTATCTGTTTTCAGCCAACTTAATTGTTCTGTGCAAATATATTTGCGGTCTAAGTAAGACATTTACTCCAAGGAGTCATCAGTACACCCATACAGAGTTGTTCTTGTCTGTCAATGAGTGGGTTTATGTTACATTGTCAAAACAACAGCCAGGTTGGTGTCAAAAATGTAGGATGCATAAAAATCAGAAAATTCTATTTTTGTATAGTTTCCTGTTTATTTGTCTTCCTAAGGGGTCTTTTGTTATATATATCATGCCAATGCAAAACTTAACGATGCTGGTTGTCCAGTCTCAGAGTTTAACTCATTAGAAGTCTGAAACCATCTTTATAATATTCAGTTCAGTCTTATTTAAAAATAGGTCTATGAACCCAGAGATGGTGCCTTCAACAGCAGCATCAAATAAAGCCTGACTTCTAAGTGTTCCCATACGGAGGAGCAGGCAACTATCACAAAGCGGTAGACCTCTCTGTTGCAAAAGCCTGTGCAGCGTGTATAGCTGTGCATAAAGGGACTTGCCCTTACTGCAGGATGTCTCAAACGCTTTGCTCCAGCCGAACCCTGTCTGGTGGGAAGCAGAAGCTCAGCGAAGCACTGACTTCAGGAGCTGGCAGGTCTGTGCACTGCTCTGTGCACAAAACTCTTGCTGCAAGAGAGCTTTTACTGAAAATGTGTGCTCATCAGAGAGGGTTTGTGGAGCTCTGTGTGCCAGGGAAGGGATCTTCAGTGCAAGGACAGATCAGAAGACCTGAGGAGAGGAATTTTAAACCCCTGTGGGCTATCATAGATAGCCGTAGTAAAACACGAACAGAAACTCCCACGGTGTTTCTTGTAGAAATGTTTAAGGTACGTGGTTAACAGGATTATCACCTTTTTAAAAAAAAAGGGTAATTACCTGCAAGAAACTTAGATGGTGATTTCTTAATAAGGAAGATTTCTTATAAGAAAGGTGGAGAAAGACTTTTTACCAGGGCCTGTAGTGACAGGACAAGAGGCAACCATTTTAAACTGAAAGAGGGTAGATTCAGATTGAATGTAAGGAAGAAAATGTTTACGATGAGGGTGGTGAGGCACTGGAACACGTTGCCTAGAGAACCTGTGGATGCCTCATTCCTGGAAGTGTTCAAGGCCAGGGCCAGGTTGGATGGGGCTTTGAGCAACCTGGTCTAGTGGAAGGTGTCCCTGCCCACAGCAACGGGATTGGACTAGATGATTTTCAAAGGTTAAACCCAAACCATTCTACGATCAATCTTGAAAATAGGCTTTTAGCACAAGCTGAGTAGCTGCATGCTTTTTTTCTGGATTTCGTGTATTAAGGCACTTCTAGGTGGGGCAGGACCTTGTCTGTGAGGCCCATCTCCTGAATCTTGGTACAGCCGTGGGCACCCAAGGGTCTCAACAAGCCCACGTGCAGTCAGAGGAAGACCTCCCGGTCTCCATACAGACCTCGCTGGCTGCCGCGGTCCCCGCTCCGCCAGGGCAGTGCCACCATCCCTGCCCGCCTGCCACCACGAACGCCCAGCAGCATGTGGAGGACCTCAGCGCCGGCTGAGCCCCTGGGTTCAGCCGCCGGAGCGAGGCCTGAAGGAGGCTGCTCCTCTGACATTCCTCTTTCTTTGACCCGCAGGTTGTCATCATGGAGGTGCAGGGTCTGAAGTCACTGGCCCCCAACCGTATTGTGTACTGCACTATGGAAGTCGAAGGTGGGGAGAAACTGCAGACTGACCAGGCTGAAGCCTCAAAGCCAACGTAAGTCTTGCTTTGCCTTTTGCTCTCTCCACCGTGCTCTCCTCTGCCCCATCTCCGTGCTGCTGAGCTGCTGCGGATAGCTTTCTAAGTAAGGCCGGAGGGGACTCTGAGGAGCAGAGGAGAAACGTGGCCTTTCACGTATGCAGAGCATCATCCTGCGACTAAGAATGGCACATAAGCCCTGATTGAGAAAAAAGTGTTAATGACAGGCTTACATCTCTTGTAGCCATAGAGACATAAATTTGTGCCTCTACGTAAGTACTTTGCTAAATAGGGATGGAGTTAAGCATGTGCTTAGATAAATACTTCTCTGAGTGTCCATCGGAACTGGTGCCATCAAGTGTAGGTACATAATCTCGTCCTCACCGTCAGGGTTTTGGTGGTCCTAAGAGAAAGGGAAACAGCTGGCGGGGACATGCTTCAGCAGCCACAGCCAGAGGTGGGAGAGAGGAGCTGGGGAAAGCTTCAAGTCACTCAGCTTTAGCTGAGGCCACTCCGCCCTGGTGCAGTTCAAGGGCAGAGTTTTGTTCTGCCCTCTTTGACCTGGTCCCCAAATACGCAGCCTTGGCCCCAGACTTGGCTTTTTTGTCTTACCCAGATGTTGTTATAAGCCTGCTAGCAGTGATTGATCTTTGTTAATTTGGAAGGAGAAAATGATTAATAGCTTATTTCCTTTCTGATTTGTGGGATTAGTTAACTTGAAACACTATCTGTATGAATTTGAGGCAGTTTTCCTATGGTTCGCTGCAGAGATTTCACACTTAAATTAAATTCTCAGTGCGCATCCTCACAATGGAGAATTGCCAAGGTAATATGAAGCCTCTTCCAGTGGTGGGGAGCAGCGCAGGAGGGACTGCTGTTGGGATATTCCCACTCTGTTCCCATATCCCATTCCCTTTGAGTGACTGGTTCCCAGCGGCATTTCACCAGGAGCTTCCCAAGCTCATGGAAGGAAAGCCAAAAACACCTGGCTGCGTTACATGCGAGTGCACAAGCACTGCAGGCAAACAGTTCAAGACCAGCTGATGCAGGCAGGAGGAGAGCAGAGCTGAAGGCAGGCTGCCTTCTCTCAGTGGTTGTCCTCCCGCGGAGGCACAGAAATTGCTGATGCCTTGTGCCCTGCACTGTACCGGAGGAGCAGGAATCTGCAGTAAGCGGTTTAAAAACAATGTTCCCAATCAGGGAAAGTGCTGCAGCTTGGCTTACTTTTCAAAATGCTTCAAAATCTGCTTCAGAGAAGGAAGTAGGAGAGCTGTGCTTGGAAGAAAAATGCCATAAGAACCTGCAATTGTCACTATTTTAGGTATTTTTCTTGCTTCAGTGGACAAAGTTGGGCTCTATTTAGGGGAAATTACTACTACCCATACTGAAAAGCACACTTCTGCTGGGTTATGTGTGCTTGTTTAGCTTGGTCTGTTCATCCTGCTTTTGCTCAAAGGGTCTGTCCTTCCTTATGCAAGCCTTCTTGCTGTCAGCTGTAAGACCATTTATGCAAGTGTTGTTTTGAAAATAAGGGCTGCAGGAGTGAGCTCCGTAATTGAGTGGGTCTTTTTATCATAATGAAATGTACAGTGTCTGGGCATGAAGCCATCAGCCCTCAGGAAAATGCAGCCAACACTGAATGCTGTGGTGTGATACAAGTTACGCAAGTCCATCACACTCATCCTCTCTCTGCACTGGCTTCCCATAGAGGTCCGAGTCAGGCTTGAAGTCTTCTGGGTTGCTCCAGCACTTGGGCTAATACCTACGGAAATGCCTTAGGAGGGGAGTAGGTTCGACAGTTGCATTCCTTGAGGGTCCTGGACTTTTTACTTCCAAAACCAAAGACTACCCAAGCCGAAGCTCTAGAATAACCTTCCGCAGAAACCAGAGACCATCGCAGAAAGCTTGTCCTTTTTTTCTCTCTGCATTAGAAGTGCTTCTTTCACCTTGCTTCCCCTCCCAGACACGGAAAGCCAAAGCCCTGTGAGAGCAATTTACTGCACTTAGGTTCTCCTCTTCAGAAGAGAAGGAAAGAGAGAATGAACCAGCTGTGACATGTTTGTCATGTTGCTTAATTCAAGACTTGAAGGCCCTCAGGTGTTCCAGTGATGAGTGCAGTGATAGAAACAGCTCAGAGAAGTCTTTGGTGCATTTTTGAGCTACACTGCCTTGGAGACAAAAGATTTGTGGTCAGCCAAAGCAGCCTTCTGGAGTGTCTCTTTAGACATTGACATCACTCTCACCGAGGTCATTCACACCGTGTTTCCTTGAGTACTTTTTATCACAAGCAAAACACTCACTGATAAAGGAACTAGATCAGCAAAAGCAAGCTGGACCGCTCTCCAGGGGAGCTTGCTCCCCAGGCATCCCAGGTTTTGCGTGCTTTGGCAGGAGATGCTGCCTGGCCTAGGGGTGAGGAGCACACTGCGGGGATTTTGAGCCTCAGCACTCTGAAAGTGTAAATACTGAAGCAGGTTACCCCTGTACATCCCAAAACTTTTATATCTCGGAGGCTCAAAAAATACGAATGCAGGTTAAGTGCCTGTACTCAGAGGATGCAGTGAATGGGAACAGGCAGTATTTTCTCAGAAGTTTAATCTGTCTTCAGACTGTTTGAAACAGTTTTGCCATCATCTGGTGGCTCTACAGGCTACAAAAGACTAAATTTCTCATAAACATCAGGGGAAAAAATTTTACATTTTAACAGTAAGATTCATGGAAGACTTTCTTTTTTACGACAGCCCTGTGTCCTGGGGTGGAAGGGAGAGTGTCACAGGGATACACGACCTTGTAGGACATCTTTTTACCTAAGAATGACTTATGGAGTTGTTCATGGTATTCTCACATATCCTTGAAATGCAAGCCATCAGGTAAAACACCCAAGTCACAGCACACCGGTGGCTGACCTGGGCTCCTGTGCTGGGATAAAGTTAATTTTCTTCACAGTAGCTAGTATGGGACTACATTCTGGATTTGTGCTGAAAACAGTGTTGATAATTCAGGGATGTTTTAGCTATTGCTAAGCAGTGCTTACCCAGAGCTGAGGCCTTTTCTGCTTCTCCCCTCAACCCACCAGCGAGGAGGCTGGGGGTGCACAAGAAGCTGGGAGGGGACACAGCTGGGACAGCTGACCCCAACTGACCCGAGGGATATTCCAGCCCATATGGTGTCATGCTCAGCATATAACGCCAGGGGAAGAAGAAATTAGCAGTAATTAGCACCCCTAATGGAAAAAGGCAATTTCCCAGCCAGGGAAGAATTTCCAAAAGCACTGGTCCAGATCTGTGAGAGACTCACCTTTCATCTTCTCTGGTGCAAAACCAGCGGTTTTTGAGGATAAGATGTTTAAAAGCATCTTAGTGACTTTGGAGCTTGAATCCTGTTTGTGGATCTTGAAAGAGGCAGGGTAGCAGCAGGGTTAGCAGCCACACGTACCAAGTGATCAGATGAGTCATGTGCGAGGAGTGTGGCTCTTGGGACAGCAGTAAATACTGGTCTTCTATTTCTTCTCAGGCTCCATGTTGGATTCCTGACATTTTAAGCCCAATCCCTTCATGTAAGGATTATCTGCCTCAGCACGGGTACAGGGGATGGCACAGTTCTAGAGAAAGCCAGACCTGAAATAGCAATGGTTATTTCAGATCAGGCTTGCAGTGTATTAGTAGTAGTGCTTTTAATAAGTTGTGTAAGAAAAAGCCTTTGTATTATGCCCTAACCCGCAGATGCCTCTACAGAATCCCAATGTGAGTGGGATTTTACTGCTTTTAGCACTGGAACTGTATTCTTGCAGATCGTTGAGGGGTTTATACCTCTCCTCTTCCCTGCATGTTGGCCTCATTTCTGCCCTCTGCAAAGCACGGCGGGTGAGGTGGCTCTGCACATCTCCCACACTGCCCTTCCAGGAGCTTCATTAGTAATGCTGCTGTTTGCACGGCCTGAGAACAGGGTTGCTGAGGGGTCTGGGAATAGCACAAAAGGTCCAGCCACAACACCCCTGTCCTACGGTCTCTAAAGAGGTTGCTGGATATATTTAAACAGTGACCTCTGCTTGTAGCAGTGCTCATGTGCTGTACCAGTGATTCATCTTCTTACCATATCGCCTTTCTCTGATGTGAGCAGAACAAAAGAAAACAAAAGAGATGCAAACAACAGCAAGGTCCTACATGCCTTGTGAATAAATGCTATATATTCACCTGCACATATTTCAGCCTGCAGATAAGTCTCATTCTCCCCTGGCTCACAGCAGTGAAAATCAGGTGTACCTGCATTTTGCTCAGCTGAACCATTTGGGTTAAAAGCAGTGAATAACTGGTGGGGGAAGAATCTGGCCAACCTGTCTGGGCATTTTGGCATGCCCAAGAAGGGACTGAGGTGTGGGCTGTTCCTCTGACTCTGGAAGTGGCTTCATTTTGGGGTTATATATCCCCCCCTTGCAGAGCAGCCTCTTCAGTCCTAGTACAAGGGTTGTGCAATAGCTCAGAGTATGAGAAATGAGGATGGAGCTTGTTATTTTTGAAGGAGAAAAGATCACCCTTTATTGCCTGTATTTTTATCCATGAAGTTTTCTTGAGCATGTGCTGTAGGGTAGTGCTGGAGAGAGCACACTCAACGGGTCTCATCTGACTTCATGTCACTTCTTATGTTGTTTGTCCTGACTAAGAGCTTGGGCCTCATGCCCTCTCCAGAAATTCACTATTGATGAAGTAATGTCTTTGGTAAACTTTCAAACCTCTCTGTCTCCGTTCACCTCACTAGGAGACAGGGGTGCCCTGTTTTATCTTTGTGCTCGCTCCTGATGCTGCTCCCTGATTTGCTTTCAAGGTGCTCTGACAGCTCAGCTGCTTATCTCTGCTGTAAGAGGCTCCCCTTATTTGGATCCCTACACCAAACCTCCAAGCTTACCACTTGACTAGTCTTCATTTCAAATCGGTGTGCCGCATCCATCAGAGCCCGCTGCCTGACCGTGAAGAGGGACAGGCACTCCACAGCATCCTTCCTCAGCACCATTCAGTCACCATCTCCTCCTGGGAGATGGGCAGCAAAGGGAGAAGCCCTGTGGGAAGGGAAGCTGGCGAGCAGGGATGCCGTCTCTGTTTGCAGAAGGGGAAAATTTGGTCTTTTCATTCGGGAATCCCCTGCCTCAGGCCCTGGAGTTTGAAGTGATGCTCAGTGGCTTTGCACAGAGTAGGAGCGTGATAAGAGCGTTTTGTTGCAGTCAGTGTTTTGCTGCCACGGTTAGTTGGAAGATGCTGTGAACACTTCCCAGTGGTACAATGAGAAATGTCCTTTTGAGATGTTTAAATTACAAATAAATAGTCCATATGCTGTAGAACTAATTTTAACTCTGCCAAACTAAAGGGTTTTATACTGATACAAGTGAGAGCAGAGTTTAGCACATAATTCATGTTGTGTATCCCTCCGTACAGCTGTTGGTGCCGTGCCTGGTAGGTCTTTTCCAGACATGTGCGGATCTGCAGTCCAGGAGGCTGGCCACTGCTCTCAGCATTGCCATCCTGGTTGCTGTAACAGCCCTGTGGGCTCCACAGACAGGCAGGACAACCAGCTGCCGTAGACTTTCTGGCATCACCTGGGTGCTCTGAGCCCATGCTACACTCAGAGCTGTTGTCATGTTGCAGAGGTATCACACCATGGCAAAGCTCAGGAAGAAGACCTGCGTGGCTACATGTTTTTAAGCAGTCATTCATATTTAGGTTTGGATGCCTAGCTGAGCCCTGTGTAAGCAAAATTCATGATGCTGGGTGAAAAACAAAGTCAAAATTTTTTTCTCTCCTCCCTCTTCTAGTCGGCTTCAGCATAAATATCAGCTGCCTTAATTACCCAGGCTGATTAGCTTGCCTTTCCAGTTGCATGGTTTCATTTCACAGCTGTGCAGATGTTTACAGCTCTTTTTCCTCAGGAAACCTCCAGGAGCCTTATGAACGTGTCAAAGTAGGTGAGTGAGCCCTGGGTACAGCTAACATCAGACACTGTCACTTCTGAGATACAGCCCTTGTCCCTGGGGTGAGACTCTTGGGCAGAGGCATCTGTTGAGGAAATATCTTCCAGGACACATCTTAGGCTTTGCTCTGTGTGAGCACAGTGCAGATGCTCTGAGCCCATGTAGTGACTGCCGGGCTAAGAGGTGACAATGACAGGGACAGGAACTTCAGGGGAGTTGCTTTTAGCCCCTCTGTCTAGAGCTGAAGGGTACAAAGTGGTGTCCAAATCCCCTACACAAGATTTCTTTGCTTACAGCGATTTATCATGTCTAGGAGCCAGTTTTCCAATGAGACTGTGCATGGCTTTGCACCTGAAGAGTTCTGGTGTTAGTTCGGTCTGACCTGCTCTTCAAATCCCCTTTTGTGCGTGTGATAGTATTTCCATAATGCTCCTGAGATTTATGCTATGACATTCCCATTTTTGAAAGTGGAGGCTGTGGACAAGTCATTAAGCACAGCAAAAAATGCACTAAAAAGTTATTACCCAGGTGCAAGTGTGTGATCTATTATGGGAAGTCTTCACGCAAGTGGTTTAGTGGCCTTTTTAATGAGGAATTCAGAATCTTTTCTGATGCTTCCTCGTAGCTGCTCTGCAGGAGTGCTTCTTACACGGCTCAACTGCTGCCCCGAGGACCATGGGGAGACAAAAAATCTGATTTAAACAGCTGAGTTTTTCCCCAGAATAAAGGCAAGGTCCCATAGGGATTCCCTTACCCTGAGTATCACTCAGATGGTCACACTGCCATGGTGCAGCCTCCTGGACAGCAGTGCAGGAGTCTGCTGGGACTGCAGATGGTGATCCCAGGTATAGTCCTACTCCCAAAGGTCTCATGTGCAGTCCCTCCTCTTTTCTATACTATAAATGTTACACTAGAAACCGTGTTGAAGAATAATGAAGGCTTGTTTCTATAGACTTACCTCTTGTAGTTGGGTTCTCTGGTATCAAGTGAGTGCAAGCTCTGGCTGTGTTTTCCCTGACCTTTAGAGCATACATAGCATTGCTTTCACATGGATTCTCTGGTGTCTAGTAAGGTTGAGCTCATGCACCTTTTCTTTCACAGATGAATGTCTCTCTTTTCTTGCCAGCTGTCTAATTTCTTGAGTGTTCCTATGCACTTGGGAATTATGTATTCCTGTGATAACGCATACATTCAAATTTAAGTATTCCAGAAGGTGTGATGATGCCCAGGGCAATTTTCATCGACACCCGTCTGCTTCATCACTCCTATGCATGCAACCTTAAGATGGGATAGTAAAGACCAAAAGGACATTGACATGAGATTGAGATTCAGTCATCTGAAATAGTGCTAAATTAAGAGGAGGACTGCAAAACAGGAGTCCTGGGATACATTCAGTCTTCTTGTTTAATGCTCATGGTTGGTGTTTTTAAAAAAATGAAGCCATGCCTTAGTGCAAGTTCTGCACATCAGTTGCCGAGGGAAAGGCGGGGGATGAGACATGTGAAAAGTGCCCAGTTGTTGGTTTATTTATTAAGTGCTGTGTACAAGTAGTGCACATTATTATTATTTAATGAGGGGTACCGCTATTGCTGGTTGCAAAGCAGCGTAGGGAGTTAGAGACCATGCTTTAAAGAATTGGTTACTGTGCCTACTCCTGCATGGACAGAGCTCTGGAAGAGGGAATGGTTTAATGAGAAGGCCAACCTTGACAGTTATTTCTCAACATTTTAGTTGTCCTTTCTATGAAATGAAGGTAGAGAGGCCCGTTGCCTTTGTGAACGTCCTATGTCTCCCAATGAACAGCAGCACTATGTATGAAAGCACTTAGAGGGAGTTATGTACTTTTGTTACTACACGGGCAAAGAGGACAAGGCATGCTCATGGAGAGAGGAGCTTGCAAACATGGCCAGAGTGCAGACACATGGCAGCATTTTCCTGAATCCCTTTCTAGAGCAACTCCAAGGTGTTTCAGATAGAAAAAGTCTGTGAAAGGCAGAACACAGCGCACAGGAGTGTCTTGCCCATCTCACCGGTCTTTTGCACCATTGCCAAAAGGCCTCATAGGCAAATAAAGCTGAGAGCAGCTGCAGCAGCTCCCACTCTGTGGCTTAGAGGAGGTGAGAAGGGGGATCCCAGCAGCCGCACACAGCCACTGCAGCTGCGGGATCCATCAGGATGTGGGAAGAGGGCTCACCAGCTCCTGATGGTGGCTGCTGAAGGAAGGATGAAGTCTTGCAAGTCAGGGGTTGCTGAACCCTGCATTCATTGTCAGGCCAGAGACGCGACATGCATGTCTAGGGATGGATGTCCTACGGAAACAAAGGATGTGGTGTTAGCAAATTTGCTCTGGCTCTTCTCAGTGGCTGTGTGTCCCTGGGCCAGTGGCTGGCTCAGTCCTTACTTTGGGTTTCCTATGCATGAAACTAGGGCAATGCTTCTATTTCACAGCAGAGGAAACGCTTGTGACCGAGATGGCGAGGTGGGCATCATCTGCTGGAAGTGCCCACTCATCCCCA
The DNA here is from genome assembly GCF_000737465.1 of Haliaeetus leucocephalus. Lineage (NCBI taxonomy): Eukaryota > Metazoa > Chordata > Aves > Accipitriformes > Accipitridae > Haliaeetus > Haliaeetus leucocephalus. The sequence goes on from NW_010972438.1 coordinate 8,936,463, forward strand.
CTGACCCAGGAGATGCCAGGATGACTTTGCTTCTAGTCATCAGAAGTTAGGCAAGATAAACCCCATCCCAAGTGTCTGGCTGGATCTAGGCTTCCTATCCTGGGTCCTGGCTTAGAAGAATATAGGACAGCAGAAATTTGGGTGGTGGCACAAGAAGACACCATCTCGCACCTCTTGTTCCTCTCTTTGGCTGGTTTTGGAAGGGTACCTTGTGCCGTTTTCTGCTCTGTTTACATCAGGAAATATGTCACTGCTCCCCTCTACTGAATTTTATAAAGGAGGGTCTAGACTATGTTGGCACAAAACCGGTATCCTGTATTTTCAGGCAGAGGATTTCTCTCTCCTTTTCCATGGTCTGTGCTTTTGAGACACCCAAGTTTCTGTAAGTGGGCAGTGCATGGCCTTGGTAAGTCTAAATCATAACCAGGCCTTAACCAGCTGCAGGGCTTCCCTTTGCAGTTGTGTTTTCTTCCAGAGTGGTAAGATTTGGTAGAAGTGATTAACCACATCTGAATTAAATAATTGTTCTGTGAAATGAGCAGCTCTGTGCCTGGTTCAGTGGAGCATCTTTGGCCAAAGGAAACTTTGTTTAGCGTGTGCGTGGCATTGCAGTCACCTTATACAAGAAGTGGTAACAACCGCAGATAGTAAACACACACAGTCCCATTTCATGAATGAAACTCTAACTCGTGCTGTATCCAAAGCAGATATACTGATGAAGCACATACAGTAGGCAGCCCTTGTAAAAGCAATTATTCTTTCAGTTCAGACCTTCCAGTAAAAGGTTGCTGGGCTTACATTTCCATTTCCTCCTGCTGAGCTTTTCTCCTCTAATTGTAATATCAGAGTATTAAGCGAGAGCACAGGGCATTTGAAAAGCAGTCGTCGTTTAAATCACGCTAAGTAATCACGCTACTTATTTTCCCTGTTAATACCCCGAAGATTGCGGTGAATAGCGTTGCCATAAATTCTCATCCAAACCAGCGGCGGGATTTGTGCAGCAAAGCACACAGCCTGGGGTGAAGCAGGCTGGGAGGAGTGTGTGGTCCTGGGCACAGGAGGTGAGGCTGGGCTGGGTACAGGCATGGCAGAGGGACATCTCTGGGGCAGGAATGCCATCTCGTGGCCGTAAATAGCTATTATGGGATTAAATCCACCTCTCATCCCTTCTTACGACTTCCCCATAACACTTCCCCTGCTTATCAGCTATGCTTAGGAAACACTTCATGCTGAAATCAAGCTCTGCATTTTCTATATAGCAAAGATCATCCTTTTTTGGGTTCCTAAAGCTGTGCCGTCGGCCTCAGCACCTCCTCTTGGCTACAGTGCCCTGGCAGGCGGGTGACACGGTGCTGGCACAGGAACGGGGTCTGCGGGGACTGTGTGCGAGCCACAAGCAGATCAAGAGCAGACCTTCACAGGCTTTGCTTTGCTGCAGTCTCTGTCAGCTTTACCCTATTCCTTCTGCACCTTGCGCGCTCAGACGCAGATGTGATGCTCTCCTAGACATATTTCTCTCCCAGCCGGCAGTCATAGTGTTGCCGTAGCCAGTTTGAGGATGTGGGAGTTGCAGCTCCTGGAGGGAGGGATGGTGCCTTTTATCAGCTGTCTGGTGCTGCTGGCTGCATGATGTTAAGCAAGATGGTGTCTGCGTGCATGACACTTACATTGTGTCTCAGAGCCGTGGGAACCAAAAACGGACAGTCCATGAAATGCTGGAGGTTGGATGACATCCTTAGCTGCTGCTAGGAGGAGCCGGGTCCTTAGGGACATGCTGTCTCTGCTCACCTTTTGGATAACACCATAGTGCTTTCTGCAGTGAAATGAACACCCTTTCTGTAAGCAAAAGAATTACTAATGGTGCTTTTTTTTAGCAGAGGGAGTGTTATAGGCTCCGCAGGAATTAGGACAGCACAGGAAACAACGGATTCACTCAGCCCTTGGGTTATCCCATCAGAGCAGACATCAGTGCAGAGACGTGGCCTCATCCAGCGTTCCATAGCTCCAGGGGAAGGCAGGTACAGGCACCGCTGCCGGCCAGTGCGTGCGGGGATGCCGACTTGTCGGTCACCTGCACAGTAGCTGCATAGGTGAAAGCAGGTTTTAACCGTTGTTATAAAGACTGTGCAGGAAAATCTAGGAGGAATCAAATCTGTTTGTGCTGTCACTCCCACTTCAGCTCAGCTTCTCCAGAGGGGATGGGGCTGAAAGGCTGTTCTGTTAGCAGAAAGGGAGGAGAGGAAACAAATGTGAACAAAAATAGGTCGCATTCTCAGTCTGTGTCTGATGACTTTGGTTATCCTGTTCGGAAGGTGAGTAAACACCTCGAACGTTTGCCATGGGAGTAATCCCAGAGGAGGCTCAGCAGCTCTTGGGAGCCAAGCCATGTTGTAGATGCGAACTGTTCTCAATCTGTTTCTACAGGGAGAGTGGAAAGGTACCTTTCTTAGCACCTGAACTGTATTTCTTAGCCCAGGACATTTTCACATGAGCAGAAACATCGAAGGTTCTCTGCATCTATATATATTCTTTGAGATTTTCATTTCAAGTCTTCTTTGTGCACCTGCAGCAGTCACCTCCAGCACCCCTTTTTAGCAGTGGAAGGACAGGGGTGCTTTTAGGGAAGGCTTCATTTCATCTGCTTGCTGCCTCTAAATCGGGATGAGGCAGATTGAGGGCTAACTCCACTGACTATTAATCAGATCTCTCATTATTAGAATAGCAGGAGCCCAAGGCAGGTGACATGGGCATGTGTACATGGTAGTACAGTCCCCTGCATTTCTGGTTTTCGCAGTTGTGATCCATCTCGTGTCTCAGCATCCTCTCCTGATAGCTAAAGATCAAATCCTTTCCTCAGAGCCATAGTTCCATTTGAGGCCCTCTGCATCATGTGAAATCCAAACTCAGTCCCACAAAAACCACCAAATGGATTAAATGACTTGCTATTTTGCCAGTGGATGGCTGCTGCTGGTGGGAGGAACCAATACCTCCTGTACTTCATCCACAGTGTGATGCACTCGCTGAATGCCACAGAGCAGCAAGCACGTGCTTTCTTCTTTGTTTGGTGTCTTTACTCAGCACCTTATTTTGTTTCTGACTAAATCACTTTTTATCTTTCAATAATGGTATCTCTTGAGATGGTGTCGCCTATTGGGTTATGTTTCTTAGAAGAACTCAGATGACCTCAATCGAGGTTTGTAGTCCTACTGCAGTAAGTCGCAAACCAGTTTGTAACTGTCCCCAGCCCAGCATCCCCAAACTGGCTGTGGTTTATGGCATTCTCCCACTGAAACAGAGTTGTGCATGGAGCTGCACCCCGTGAGTCTCCAGCTGTGTGACCCAGCCTGTGGGTTTTCTTGGAGAGCCTAAAAAAAAAGCCTGAATTCTTCTGTTGCCTTTGTGTTTTTTCAAATCCCAAAGACACAAACCAAAAACCTATTATCCATTGCCATTATCCATGAGAGTGGCAAAAAATACATATTTTCCCAAAGGCTTTGGGATGCCCTATATGTTTTTATTATGGCTTTGTGACCCAGCTGGTGCAGGTGTGAGACTGCACATCCATGCTGTCCCCTCCCCTGCCAGTTCGGTGCCTCACCAACACTGCTCCCAAAGAGGAGCGAGCTGCCTGCCCTCCCAGTGCCTGCTTGTGAAGGGCTCAGCGCATGGGCAGCATTATCTCATTTATGTCATTCCTAGGAGTTCACAAATACCCATTTCTGAAAATGAAATGAGCATTTTCATCCTGGGGGAATTAATGCTGTCCCTGCGTCAGGTTTTGCTGTTGAGCTAAGTCTGTGTGTGCTCCTTTATAATGAACTGCAACCTCAGAGTATGGGCAAAGGAAGTTCAGAAAGATCACCGATAACCATAATCTTGGTCATCAACCTCTATTTCATGTTTTTGAATGGCTGGTATATGTAAAGCATTAGAGAAAGCCTAACAAAAAGCTTTCCTGCATGCTTCTTCACATACAGTTAACTATTAAACATGTTTAAAAACTGTTTATTTTCCTCCTTGCTTGTATCTCTAGAAATATGTAAAAGAGAAACACACCTTAGCATTACATTAGAGGAAAAGGTGTACTGCTCCATCATCTGCATGAAGGTAGGTTAGCTCAGTGCCTGGTGTGCTGCTTCTCCAACTTTGTTTTTCCCAGTGCTCAAGCTTTGGGCATACATGATTTATGGCCCAAGGTTTAAGGCTGTTTCCTGGAAAGGTCTCTTCTGGGAGGAGAGGAGTGGGCTGAAGAAGGAAAACCATTGTTTGTTAGGCAGGATATCTGGAAGTACTAGATCAAGACTGTACGTAGCATTTCAGTCTCCCAGCGATGAAGCGGGATCCGACCTCTCCATCCTCAGAGCAGGATCCAGCTCCAGCAGGCACCATGGCTGGGCACTGCGGTAAGCCGAGAAATGAAAGCAGGATTAAAAGCATCACACCCCACAAGGTGAAGCAGTGACCCAGCAAAAGGTGACTTTGCTGACACGTGTTTTCTCAAAAAACAGGCAGTGTCTATCAGGCTGCTGTCTGTGCCGCCCTCTTGACGAGCTTCCCTTCACCAGCTGGCTCGCTTTGGAGACCAAACTACAAATACACCAGGAAGTACACAGACACGGTGGTGTGGGTGCCAGGAGAGAAGAGGTGAGGGATGTGGACGAAGAGAAGTGCATGAAGCACAACCCTTCCCTGCCTGCACCGGCAGCGCACGAGGGAGGCAGCCTGACCGGCCGGTCGTTGCGTTCTCGCCAGATCCCATTCTGGCAGCAGAGGACAGCAAGTGAGGTTAAGCTGGCCTTGCACATTTTGTCCCAGACGTGGTCACGTATCTTAAAGGCCTTTCAGATGGCCCTCTCTGCCTCTGTACGGAACCAGCTGGCTGCTGCAGGAAGGTGGGTGCCACTGGGTGCTGGTTTAGGTGGCTGCGCCCCTGCGGGGATGGAGAGAGCTGCACGCCGTGTTCTGCATTCCCGAGGACGTGCTCCTGGCCTGGCAGGGGACAGGCGTTGCTGCTGATTCAGTTACATTTGAACAGGTGGCTCAATAAACTAGTGCAAATCTGACCAACGTGCAGGAATATTATTCTGCCAGACTTTTTTACTTAAGCAGTAAACTTGTGGGAACAAGGCAGAAGGGCAGCATCTCCCGCGGAGAGGTGCTGTGTCCCAGGCTGCTGCTGTGAACGTTGAGCGTAATGCACACCTGGAGTGACCCCACCGAGGGAAGAGCGTAGCTTTCCTTTAATACACATTTTTACTTTTGTTTTCTGATTTTTTCCCTTTTATTCCATGCAAGCTGGCAAGCAAACCCGTTTCAATAAATGTATCTGGAGAGGGAGAAAAGGTGTCCTCTGGCAGTTTTGAAGCCCATGAGAACTGGTCATAGATCATATTTAAATGTCAACCCCATTGCAAGCACATCACTCTCCAGCTGCTCCCATGTCAGCCTACTGAGAGGCCGAGCTGGTTAGAAGGGCTGATTCATGGCCCAGCAACACAATTCAGTTTGCGCTTGTTCATTATTTATAGAAATCAGAAGCATCCATGTTCTGGCTAGATCAAGTTACAAGAGCAATGATGGAAGAAGGGTTACTGTTTCAAATTAGGCAGGGGCTAAGCAGACTTGCTGGAGACCACAGTACTTGAATGAACGAATTTAATGCATTCTCCTGCGTGTTAACGTGAGTGTTCACTTTTGGGAAGGTCATGGGTGCTAAAATTTCCTTTAGAGGAACTTACACACTGGCGGTGAATAGAAATGACTAAGTCAATGTCTCTCAAGGACAGCCAAGAAAATCGTAGGTTAGGCCACATAAGTGGGATATTGTGGAGAAGAGCAGCTGGAGTCAGAGACCCTGCTGCCTGGTTTCATGCGATATGTGAGCGCAGTCAGGACGAGGACCCTTGCAGGGTTTTGCTCAAGCCTTATTCATATCCCAGATATCTTTTTAATCATACACTGTAACATAGCAGTGCTGTGGCATTTGAATGATTATGTCTTTTTGGCTACGTAGCAATTTAACTTTATAATTGCTGGGTCTGCATTTTGGTAGCACTCAAAGTCTACAGCCAAAGATCAGGATGTAAAGCATTTCACATCCATAGGATGAAGACAGTTGTTTCTGCAGTGGCCTTATGGCAGGAAAGGGTAAGAGCTTGGTACAGCAGCAAGGTGAGGAACCTACGTAGTCTTAAATGTTTTGTCCCCAAGTTGGGAAGGGCTGAGTAGCATCAATGTGAAAGTTTGCCAGAAGATCACCAGCGTGTTGCTTGAAACAGCTGACAGCAGCTTGGTCTGAGCAGCCTGACACCTGCATTGGCAATGGCATCGCTTTCCCTTCGTGTGCCAGTAAGGACAGTGCCTCTGAGAGCTCCCAAATGCTCCTGAAATCAGACAGGTAAGCCCATCTTCAAGTGCTCCATATTAGACGAGCCCATGGAGGTAGTGGGGGCCAAGGCTGGCCTTTGTCCCTTGTCCACTCACTCCCTCTGGATATGCGTCATTTTATGTTTCAGTCAGAAAAAAATCTCAGCTCTTTAGGCTGCTTGGTTAGTAACTGTGATGGCACCTCTAGGTGAATCTGTAGACACAAAGTCTACAGTGATGATCTACTTATTTTGCTTGTAAAAGGTAAAACAAAGGCCAGCGATTTGTCAAGTTAGTACCTGGGGTGTATCTCATCCTTTGGCTCTGTGCAGCCAGAAGAGTTTAGCTACTCATCCTAAGTTTGATGCCTAACTAGAAACCCTGGAGATGCAAGTAGATCTTAGTGATATCACTGGAACAGCAGAGATGCCATAAATAGGGTGATAATTCTAGCAAAGTCCCTATGCACAGCAGCATTTCTTGGTCAGCTCCAGGTTTTGGGATACACTGGGCAATACAAAACGTGGGGCTGAGCGTTTCAGGTGGGATTCAGATAGTTAATATGGTCCTAACTGAGAAAGTACTGTCAGGATTTTTCTGCTTGTGTATTTCTTTTCTGTGGTGTGTGTATCTCTCTCTCTCCACCTTCCCCCCCCCCACCGCTTTTGGCCAGAATGACATTATTCGTCCTCGTTTGCAGATGTATTATTGCTTTGAAGTGTCAGCATGAGCTCTGTGATATGGGGACAAGATAGTGTGGCTACTTCATGAGAACATTTGTCCAGAATGGGTCCCAGGGCGCTCTCCCAATGAATAAACTCCTGCAGTGATTACCTGCTTAATTATTAAATATGGCAATGAAACCATTACACTGTTAGTCCCCCAGAAGATCCTAATACCTAACTACTGTCCAGAGCTAATTTTCTGAACAATAATTTAATACCCAGCACAGATAAGCTGCGTACTTAGATTGAATACAAATGATGTTTCAGTGACATGAATTATGGCCTTATGCTGAGCATCACTATGGCAACTAATGACATCACCGCAGGCTTCAACCTGCACAAAACCCAACTTCTGAGGGTCTCTATTTGTTGGCGCAGATCTTTTCAGGACTTTTGGGGGTATGAATATGTAAGCACCACAGTGTTGTCAAGGGTTTGCTATGTATGTTTACTGTCATTTGAAACATTTATTCCCTTTGTGGTTAATGTTGTTCTCATGAAGGAAACCTAATGAAAATTACTGTTTGTATTTGGTTAGTAACATTTGTTGATAACATATGGTCTGGGAATGCTTCAGCAAATAAGAGCTTTTTAATAGTAAACAGAGATATGAGTTCTATAAAGCAGATGCTGTCAAAATACACAGCGTAAGGTTGGATATTTTCTTACTTTTGCCTCTTACCCAGAGCAAGATTGTCTTCCTACTTTCCCTGCTGGTGACAACACAGTTTTTTTAAGAGAGAAAACATAACCTGTGACCTGAAGCTGCAATTAGAAAATAAGGTTGTTTCTTGGTTCTTATGTTTAAAACATTTACTAGGTAGCTGATGGCTCACACATGAAAAAGATCTGATAGTGAGGATCTGAGAGGACCTGTAATGCTGTAGATAATTTATGCCAAACCTCTGCTCCCTGGCACTGGTGGCAGTTTGATGCATCGACATAAAAGGTGAAACATGTGGAACAGAGACACAGGGAGAGAAAACTTCAGAGCAAAGCTGAAGAAGAACTGAGTTCGTTAATCAGTTCTGCACTGAACACACTCATCTGCTAAGCTCAGTTGGACAAGATTTGCTCAGTGGAGAGCAAAGCGTAAACCCATGCTCCGTGTGCACAGGAAGGAGTAAATTATTTTTCCCAATAACTTTCCAAATGCAAAACCTGCTGTTTGGTATTTATGTTTGAAGAACATCTGGTTGCTGGACCACATGTCATCTGAGCCTTTTCCCAGTCATTTCAAGGTAGCTGCCTTTCTTCATCAGAGGATCTGGTTTCAGGACAGTGTAAAATGAGAAAGTGTCATTAATAGAGTAAGGGTGAATAGAAGTGGTTAGTGAGATATGGTATAAGCTCTCATCTGACTTGCAGTATTCTAGGTTGCAGTGTGTGTTCCACCACATCACTTGGAGATGTTGCTCATGGCACACTCTTGGTTTCTTCTAGTTTACAAATAGCACCATGTCTGTGATTCTTCTTCAAGCTTGCTTTATACACTTTGCGTGAGTTTTGAAGTGTGATGAATTTTCAGGGTCTCTGGGAACAACACAGAAATCTAGCTCACAATGAATTATAAAAAAAAGACAAAGAGAACAAAAAAAAGAAAAAAGAACAGGTTTTATCTGCTAGCTTCATGTTGGGCCTCTGCAGGATCGGATGTTCAGGAGCATCCTCCTTGCAGCGCTGCACTCTTCCCCAGTCCTACCTCCGCCCTTCATCTTTGCCTGAGCTCATCTCTGCTAACAAGGGAAAGTGCAGTTTTAGGAGTACTTTGCTTAGCTCTGTCTGGAAGTTTCTGTCTGGCTTTATTTTAAAAAGTTTCTAACTTTCTAAGCTGTAGAAACAAAGCTTGAAACACAGCTGTGAAGTCTCAAACATAAAAGCATCATGACTTTTTACCCCTCAGTGTAGAAGGTATTCTCTGTTACTTTCAAGATTGTTTAAAGCTTACAAATAGGCATTAGTTTAAGTTCCACTTAATTTTTGTTTCATGACCCTCTTCAGTCTGTGCCTGTTTGCCAGAGGGGACCGTTTTCCTGTATCTCAAAAACCTTAGCCCAGGTGAGTAATTGGATGTGTTGGTGTGAGTGGCACCGCTCGTGGAGGCTCTTCATGAGCTTATTTGAAAAGCCGTGGTGTTTCACGGGTTTCTTTTCCCTATGATCTCTCTAAATCAAAGCTGACTGCGGTGTAAGGTCTGGGTATCCTTAAGAGAACCCCACGAGGATGCTCGCCAGCGCAGCTCCAGCTGCAGCACGCTGCTCGCTGGGACGGGAACAGGGCCCAGCAGGAAAGTCCCTGAAACAGAGTGCAGTGAGCTGTGGTCAAACTGGGGCTCTGTGCTCAAAGCTTCCCCAAGTGTCTGTGTCGAGAGAGGAAACCTCTAGCGCAACAGGGTCAAGCCCATCACTGGACCTCCCTCCGGAGGGCTGCGGGGCTGCTGCGGGTCCCACACTCGTGTGGGGAAGGTCACCTGTGGGGTGGGCTCCCCTTGTACGACTTAAACCGGCAAGTTTGGCCATAGGTGTGGCTGGGATCCTGCGCCTGCAGGGTTCCACGTGGAATGAGTTCATGTTCTCTGCACGCTTGGGCAGCTCATGGTTGCAGGAGCTTGGAGATGTCCTCTAGAAAACATGCATATCTAGAGGGGATTTTCACATACTGTGGGTCATTCAGCCTCCGTAGTGCTCCTTTCCGAGCCACAGGACCAGCCAGGGGATGACTCGTGGAGTACAAATAGCAGAAGGTGGTCTCGGTTCATTGCATAGTTGGAGAGGTTGCCACTTCCTCGCCACTGCCGTCCTACCCCCAAGGAGCTGGTGTCCTGCTCTGCAGTCCCAGCACACTAGGATTACTCCAGACGTAATGGCTTGAACTTAAACCTGGGCTGGGCTGGAGGACTGGGCTCGGGCTTGGAAGAGGACCCAGGTTAAACTGGGGTTTCTTCAGAGAAAGCAAACCTCACTGTCAACCTAGAAAGGAGAGGTTAATTAGCCAAGAGAAGAGCAGAGGCATGAGTGATTACAGATGTCCTAGGTGCAGATGTCCTCGATCCTCAACTTCTGTTGTGACTATACAGGCTGTCGCTGCGGGAGACATATTGTTCTTTCTAAATAAAAAAAGTTCTCTTAAATTTGGTTTCATGCTGCTCCCAAATACTCTCTTTTTTTTTTTTTTCTCCCCAAAGAACCATCGTGGGTTTTCCAAACATCTATCCCACATTTCCCAAAGAAGATAATTAATGCCCTTGTCACTCAGACAGCCCAACCACTTCGGCTTGTGCCAGACAGGACATTTTCAATTAACCATTACACACCTAAGCAATAGTGCTGCTGACCTGCCAGTTGAGCTGAACATCTCTCTCTCTTTATTTTCACAGCTGGGGCACCCAAGGAGACTTCACAACAACACATGCGCTTCCTGCAGTGAAGGTGAAGCTGTTCACAGAGAGCACAGGAGTGCTGGCTCTGGAGGACAAAGAGCTTGGGAGGGTAAGGAGATTTTGAGTTTAATAATGTTTCCTTCTGGCCCTGCTTTTCTAGAGAAATCTCTCCTGTACGGAAATATCTTTGGAGCACAACATGCTCTGCTTTTTTGCCAAGCTTCGGGAGGGGGAAAAAGAAGCAAGCTCTCCACTGCTGGAAAGGAGTGCATCTCGCATGCTGTCTTTGTTGTGAGTTTTTAATGGCAGGATTTCAGCTGGCTGTGCCTGCACTGAGCAAAGGCAGAGGATCTTGTGTGCAATATTGGCAGTCCGGAAAGCCTTAGAAGTTGCTTACGGAAATGGACATTCCTGAGGCAGAAAAGGGGATTATGCTGAAGCAAAAAGAGGGGATTTAAGTTTGGCAAGAGAGTGTTAAGCTGCTCTCATATCTGCTGAGCAGCCGGTGCACGGTTTGAGCATTTGAAAGCACTGACTGCGGTACTCACTGCAAAGGACTCGAAATCCTGGCTGCCCCTGGGGATTGTGGCTGAACTGGTGGCTTCAGTGGGGCTGGACTGGGGAGTGAAACGTGGGGGTTCGTTGCCCCCATCAATGGTGTTAGTAGCAAAGAGCTCAGATTCCCAGGATACTGGCCGCAGAACCGACCTTCCCACCCCATCTCTGCCCCTCACCTGTGGTCTCTAAACCAGCACCCTGGGCCCAGTGGCCCTTCATCGCTGCAGCCCACAGCTCCCGAATATCTGTGGATGGCACTTTTCTGTGGCTTTGGGACACTTCAGTTACTCTCCGTGGATTTTTTGCAGCTGTATAATTTGTGTTGGCCCCAGGCATAAGTGGCAGCAAACCCCCTGCCATGCCTTCCTCAGCTCTTCAGGGGTGTGGGATCAGCATGGTGAAGACCCCATGAAAATCACTTCAGGGTGAGAGAGGCTGCGCCTTACACGTGGGCTTGGAACCTCCCGTGTCACGGCTCAGCGTGGCCTGAGCGATCTCCAGGAGCAGCCTGGGCTCTGTCTGCCCAGCTCTGCAGCACACCTTGCTCTCCTCCCTGTCTACATGGCCATGGCCACAAAAGCGATGGGCAAGTAAGCCACTGATCCTGTGGCAAGCCCAAGTACGGTATTCCAATTATGGACTAATCTGTTCGGATGTTTCTTGCTAACTCCCGTGGCTCCTTGTGCCTTGACACAGGAGAGTATGTGTCCATGCAAGAAAGTTCTTCCTAATTCATGTGGTTTTGTGTTCATCCTATTCATACAAGTGCCACACATTCTTTCAGGTCCTACTGAGCTGTGGATTTAATTTATATTTTTATGGTGGAGAGCGCTGCATGTGGTTTTGTCTCATATAATTTATGTTCATGTTAACTATTTGTGTTTTCACGTTCATGTAACATTCTTTGTTCTTGCACTTGGGAGAGAGAGAAAAGCAAAGCTACCCCTTCTTTTCTCCTCTCAATCTTCTCTTCAAAGAGAGTCACAGCCTCTTCGGACTTTCCTCATCCACACCTTGATCCTTCCTCTCCCCCATGCTTCTCCTTTTTTGACAAAGGGGATGACCCCACTAGGCTGCAGTACTCCAGCCAAAGACCTACAGTTGCTTTGGTGCACAGCATCATAATATTTTCAGGATTATTTTCAAAACCTTCTTCTTCAAACAGCCCGGCACTCCTGCCTTTATCCGCTGCAGCATGCTGCGCAGAGCTCTTCACCCAGGCCATGATGCCATTCAGGGCTTTTTCCCCTGAGTTGTTACACTCGGCATAGACCCGCTTGCTTTCTAAGTCTTGTTTCCACTGGCAGCCATAAGCGGTGCTGACTTTGCTGGTCTCGGGAAGCAATTAGCTGTGCGTGTTGTTCTGAGAAAGACGTCAGGCCCCAAAGCAACCCCTCTTGCCCTGGAACGCTGCTGAGCCAGCCCCACCAATGCGCTTTAATTCCCGGTCCAGCGGGAAGCCATCCCTCGGCTCTGAGTTTCTGCGGGCTGAAGGACGCGGGCCAGCGGCGGCGAGCGCGGGGAGCCGGGCGCTGATTTCCCCTGGCCCGTGGCCACCGGCGCTTTCAGTCGGCCGAACTTCAAAGGGATGCTCGGTGTGCCCAGAGCGGCCGAGAGATGACGCGTGTCTGCTCAGGCTGCATTAAAGATTTCTTCTTTAATGAAATAATGAAACCGGGAGCGTGTTAAGCCCCTGGTTTAGCTGTTGGAGTGGGCACGAACCTGTCTGCACGGAGAGAGAAGGGAAGCAGGTTTTATACACAAAAACACCCATGCTCAGCCGTCCTTTGAGAAGCGGCTTTGTGCTCTGCCAGGCATGTACAATGCCCACTTTCTATTGCAAGTGTTAAATTGGCAAGCGGCCGGCACTCCTCATTTCACCGCTTTTATCCACGGGAGAGCTCGAAAATGCTCCCAAGCCCTAAACTGCTGGATGGGCGGCTGAAGGCATGGGAATACATCCTGGCCCTATTGAAGCTGGTGGCAAGGCTCCCATGGATTTCAGCCATGCCAAGACTTCATCTAGAGAGAGCAAGGAGGGGAAGAGCCATGAATTACAACAACACTGGGCAAAGTTTATGCACCTTTTGATGAAAAAGAGTTAGAAATCAGAGTAGAGAGCATCCCAAACACCCTGAGTGGCTGCTGCCTCACTAAGAGATGTGGTTTAGTGCAAGTCTATGTGCTTGCATGACCTGCCTTGCAGTGGGGGTCCTTGGATACTGCTCAGGGTTTGGGTCCATCCGTGTTTCTAACAACACCTAGTGCGGAGGACTCGCTTCTCATCTTCAGGATTTGCTTAAATATGTTTTTTTCCAAGAGTGATGCAGCAGAGACTGGTGTTGCTCAGTTATCTATGTAACTAATAACAGCTTCAGATTCCTGCCAGAGAACGCATTAGTCTAATTCAATAAAAGCAGTGATAAATAATGTTGATGAATAAGGGTGAAGTTGAGAATCTACTGATCTTAACCTCAAGCTTTGGAGGAGGCAATAAAATAATTTTTAAAATCATTCATCAGAGGGTAATAGCATCAAAGATATTTTGGTGGAAAAGAGCCCCTAGGTTGTTGACTCAGCAATAAAGTTGAAGAGCAGAGGAATACAAGATTATAGTCTGGGCTGGAGTTTGGCAGGAGCACAGATTTAAGTATGAGCAAGGAATGAGTGATGGCAGCACATCAAATAACCAGGGTGAATGCTGCCATTTGTAAAATAATTTGCTTGCGTAAAGGTTAATGGATTTAAAGGAGATTCATCTCACTACGGGACAGTGGAGACTTGAATGAATTTGTGCCAGGCAAAGTCACCTCTGAGAGTGAAAGCATCAGAACAGGAATGGGCGTAGGAGGGAGAGGGTTAAGCCACCTCAAAGGACACATATGGAAACACCAGGAGAAGACGGTGGATGTGGTGTAGTTCTGGGAGAATACTCTGTGGCCCGCTGTCTGAGGGAGCTATTCTGCTTTGTAGGGGTAATGGGTGAGTGGGAAAAGCACAGCTGTGATCAGGAAAGATTACTAGCCTCTTGGAGCCTTTCAGTTTCTTTGATGAGCCAAGCACTTCCATTGGTGTTCATCTGCACAGCTCCACTGCAGTCAGTGGTGTCGCACTGATTTACCCCAGCTGGAGACCATCCCATCGTTCCCTCGCTGCATGAAATGGAAGCAGAGAGTCCTGCAGCCACTGATGGTATGACATGGGATGCATATTTTATCTGCTGTCATAGTGCAGTCAGACACACCAGCCTACCTAAAATGTTGCCTACTGCATCCAGTCTTAACAGTAAGCCAAAAACCAAGCCAGCTTCCCCACAACCTGGTAGTAGCAATCGATGAACCATTTTAGATAGAGCTTTCTGAGCCCTCAAAATAGCACACCTCACATGAGAAATGTCAGGAAGGCTGGAGGTTGACCAAGTTGTATGAGTCTGAAAGTGGGTGACTGCAGTGGGCAACCTCAGCAAAAAAACTTTTTGCTGGTTTGCTAATCACATTAGTCCACCATCAGTTCTAGACTGGTTTACCTGGACAGTTGCAAGTTCATTTACCATGAGCTTTCCTTAAATGATGGGAACTGATAATGTAGTTCTGTTCTGCACAACCCCATGAACAATGGCATGGTAGATAGAGGAGCCAAAGAATATATGAACTAATCTCAAAATAATAAGCTGTACTTTAGAAAAGCATTAAAAAGCCATCCTCACTGATGTGAATATAAAGTTCCAGACTGACTTTTAGGGCAAAAGTAGCTCATCTGATGTGCTTTTGTTCCCCATTAAAACCCATTTTGTGAATAATTTTTCCCTTTAACATTGTTGATTTTGACGCTTGCAGGTTGTTCTCCACCCTACTCCCAATAGCCCAAAGCAATCAGAGTGGCACAAAATGACTGTTTCCAAAAACTGCCCGGATCAAGACCTGAAGATCAAGCTTGCCGTGCGAATGGATAAGCCTCAAAACATGAAGCACTCTGGGTAAACGCTTGTCTTGATCTGAACTCAATTTGTTTTGAATGTGCATTAGAAAATTTCTCTTTTTTGAGATTCTGGAAGAGAAACACTTTTTCTCAAGTTCACTGGAGGTCAAATGAAAGATAAATATAAAAATGGCCTTAGTTCAGTCATTTATAATGCACTTTCTATATTCTTAGCATAGTCTGTTAAATGCATATCAGCCAAACAGTTTAAATTTTAAACAGTATTCCTCAGGAAATTGCAAGGTTATTTTTTTTCCTGTAAGGAAATAATAGGTGAGCTGCCTGACTCTGTTACTGAGAATGGTATAATTTCCTAAGTTATTCTGTGTTTCCCTGTATTGACTTCTCAGAACCAAAAGCACAGTGCACCTCCCACTTGAAATAAACCCCAGTGTGATCGTCATTATTTATACAGAGATACACAGCACAATTAAATAGCAGTTGCCTGGAGTAGAACTAATGATCTGGAAGGTTAAAAGGGAAACCTCTCCCCTCCAGACGTGAGTGTCAGAGGATCTGGGGCCAGGGGGATCCCTGACCGCCACCCCTGGCTTCCACCTTCGTGCCGTGCAATTACAGATTAGATCATCCTTGGGAAGATCTAGCTAATGCCATTGGCAAGGCTTTCCTCTGTTTGCTCCTCAGAGCTGAGGATGTCATAAAAGATAGAAACTGTCCAGAAAACTGTTCTGATTAACTCTTTCTCCGGTATGTTTTTGGTGCTATAAAAATGACTTTGTTTTTACTTTTATTTTCATAGTGTTTTGTTAGATTCAATCCATTATTAGATGGTTTGGATCACTCATCTTTTTTTAAATTCCTTCTCCTCCTCCTCCTGTGTCCTCTGCTAATGAGATCAGAGCCAATAGCCACATGTGGTTTAATTTTTCCACCATGATCACGGACACCAAAAGCAAGAAAGCACAGTTCACCTGTCATATTTACTTCCTTGACTGTAGCTGATAGCAACAGGGCTGAGCAGTCCTGGCTTTTCTCAGGCTTTCTTCAGCTAACATTTGATTTACAAGATGCTGCTTAAAACTATGTGGTTTACAATACCAGCTTGCTATCAGAAGAGAGATTGTCTTCCTGTTGATGTTAGTGGCAATAGCAAAAAGGACAATTATTACCCTGTTCTTGAACCAGACAAGGACTCAGTGCCCACATTAGCATGGCTTGGTGTTTTGTGGCTTAAACGTTCACCAAGAGTATGCTGGATCTCTTCTGGCATAAGGAACCACTAGCATAACCAAAAAGGAATTGTTTTTCTATTTATTGAGCCAGAACTAAAATCATTATAAAGATACATAAAACATATTAGTGCTGAATAATGTCCTTGTGTTTATTATTAGTCTGGTGCTGCCACTATTTTTGCCAATCTTTGTATTACAGTGTTACAGTGGCCGCTTCTTCACAGAGATTAAATGCTAATTTTGACATTAATTTTAAAAGTTAATTCCTCCTTTATAGAAAACAGTAAATTCACTCCTTCTCAGAAATTACTCAGTTTGCTTGAATATCTGTAGCCAAGCGATTTCTAGGAATTCATCTTAAGCTGTTCAGCGAAGTGTCCTGGTTTAGTCCCAGTGGATACTGGGATCCTGGGGACTGGTTTTGATGTAGTAAGTGTCCCTCTGTTCAACAGCTCCCCTCAGCCAAATGATTTTATGAAGGCTTAAAGCAACATTTCGGTTTTCTCACCCTTAATTCTTCCATTGCAAATGTATTCTTCACCCATCTGACTGTGTCGTAGCTATTCACTGGCATTGAAGAGCTTCTAAATTCTGAGCAAGTTGTGAAAGACAAGGAGGAGGAGAGAATTAATATTGTGTAACATTAAGACTCTGGGAGCTTTTTGTGTCACTTTCTTTACAGGTTATTTGTTTAGGCTAGAAATAAACACATTCATGAATGCTGCTGAGCTTAAGAGTCTTGTAATTACTTCTGCTTGTGCATTAACTTCAGTTTCCAGGTGTAAAGAAAACATACTGAAAAACAAGAGAACAACATGTAGTCACTTGTGTGCTGAATTCACCTGTTCTTTTCTCCTAGGTATTTATGGGCCATTGGTAAAAATGTTTGGAAGAGATGGAAGAAACGATTCTTTGTCCTGGTCCAGGTAACAGATTTAACTAGAAGTGATCTTAAATCACAACATGAAATATTTAAATCTTTCCTCTGGCCATATTCAGTGCTTTGTAATTGATGCTGAGCTGTGGTTCTGCGTAGGGTGTCTGTTAAGTCATGGATTTTTTTCTAAATGTATGCATCTTCTCAAGGATATACCAGCTGCAGATCTCTGGCCATGAGTTTCCTGATGCACACGAATACTTGGTGAAGTGGAGAACCAATTTTAGTGAGGAATTAATGAGATGAGGAGGAAGCTCAGTCCATCTTGGCTGGAGGTATTTGGGTGCAAATGCTCCCTTTTGAGCCTCCAGGTAAAATTTGGATTCCGTTGAGATCTACAGACGTTTAGTCACTGGCTACATCAGAGTCAGTATATCGTTCTTGACACTTATTTTGCCTTCATGTTCATTACTGCCTCTCATTATCTACAGCTCTCATCGATCATTTTGCGCTGTCTTTCTTCCTTTTCCCCTTTTTTCTTTTTTTCACTTTCTGCCTTCCCAGTTTCAGTAGGCCTGTATATTTGACCGTGGTTAAGAATTTCAAGGAAACAGGCAGAAGATGTCCTCTGTGACCTAAAAGGATCCGGTCAGTACTTGGTGTGTTAGATCTTCCCTTACCTTCCTAAGGACAGCTGAAACCACTGCATTGGCCACAGAAGTGTGGGGTCCCAGTATGAGCAGCTCCATCTTCACACCAGTCTGATAAAGCCACAGAGTCCTCTTGGGTCCATCTTTCTCTCCCTCCCCTCTGGGTTCCCCAGGGTATGTTGTCTCCAAGTATGAGAAATAAAAGCTTTGTGCAGGGTCCTGTGATGAAAGCAACACGGATGCTCTGATGGAATAACACGGGATCCAGCTGAGATCTTGTGCCAGCACAGATCCGAAGCGATCAGGTCAGAGGGTGAAATCCTGCTGCTGCTGAAGCAGACGGCAGGTCTGCTGCAGAGGGGCCAGGATTTCACCCATGTGTAAGAATGGAGAAGGTGTAAACCCAGTGGACCAGGCTCCCCATTTGGGATGGGGCATGCTTGTGTGCTGGCTTTCCTGTGCCGGTAAGAGGAGGAGTCCACACAGTCCATCTTCTACCTTACACAGCTGGCTTCTCTGGTCCTAAGTCACCTGGTGTAAACTGGTTATTACTCTAAGTTCAGCTGTCTCAGTAGGATGCTTAATTGCATTCCCCATTTCTCCATCGCTGCCGGCCTCCACAGCGCTAAATCATGTGGCAGGTAAGAAAATCCATTCTGGGGAGGTAAAAGGGATTTATGATGTGCGTGACCCATGTAAGTTGGAGCCTATTTGGAGAGTCCAGTTGAGTACCTAATCCAATAACCAACTGTGATCAGCAGCGACAGTTTAAGTGCTCATTTTGTACTCCAAACGGGGTCAAAATGGCCACAGAAGTGGGGGAGTTAGTGTAGAGCAGTCACAGGAGGTGCCTCTATCTGCCCAAGCAGTACATTTAGATTTAGGTAAAAGTGATGTGTTTAGGAGCTGCGTAATCCATTCCTAGAGGCATCTGGTTTGCGATGCACCCTCCATGCAGGGACTGCCAGGTCCCTAGTGGGGTAGGGTGCTTGGCACCTCGCGGGGGAGCCCAGCATCTTGCAGAGCTAGATCGCTGGAGGTAAATCCCAAACTGTCTCCTGGGTAAGAAGTAGCAGAGGCCATAATGAAGGACAGGCCTTCTGGGAACATTATGCAGTGACCCTGTTCTTGGGCAGGGATTGAGGGATTGCTTTTCTCTGTATGTTTCCTTTATTATGTTCTGAAATGAAGTTAAAAGTGCTGTGGCAGTCTGTGATCACCTGTAGAGCAACTAGTATTGCTTTTCCTTGAGAGATGATTCATTCCTATGACACCAAGTTCTCAGTCCCTTTTTCCTTGTGAACAGAGATTCTCCAAAGCAGAGAATCCTCCTTCCTAACATAGCTTCTCCCATAAATAAATCTATTGATACTCTTCTGTGCAAGGGTTTGCAGGTTTGGGCATGGATTCACATGTCTCTCTCAAGGAGCTTTTCTTCTGGCCATTCTCTGTGGTTGCAGTTACTTCTCTAGTTTTCAGTTGCTATATATTCTTCAGCTTGCTGTAGAATTGAAGCTCTCAGAGTTATTCCATGTTTTCTCATGTTACTAGGTCTGTATTCGTCAGTTGGCATATAAGAGCAGAATTTGGCCAGAAAAGCAATTCATTTGAATAAGATGAGCAGACTTTTGCCCCCAGAGAGTCTCTGTAGCCCACCTCAGAAATTCCAGCTGCCACTGCAGCTTCTCTGTTATGTTACCGTTTGCTCAACATTTGGTGCAATGTAAAGTGTTCTGCCGTACATCAAATATAAACAAGAAACACTCTCTATGCAGTCCCTCAGATGTAGTTTGAGCATATTGAACATGTCAGCAGGCAATAAAGATGGAATAAAAATACTTTGCTGTCCGTATGTTTGTCATTTGCTTTTCATGCAATGCAAAGGATGGGTGCTGATATGAACAGGGATTGGCAGCAAAGGTGTTGATGTCCAAGGATGCTCTGAACTCTGCTAAACCACAGACAGAAAATAACCCCCACAGGAAGGTGAGCTGGCTCTGTTCCGTAAAGAACGGACAAGGAGCAGCCGCTGTTTCAGGAGCTCACTCATCTGCACCAGGCTCCTGCTTGCACCAGAACAAGAGATGGAGTCCAAAGCATATAGTCCGTTTGGGATATAGTGGTCTGGTCAGTCCGTGACACTGCCAGGAGGGCAAGGCTCTATGTTCGGATGATAACTAAATGTTTCCTTTCTGATCCCTTGGCTGTGTCCCTTACCTGTAGCATCTTCTGTTGCAGCTCTGTCTCCTCTCCCGTCCCTTGCAGAGTAACCTCCTCCTCCTGGTCCTCTGCCCTCTCCTGCCCCTCTTGCCTCATTTCAGATGGACGCAGCCTCGGTTCCTTCAGTGCTGTTGGGTGGTACCGCTCTGCCTTCCCGTACCAGCGGTTAAGAAATTCATGGTGATAAATGCTCAAACTCTTCATAGCCACCTAAACAAGGCACAAAGGTGCCAAACTGCATGGGCGGCACCAAGGAGGAAGGTGTTGATGGCAGTTTGTCTCTTTTGTGTCAGCGATGCCTCGCCGGTATGAACGGAGGCTTTGCACACGTACGTAGAAAAAGGAGCCGTGCAGGGAGCATTTCCAGTGCTCCTTGGCTTGTGTGAGCCCCGGAGAGAAGGGGAAAGGAGCAATAACTGCCTTGTAATTTGGGTGGAATAATCCCTCGCACCTTCTGTGTCTGTGTAGCTGCGAGGGTTGTACAGGAGCGGAGATGATTTGTTTGGGTGTAGTGGGTGAGAGCGGTTCCTTTGTGCCGTTGCTAGAACCGGGTCTCGCCTCTCCAGCACACGCATGGCTGGGTGGACTTGGTTCAACCCCGCGGGGACGGTTTACGGCATGGCGCAGCCGGCGGAGCCGGTGCGTGTGCTCCTCCAGCATGCACCCGTGAGTTAAGAGGGGATAGTTTTCTCTTCCGAATGAATCGCAGTCCTCTCTGCGCGCTGCCCACCCTTCTCGTAGACACCCTTTGAGATGAGCAGCAGAAGAGCAGAATACTGATTAGATGTAAATTACATGGCAGAGACTCGTTACTTGCCTAATTTTAAATCCTGAGATATGCAGCGTGAAAGTGATGGCAGAATATGGCCCTGAGCTTGGATGGAAATGGTCCGCAGCATCACAAGTGAGGAAAATGCTTCGTAAAGGCAACAGTAACGCCAGTGGCAGTGGTAAGCGAAAGCGGTGGAGCAGTTTAGGGCAAAGTTCTCCGTGACTGGTCAGGAAAGAAAATGTACATCCATCACAGATGTTATAAGTGTTTCCTAAGTTGCTCTATCAGCTGCCTGAGCACAGCTTACAAATTTCAGCCAGTTTGCCAATTAGACCCTTGATGGTGCAAAAGCTGGTATTTTTGATAGCTGACAGAGCTTGTATTAATTCTTTGCAAGGTCTAATGTGCTGTACTGGTAACAACACTATTGTTGGTTCTGGTGGGTTTGCTGGCTTTGCGATAAGAATTTTCTTATAATGATTCTTAAGGGCAAGTGAATTAATTACATTGAGATTTCAGACTGAATCTGCTCTTCTCTTGTCATAACCCCATTTCTGTGCTCTGGCAGCATATGGGAAGTAACACTCCATGGTACCTGGATGACATGTCTGCTGAGTAGCTTGAAGCAGTTTTTGGCTGATTGTGTCTGATGGTGTTTGCAGAATGTTGTTGGAACCAGATCAACTCTCTGCAGATTAAAACCAGTTGCAGTGTCTATGCCTGGATCTATTGTTCTAGTGACAGACTCCCTGAACTCATTATAATTTAGACTAACAGTGACAGTTCCTGCTTTTAGCAAAACTCAGCTGACTCGGGATAAAATGAAATGAAGTAAGTGTTCAGTAACTCCGAATAACCAGCAGAATTTGAAAGTAATTCAGCAAAATTGCAGTGTACTACACCAGCAGTCCTAGACTGTGGGTCCTCAAGTCAAGGTAAATGACCCGTAGCTGGTCCCCATAATCATATTAAATCATGTTTTCAGTTAGACCCTCGCTGAGTACTGGGCATATGTGGTGATTCTTGAGAAACCTCGAGTGTTGATGATAAATACAAAACGTTTGGAAACTGCTGGTTAAACAGATGCCACAGCTCGTTACACCTGACCGGTAGGTCCTGCCCGTCCCGTCTGTACTCACACGGGATGGCTTCCCATCGCTGCCCGAGGAGAACATACGCACACCTCCTGCTTGAAGGAGGAAGTTAGGACAACTGCTATGTGCAGTTGTTTAGGGCTGAGTGGATGTGCTGAGATGTGAAAACTGTTGTTTTCACATTTTTTTCTTTAAGCTAGATCATTTCCTCTGCTCATTTGTGTCAGGAAAGGCTCGGGAGGCAACATACAGCTGCAACCA
Organism: Haliaeetus leucocephalus; assembly: GCF_000737465.1. Taxonomy (NCBI): domain Eukaryota; kingdom Metazoa; phylum Chordata; class Aves; order Accipitriformes; family Accipitridae; genus Haliaeetus; species Haliaeetus leucocephalus. Next base: position 8,958,536 of record NW_010972438.1, read on the forward strand.
GAGGACAAGAGTCTCCCATCAAAGTGGAAAGCTGTATTACAGCTGGCAGTATCTTAGCACAGTTTCTCTCCCTTGGGACAAAATGCATGCTGTTAATCTAGGAAAGGTCCATTTAAGATTTTAACCCAAGTGGGGCGGTGTTATGTCAACAGTGAGAAAGGGGGAGGCGAATGACTGAGCTCGGAGTGTGAGGCATGACAATTAACAGGTTTGAGCAGGATCCTGGGGAAAGCGGTACTTGCTAGAGCAGGAGACTCTGGTGGAAAAACAAGGACGAAGTCAGGACTGGTTAATACATAGCTACTGTATTTATTAATCAGTCGGATTATATAGCTGGTGACAGAATATGGTCGAGTGCCAAGAAAGTCAGATCTAATTTAGCAGGCTGGGAATAGTGAACTTTGGCATTTGTCTCCCGCTGTCTGCTTCCCCTTTCCTGAATTTCTTTGTCTTTTTCTCTTACCCCCGCTTTCTTTTCCTTCTGTTCTTTTGTCTCAAATTATTTCTCAAAGCATTCTCCTTTTTTTTTTTTTTGTAATGAACTAGCCAGGGCAGCCTTGGATTATTTCCCTTCTTTTAGTTTTGCTCAGTTCAGCTCCCTTGGATGCTCCTTTTCTGGCCCTCATCGAGTCCCTGGATGAAATCCCAGCTGCTTTGAGAGTTTGTCCCTCACTGGGCAGAGATTTCTCCTCTGTCTTCCTTCAGTTTCCTCTCTGTATCTGTGTTTTTTCCAATTACTCAAACCATTCATCTTGCCCATCCCATCTGCTCGCTCGCTCTCATACTCAGCTATGGTTCGGTGTGAACTCAGCAGGCTGTAGGATTAATTTCTGCTATTAACTGTTTCACTTGTCTGGCCACTTCTAAGCTTCTACAGAAAGCAGGCTCTCTAAAGCACAATATTTTAGAGGACTGATGAAAGGCAAGCTGCAATCTCCACTTGACCCTACACTGCTGTTCAGCAGCAAAGCACGATCGTGACACACCGAGCTTTCCAGAATCTCGTTTTGTCGGGTTTTGCTTTACCACCGCTTGTAAATGGAAGGAGCCACATTGCGCTGGCAGCCAGGGCATCAGGTTCTCTCTGACCCCTAGCAATAAATGCTTGGGGCAGCAGGATAGGACAGACAGGCTGGTATGCCAGTCCTTGAAGTCAGTAGCTCGAGTTGTTTCAGTGCAGGCAACTCTGCGTGACACAGTTGGCACCTTTTCCAGAGGCCATCGATAGCTGTCTCCTCCCTCCAGCCTGATCCTAGCCTGCCTCCTGCCAGCAGGCTCTTGGGCGATCCTGAGCTGGGGCTTCGCGCTTGAGCTGCGCAAGTAGAGAGGTAGGACATGAACCCAGATGAGCCCTGGCTCATCGCACGTTGTGGACCCAACTGTAGGTTTGTTTCTCTTAGAGGTCTCTTCTAATAACGGCGTAGAGCAGCTTCTTCCAAGGAAATAATGTGAATGCTAACAGGAGGGACCAATTTGCTTTGCCTCTGTCCCAGGATGGCTCCACCAGAGCCTACTGTCTACATCTGTCTTTTATAACTTTCAACATGAGAAGTACAAGCTCTGAAATGCCTGCGTGTGTTTCCATACGTTAATGTTGTGCTGGTATGGTTAGCTTACTGATAGGGATGAAGAACATTTTCTGGGTCCAAAGACAAGAGGAATTATTTGTACATAAAGAAGAGCCTGAAATTCAGACCTTATGTTCAGGGTCAGAAAAGAAGCTGAACTACTGAATGAATTTTACCTGTTGCTATAAAGCATACAGGGGAAGAAAAAAACATTAGTTGTATTAATGTTTTCAATCGATGTCAGCATAGGTTAGCACTGACTCATTTCAGGAATTAAATTTATCATGCAGTCCCTGAAGTTCAGGCTGTCTAACACAGAGAAGTCAAATCGTCACCGCTTAGATGAAATCTCCAGGATCTTACCATAAATAAAGCACATTCAAGAGTTTCTCCAGGAGATGGCAGCAATATACTGCAAGTATGACTGAATGAACGCTGCAGGAGTCGTCTGAATGTTGTGCTGTGGGGCACTAGGTTATTTTTAGATTTCTTCGTGTTAATCTTTTTAATTTTTGTGTTGCCGGTACGATGGTATGCATTCAAAGTTCATAGCATAGAATATGCACTGGTGTGCTCCTGCTATTGGTCTGTTACTTGTCAATCTTTCGTCAGCGCTGGTAGTTTTAAGGAGGATGCAAGATGCTTAAAGCATCACTTTTAGTCTTACTCCCACAAATGTGTTAATGATAGGGTTTATTCTTAGGTGGCTTTTGGAGCTGTTCCTGGAGGAAGGCACGGTGCAGGCAGGGCTGCTGAGAGCAGGCTGGCAGCTAGCAGAAGCCCGCAGAGGGCAGCAATAAACCGAGCGCCGGCTGGGAGACACTATGCCAATAGACGGCTTCCCTGACTTCAGTAAATGACATTTTATTAGCGATAGATGCCACCAAAATAGGTGCTGCATGTGTATTTGTAGCCAAGCGATTTGTCTGGAGTTTGGAGGCAAAATCCCCCAGCCCAGCCGCTCGTCCATCTTTCAGGATGTCTCCTGACTTCCAAAAAACGACGAGCACGATCCGTTGCCACCCACCGGAGTTTTAAAGTTTCCTCCAGAGGTCAAGAAAACGTCCAGACGAATAAAATTACGTCAGGCGTCCAGGATGTGACATAACCTTAACAAAGTCATTTGAAATCATTTGACAGTAAATTTCCCTGTGAGTTCCTAGCCTGGGGCACGGAGAATCCTCTCCTCTCCTCTCCTCTCCTCTCCTCGCTGGACGAGCTTCTCGCCGACCATCCAGATTGCAGCACGCCGAGTACGCGCGGGGTCTTGATGCGGCCTGATGGCCTCCTAAAGGCGATTCGGGAGCCTGGCAGAGCCCCCGCAGCTGAGTCGGCTTCCGTCAAGAGCTTGACATTGAATGTATCGTGTCATGCAGATGGTACCTCAGAGGAGTGAGAGCTGCCATTTACAGCACTGATGACAACAACTGCCGAGATCAGTGGGATCTTAAGATTGCTTTAATATGACTGGCACCTAGCAATTTAGCTCACATTGTTTGTGACAGGGTGTCACTCTTGCACTTGTCTGGGGATGAATGATAGAGGGGTTTAAAGCACGGAGCTTCCTCTTCTGGAGGAGACTAAACCACTGTATGTACTGCTGCGGAGAATTAGGTGCCTGCCACAGCAGGGTGTGTTAGGAGCGAGCTTTGCAAAAGCCTGGTTAAAAGTTTAGTCTGTCTCGTATGGGCAATGACCGCCAAAATTACCCCACCACCCCTGGTCCCTGTAAACACGCCGTCAGCACGCGGCATTTGTAAGCGCTTTGGATTGCCTTGTCGTGATCACCCGGTGCCATCTTAGCTTTGTGGTTTTCTTCAGGTTAGTCAATATACATTTGCTATGTGCAGCTACCGGGAGAAAAAAGCGGAACCTCAAGAGCTGCTGCAGCTCGACGGATACACTGTGGACTACACCGACCCGCAGCCAGGTACGGGGCCGACAGCTCGCTGCTGCGCCCGCGGGCGCTCGCGCTCGCCACGCTGCGTACGGCTCCCGAACGGGAGCCCTCTCTCAATCTCCCCGCTGGCAGCTGAACTGTGATCAGCGTTATTATAAATATGTTTGTGTTTATACTGATCATTAGCTATGCATGACTTTACTATAAATAGGTCTAAGAAATTGAGGTAGGAGTTGCACCAGAGGAGGGAAAGACTCGTCTTCTCTGGGGAGCCTAAGTGAATGAGATGCTGAAATCCCAATGAAATTTGACTGTGAACTGAATGCTCAAATCGAGTGATGATCCTAGCCTCTGCCTTCGGATTATATTCCCTAAATAAAAGGTTAGCAGCTATGCCTGTCTTCATTGTAGAAAACATTGATGGGACCAACCCAGCACTTTTGCCTGTCCCATTTTCTTTCTCATAGATATAAGTGAGTGGAAGGGGCAGGATTAGAAACTCCCTGGTGCCTGGCGGTACCTGTCATGTGGTGAGAGCCTTCTTCAAGTGGAGGAGCATCACATTTCTTTTATTTCAGTGGGGCAATACGTTGACCGTGGTGATCCTCACCATGCCCTGGGTAATGGTGTCCCCAGAGGAGATGAAGAAAGACACAGTAGGTTGGTTGTCAAGACCTTGATTCCAGGTTAATTCCAGTGTTAGGGAGATGGGAAGATGGATGCCGAATCAGGGCAAAGACAGAAATAAGCACATCACCCAAGCACCTTTAGTGCAGTGTGAGCACTGGTGCGCTCACTCTAATGGGAAACCTCCCCCCACCTCCCCTCAAAACCCATTTTTAATGCAATGCGACCTGCACGGGACCTGCACAGACGGGGCTGTAGGTGAGAGAAGCAATTAATCCGAGTGTGTTGGGGCGTGTTTCAGTAATTGCGGTGCAGGGTGCTACCTGGGGACCTGGCGGGCTCTCTCGCAGGTGCATTTGGTGCAGGCGAGGGGACTGAGCTCAGCCAGGAGCCAGGGGCAGCGCCGGGCTGGCTGGGGACACCCGGGGCGGTGGTGGGGTGGGAAGCTGGGGGAGATCCCCTGGCTGGCCTCAAAGTCTGCGAAACTCCATTGTTGCTTCCTCTCCTGCCAGGTTTGGAGGGCGGCAGAGCATTCTTCAACGCTGTGAAGGAAGGAGACACGGTGATTTTTGCAAGTGACGATGAGCAGGACCGTATCCTGTGGGTCCAGGCCATGTACCGAGCCACCGGCCAGTCTCACAAACCTGTGCCGCCTACCCAAGTGCAAAAGCTAAATGCTAAAGGAGGAAATGTACCCCAGCTAGACGCCCCAATCTCTCAATTTTGTAAGTAAATAAATTCTCCTAGAGAGCAGAAGTCTTTGATGGAAAGATTTTCTGCGCTGATGTAAATCAATATTCGCACACATGTTTCTGACTCCAAAATGAAATTTTTTTCATTATCATTAAGGTGCTTTTTACATCAGTGGATCCAGAAGCAGTTAACCTGTGTGTTTAGCACAACCAAACCCAAGAAACAAAATTCTTTAAGGAACTTGTCAATGAGTATTTTAAAGTGCAATACTTGATGGAGGAGAGACTGGGATCTGAGAGCCTGAGACCCAGCTTGCTTTCTGCAGACACGCGTTTTACCCCCACACAATAAACTGCACACCCAGATCAGAGCGATTCATTAGCGCCATTAGCTGTCTATCAAATGCATCACGTGCTCAGAACTACAGGTGCAAATCTTGCAAGTATGAAATGCACACACAAAAAGAGGTCTCCTGTTGAATATTCAACTGTAGGAAAACATATGGTATTTTTAACAGGTTGCTTTGCAGGCCAGTTAGATGTGAATTTAAAGCAATCATCTTTTAAGTCGTAGCTATGCTGCATGTCCTGTGCAGTTATACCCAGTTTGCTTAATTTGAAATTTAGAGCAATTTCTTTTGTCTTGCAAATGCAATGTGATTATAAACCAGATGAATGCCTCCTCGCTCATTTTTCTTGAAGGTCTTGATCACACGTCTGGAGCCCCTTTGTTATGTAACATACAGTAGTTCTTGCTGATTTCAGCAAAATTTAAGAATTAGTATCATTAAATATAAGACAAATAAGAAAAAGTGGTAAATAGTAGCAAATTCTTCTAATTAAATCAGATTTTAACATTTAAAATAGTCTCTGTAAAGCTGTTATGGAGCATTTTGTTGTAAGGGACTCCAAAAATCTGCCCCTTGCTTATCAATGTCATTTGACCATCTTTTATGTTGGTTTAACTTCTTCATGTCAGTATTTATAGAAAATAACAATGCAAGACATACAGCTGTACGATCAACGTTACAGCAGAAAACCTCTGCTTGCTGCTTTTTTTTTCGTATCCTCCACATGCTTGTATATTTTGGACTCCCTTCTCCCTGTCATTACTGCTCCTGTCAGTGAGGACGTAGCATGATGCAGCATGGTAAACCCATAGTCAGTATTTTCATTTCAGTGACGCTCATCCTCTTCATCCCAGTCAAGTCTCTGACTTTGGGGGTGCAAGGTGTAAAGTGTTGGAGTTGGGAAGGAAGGATGCCTCTCAGAAAGCCAAAATGGGACGTAGGAATTGGGGTCTTGCAAGTGGGAAGTTTATTGGCTGTGATTAGCCTGTAGACCTGGCTGAGTCGTGCTGACCCGAGAGCACTCCCAGGGGTTGTGTGTCCCTCTGCCTGGGATCTTGGATGTAGCAAGCACAGGTCCTTCTATGGCTGCTTTTTTACATGCTAAAAGTCTTCAAAGTGTAGCAAAGGAGAGTGGCAGAGGGATGCTGCTTGTGGCTCCCTCTCCTAATAAGCAATGCTGAGGGATGCTCTTAGCTGTGTGGTTGGTGCGAAGAGGATGCGCTCCTGCTCGTCCCAGCATGATCTCTGTGGATTAGGATAAGGGCAGTGAGAGAACATCAAACTGGGGAAGCACCTTTCCCTCCAGTCTTCTCCCATCCCTGCAGACATCAGGCCTGGAGAACTTTTCTGCTGGGTAAATTCCTAATGTTTACGGAGTTTTCACTTTGCCAGACCAATATGTGGGGTCAGGTGAAGGGTCCCTTTCCCAAACACGTGGTAATTGCCTGGCAGCAGCTGTAGCAAAGTTTGCCAGGAGTTTGGGGAGGGAAGGGGGATGCCCGGGGCCATGGACCCTTGGATGTGCTGTCCCCACACACAGCCAAGCGCTGTGTGCGTGGGGAGAGCTGAACCCCCCCTGCTGAGGTTACCTGGGATGGAGAAGAGGCAGCTGAATTGTCCTAGTCCTTGCCAGGGAGCAGTGAAGTCGGTGACTGAGCCCAGGAGTCCTCTCTGCATCTAACCACAGCCCAGCACGTCCACCGGAGACTTGCGCTGCTCGTGGTCCTGCAGGCTGTATCAGCCTGACTGTGCTCGGAGCTAGAGAAATGCCACAGGTGTGACCTTGGTTTTTCCATCTCACTCACCTGCCAGGAGGCAGGGATCCCTCATAAAACAGCCGAGATTTCACCCCGTGGTCCCTCCACGGCATCTGACGGGGTCAGGATCTGACCTCAGTTTCTCTTGCTTGTTCTCATGCCAATACCAGCTCCAAATCTGGATCATTCAGCTTTTTTTTATGCTACCACCCTCTTTCCATCCACAGTATGTTTTCCCCGTAAGCTGGGCAGCTTCAGGCTCCCCTTTTTGCTGTAAGCACTGGGAAACCCTCTTGGTTGTGTTGTGCCAAAGCCTGGCAAGGGGAAACCAGTCAGCTCATCAGTCTGATGATGACTTGCTACTTCAGCACCCTCTGGGCTAGTGTGTTTTGTCCTCAGTTCTCCTTCTTCCTCCTCCCTTGGATTTAGATCCCTCTGACAGCTCTTTGTGCACAGGACCTTCATCCTACAAGAGGAGGAGGGCAGCATGCTATGGTAGACCTTCATCTCAACAGCAAGGGCGACCCTTTTTTCATATTTCAACATTCGTACGTGGCAATGCTCCTTGCAAAAGTCATTGGGCACAGCAGTTAAATAATCAGAAGCAGAAGTGAGTCATTCATGCCACACATGATGGCTTGTCGGGAGTCTTAAATACACAAATACATATCTCAGCTTCTTCAGTCTTGAAATTCAAACATATCAAGTATTGCATTTTTAAAAGGGTCTTGGTTTGTTACTGGGGGTTTTTTTGGCTTGGGTTTTTGGGGGGGGGGGGGGGGGGGGGTTGCCTGCAGAAAGGTAAGGACTTTCATGAGACATTTTATTCTTGTACATTTATCTTTATACCTGTCATATTTTTTGTGCTTATTAGAGGTTATGGTGAATGAGGATGTGCAAAGAAGTAAATGTTAAGCCATTTGATGAGTAACTGTTGTTACAGCTTTCATGTTGTAGCAGTCTGAGATGGCACATGCGCATGCATGCACATGCAGAGAAAATCCAGCCCTCCGCTCCTGTGATGGAGCTGTCTGTTAGAAACTTGAGAAGAACAGATTTTACTTTGGGGGAAACTTGGGAGAAATAGTGAATTCATTTGGTTCTCACCTCTTTTAACTTAGTAAATACAAACTTTGAGTAGCACTCAAATTCTTACCCACAGTTCGATAGCAGCGCTTGACTTGGAAGTAAACAGACAGCTCCGAACCAGGGTGGAGTTTATTTTATTTGCAATTTAAGTACCGAAAAAAATAGATCCTGCTATTCATTAATTTTTGTATGACTCTACAATTCCTTTTATGTGGGTGAACAATACCTGTTAGAGTGAAAAGTTTTGCTTTTTTTGTTTTGCTACAATTTAAAAGAAAAACTCCATTCACGCAAAGCTGTGCTTTTCTCCAATGTTCGCATTATAAAAGAAAAACCCAATCCTGTTCTTGTTTACTGTTGAAATCATGCACAATATTATAGTCAATAATGCTGCCAATACATATTACACCTTTTGGCAATATTTAAGCTTCATAAAAGTGGTCACTTGTCTGAAAGCACCAATCTTTGTTCGTTCTGTGTTAGTGATGCATCAAACAAAATTCCCAAACATGCTCAACGTTCTTTTTTTTTTTAAACCCTTTTCTTTTTAACATGAAAGATTGGTCTGTACTTGTTTTACGTATCACTTGTGGTTATATTTCATTTTTTAATGTCTGTTTCTATATATATGACTGTTAATCACACCATATACAAAGAGTTGGTTGTTTTGAGAATTTGTGATGATTTGTTCCCCCATAATAAGTAGCGAGGTTTATTGAGCTGCTTAAGAAATTTTCAGCTGTAAGTGGTTTTTTTTTTTGGTTGGTTTGATTTTTCTTTAAGTTTCTTTTTCATTCTTTGCTTGAACCCAAATATTTAGCTGCTAGGTTAGGGCTCCTGTCTGCTTTCCTGAGCCTTGTTGCTAGTCTTTATGTTATTCTGGTTTGTTCCTTCTTACCCTGCTAACTTCTAGCTGGACTCAAGGGTAAGTGCTTCCCTGTAGCTAGCACAGCTCAGATAATCAGACTAGATTATCTGACATATGCAATGTGCTTTTTTTTCTCTTAAATCTTTCTCATGTTTAGATTTTGTAGTACAAACTTTCCATGTTATTTTCCTGAATTGAGGTTTGAAATGTAAGTTTCCATACTGAAATTAGGATGCATGTGATGTTTGCATAATTGCCTTCTCTCCCTGGCTTTCACATTGGCATCAAGTGATCCTCTTAGTAAAGCCAATCATTAACATTTCTATTTTTCATTCCAAGATGTAAATATTAATTAACATCACAATAAAACTGTAAATAATACCTTCTTTTGTTTCATGGAATTTACATCTAGTTGACTGCTTCCTGCCTGAAAACAGATCATTTTGCACTCTGACAATATCCTTTCTCTCCGTGCCGATGATTAGCTGGGTGCAGCGCACCAGCGTGCGGGGCTAACTGTGGACACCTCGAAGGGCAGAAGGACAGGGCAGGAGACCCCAAGAGATCTAGACGAGGTGCAGGACTCCACAGGAGCCCCCCAAAAAACCCCTCCGCACATGCCTTGTGAAAACAAGCCCGAGTCATCGAGGTTTGGTAGTTCCCCCTCCCGTAAACTCGGTAGGGGATGATTTCGGCAGCAAGCGGCAGCTCTCTGGGTCACCCCGGGTTTGGGGATGCTGACCCGCTCTGACTTAAATACATTAGTCACGGAGGGGTGCTGCTGTTCCCCCAAATTATGATGAATTAAAGTTTAGCGTGGGTCTCAATCACCAATCAAAGCAATGCTTGCCAAAGAATAAACCAGGGGAATTATTATTTTGCCTTTTCCCACTGGAATACCTACTTTGAAAAAGATAAAAGCCCAAACTTGTGCTGTAAAAGAGCTTCTCCTTAGTCTTTGTTCAGTCCTAAATACACCCGGTACAAATCCTTTATTGGTGTTAAAAGCTGCTTCTCTAATACCTGGTGAGTGCCTGCTTTCCTTAGGAGGGAATAGCATCAGTGGGTCATGAGAGCTGGCAAATATGTATCCAGAGTATCTGAATGCAATTATGAGAAGGAACAGGCGGTGTCATCCCTCCTGGCCATCAAACAAGACTCCTTTTTTTCTTCTTCCTCCTTTTGTTTCTTTTTTTCTTCTTTTTTTTTCTGCGTGTGAGTATGTGCGTGTGTGTATAAATATACCCCTGGGTAGCAGGCAGAATTCCTTCTCAGCAGACACTTTCTTTTTTCTTTCTTTTTTTTGTTTTCTAAATGTTTGGATTTCCAAAGAGGATTCTTATCAGACTTTACTGCAAAAAAAAAAAAAAGTTTAATTTGATGGAAATACAGATTTTTGCCACTTTGAAAGAAAGAAAGAAAGAGTGAATGAATGAATGAACTTGGGTCTGGCAACATTACATGTATTTGCACCACAATGCATTGCTATCCTATTAGATTATTAGTTCTGTGCTTTAATTGCTTTATTTTTTTTAGATAGTTAGAGATATCATGAGAACGCTGCTGTGTCTTCTGTATTGTCAACTTGCAGATGCTTCATTGCAGGAATGCAGAATTAAAATGTTAATTCAGTTCTCACATAACTTGCATGAATTTAAAACTAGCCTGTAAATCACTTCTACGTGCTTTAAGAAGCATGGGACTCTAACTTATGAAATACAAATTCACAGGTTTCTGCAGTCACAATTCAAAATATTTTTAAATAGTTATAAAAATGCTGCGAAACAATGTTTTCTATTATAAATAGCTGTTCTAAAACTGTGTTTTTAACTTGCCACGCAAGGAATTATGTAAGTGCCTACTACAAATTCTTATTCATTTAACTACCAAACATTAGATAACTTAGATTTCAATTCAGTGCCTAGCGTGTCTGGTGATTTACAGGAACATTCATAATCGTTTATTAAAATTGTAACTCGAGCAGAAAAGAATTTGTTTGCAGCAGGGGAAAAGCCATAAAATACAGGAATAAACAGCCAATTAAATTTAAAGCTATCTTCTAACGTGGAATAATACGAAGGAAAAAAAAAAAAAAAAAAGAGCTCTCGGATCTCCAGCTGAGTGGCGAGTTCAGCCTGCTGCAGCGTAGCGGGGAGGAGGTTTGCAGAGCCCCGGACACGCACACACCCCCCGTCACTGTTGAGAGGTGGCAATGCCACAGCGCACGGTGAGGAGGGGACGTGGTAAGTCACCAGCCGGCACTGCCAGCAGCTCGCTCGCACTCGACAGCCCGGCATTTTAAGTCCCGGTGCCGTTTGGGGTTTTGTGGGTTTTTTTCTCCCTCCAGAACACCGGTGTTTGCCAGTAAAGCCTCTCGCTCCACGCAGCCGAACAAAACGAGGTTTCTGGGCGCTTCCCCTGGGTATTTTCTTAAGGATTTGCCTCCCGTTGCGTCCCCGTTAGCTCGGCTGAAGCGGCGAGAGCAGAGGGGCCCCCGCCGCCCCCGGAGCGCGCGGCAGGTCGCGGTGGGCGCACGCCGTCGCCGGCGAGCACCGTGCGGGCTGGCAAACTTCTCCCGCTTTGCCCGGCCAGGCCAGCGAAGAGTTTTCTAGAAATATCTGTAAATGAATAGCTGCCATCAATCATTGTCATTCCTTTATTTCATGTCTCCTGATGAGGTTGACTAGTGTCATTGTTTGTTACTGTCCAAACCACATCTTCATTCTTGTAATGTCAAGCAGATATGACAAGCACACATTTTCCAGATGAGTAAGATACAAAGTCACCTTTTAATTTACAGTTCTTTGGGTTTTTTTTGTTTGTTGGGATTTTTTGGTTTTTTAATAAGCAAACGTGTCATAAAATTTACTGGACGTTCAGTTGCCTTTGGTACTAAAACAAAGTCACTCATTACTGAAAAGAAATAAATCCGGAGTAAGGAATTCTTACGATAAAATGGCTACCTAAAGCCTTTTATAACAAGAATTCTTTTATGGAGCTTGTCCCCCGCTATTAACTTCACCACTCTCAGAGCAAAATCTGCCAAAATTATTGCTGGAGCAAAAGAAATGCAGAGGGCAGGGAAATAATACATTTTAAAAAAAGAATGAGAGATTTGACTGGTTTGCCTCTTCCTTTTTAAATAACAGTTAGATAAAGAGAAATACAACCCTCAGAGGACCAAATGGTGGGACAGTCCTTTGGTTTGCATTATTGTTGTTCTCGTTGAAATCTTTGTGTTCCCGACACTGGCAGATTTTTAAGACTCTGATTTCAAACACTTGTAGGGAGTGTGTGTGTGTGTGTGACAGGGGGCTAGTTAATGGAGTCAGTATAAAATGCAAACCGGATAAAAATGAACAAAATAAACCTGGCAGTATTAAAAAAAGACCATAATGTAGGTGACCAAGTGTAATATAAAAGGCCAGAGTCTGCAGTTTTCCAGCAGAAAGGTTCGTGGAGTGCGTGCTGCCCATTTCCCTCCGCTGACAGCCTGCCTTCCGAGACCACCATCGAACACCTTTCAGCTGCAGTTGTGTGCAGCTTGTCTAAATATGTAAGATAACTTTTGTGGGCCTGCAGCAGCAGTTTGGCTGGGGCCCCGAACAAAGAAGCACCAGCGAGCTTGGCACGGCACCTTAGGAAGGGATTGTAAATTACTGGAGCATCATATAACTTTCTTTCTTTGGTTTCTCCTTTCTTTTTGGCTAGAATAACAGAGCAGGGTCAAAAAAGCAACCGTATTTGACTGAAACAATTAATTTAAAGTACTTACAAATTAGCTGTACAGTTTGGGTGTGAATATTAGCCATTCTCATTTTGTACTTTGTTTAAAATCTCATTCAAACTGTACAAGCCATTTTAAAAGAGGATAGATTACACATAAAACTTATTTCATATGCAGATGTTGGCATTATTTTAAATCGCAGGTCAGCCGGCTGGAGCGGAGTAATAATATATTTAGATCTATCCTTTTCTTTTTGTATTGCCTAGGAAGTTTAATGCTTCTGGTATAATTTGGTTCCTAAATTTCATTTTTAAAAGCAAGTCCATTGGCAAAATCAGAATGCAAAAAATAAATTGCAAGCTGCATGGGGTATTTATTTTCTAATTAAGGGAAGGCAAGTTCAGTGTAGGATTGTCCTTTTTTAACCTGCTCCTAGTTATTCTTAACAATTTTAAGCATCTGGCCCAGAGCAGAGATTCCATTTAAGAGAAATGCACGGGTGTGTTACCATTCTCCAGAGACGTCTCCGGTTCACACCACGCCAGCTTTATCCCCTGGGTGGACGACGTGCACCCACCCAGCCCTGCAGCTCTGCCGATGCAAAATGGTTTGCTCATCCCAAAACTGCGGTGCTGGGCTGCTGGAGGGAGAGCTGTGGCTGGTCATCTTCCTTCCCATGCCAGAAATCCCATTTTAAAGCACTGACCGAGCAGCTTATACTTTTCTGGTCACTTGAGCTGGTGCAGTGCCATGTCTGATACCTCTCTCTTGGGGTGCTTGTTCTGAGGTGGGGAGATTTGGGGCAAGTGGGCTTTGGAGCAGGCACCCAACGGGATGCTCAGTAAAGTGCGGCTTCAAAGTGATTAATGGAAGTAAAATTGCCCCTGATTACGGACAGTGGTGAAGGCTGTTCAATCACAGCGTCTGTTCTCACGCTTGGCGGGGAACTGTCTGTGCGCCTGCCTTGGGCAGGGAGACCTTAAAAAGCCCGGGACGGACCCTCAGCTCCGTGGAAGCCAGCAGAGCTTCAGTCACTTCACACCAACCAAAGGTCCATTCTGTGCCCACCTTCCTCAGAGAACGTCAAAGTGGGGAAAAGCTTTTTAGTCTGGAGTAAAAAATACTCGTTTCAAACATGCTTTCTAGCACATATGCTCAAAAAAGTTCACCAGCTAAAGGGCTAGAGGACTCTTCAAATTTCCAGCTGATTTACTCAGCTCTCAGAGCCTCGTTGGCTGAGCAGGAGGATTGACAGTGTATCAGGGCTCCTAATTGAAAAGTAATAAAATCTCTGAGCAAAGCTGGCAAATGAAGGCCTCCAGCCAATTTGTCAGCTTGCAGTCAACTCCGCGGAGCCGGGCAGAGCAGCAAGCCATTAAAAATAGTCTGATAATATCTGTTAAAACATTTTGCGGGCACTAAGGGATGGAATTGAAAACAGCACAGGCAAACTCTTTGGGAGTGAATGCAATCAAATCGATCTTGGCCCAAAGGGACAGAGACGATGGGGCAGAAAGCTGTCAAAACAGACAGGAGCCGGCCCGTGCCGCGAGCCCCGGGGCTGGGTGGGCTTCGCATCCCATGCCCAAGGATGCCGGAGAGGTGCCGTGGAGGTGATGCCCTCCTCGGGGAGGTTGTCCCCCGTCCCCCCGAGCCAGCCCTCGTGCTGCCACGTCGCTCAGCACCGGCGGCAGCTTCTTCTGTCCCCGAGCCGCCGGCGGAGGCAGAAGGGGGGATTTGGGACCGGGGAGGGGGGGACGCAGCAGGAGCCGGCGCGAAACAGGGGAGCGGACCCTCAAAAATTAACCAGCTGCAGGAAAAAAATCAGTGGTTATTCAGCGGGGTTTTAGTGAGAAAAATTGCCAGCCACTGCTGAATTAAGTATTGCTAGCAGCTAATTGAAATGTTACACATTTTAATTTGTCTGATTTCTTTCCAGTGGGTGATGTTATTTATATAGTTTGTGTATAGCTAACAACAGACTATACAGAAAATGTAAAGATTGCTTCCAACAATCAGTAATATCTGAGAGCACAGGCAGGAACGAGGTATTTAGGAAGACATCCATCCTTCACAGCTTAATATTAAATAGTAAAACATGTATAAAAAAACACTGTCTCATTATCATTTAAAGCTCTTTTTATTTATTTATTTATTTATTTTATTAAGGATTTTTGTTTTTTCTGGTAAAGAGGGATTTTGTTTTAAAACAAATACAGTTACCATATACTACTATTGCGGAAACCTGCATTTTTGTGTCCTTTCAGCCACATTGTTCCAAGGCCACCCAGTTCCCCTAGGAGGCTATAAACAGGGGAAGGATTTAAATCCTATTTTCTTTGTCAAGGATTTGGCAAGAACCCATATAGTAGGAAGCTGAGCACGGACAAAACCGAGTGAAAGGTGTCCTTTAATTCCCCGGCCGCTGGTAGAACAAAGCCTGCTCCCAGCGGGGTCCCGGCTGGCCGCACCCAGGCCGGCTTGGCGGCTTCATTTCAACTGCTGAATTCGGTGTATTTTTAGTTAACCATGTTGAGATTAATTAATTAGCCCTAGGAGTTAGTGCCTGTAAACGTCACCCAAAGCAGAGAAGTGTGAATACGTTGAGGCTGTTAATTCACCCAAAAATGGCAGCTCGTAATCCAGGCAGAGGAAATTCAGTCCCTCTGTCGGGATGACTGGCAGCTCCGTTGCACCATCGGGTTACTGCCTCAGTGACAACAAACTACATATCTATTTAACTTCTTAGCGATGCTTAAAAGAGCATCTTTTTATTTCGGCGAGGTAGCATTTAAAGTTGCCATTAGGAAAAAAATTGCCGTGGGGAGACAAACATTGGCATTTGGATAAAGAACAACATAACTGGTCTGATACCTAGAAAACCTAGTAAATGTAGAGAAAAATGCTACAGCTGTAACTTCATTAGAATGGCAGAATCTATTATAACCAACCGCAACTATCTAAATAGGAGCTAATTTACTTACGTGAGCCAAAATTCTGTTAACTGGTAGCGTATTGTAAGATACAGAGTAAGTTCTTGGGTTTGTGTTCTGGTTTTAAGTACAGAGTAAATGCACTATAATGAGCAGTTGAGAAGATGTTAATTCTAAAACCTTTTGCCTAAATGCAATAAGATAGTCCATAACTGATGCAAGTTGACAATGGGAGGTGAAAAGTGTACTGTATAGCCTGCAAAGAGAAAAGTTAATGGCAATGTAGGGAAGAGGAGATACTTAGCTTTCATGCTTCATACTGTATATTTTTTTCTGTTGTATTTGTCAACTAAAATGTCTTATATCTCTCTAAATGGTGTCTTTCTCTATATGTATAAATGAACAGATGCAGATAGAGCTCAAAAGCATGGCATGGATGAATTTATCTCTTCCAATCCCTGTAACTTTGACCACGCTTCACTCTTTGAGATGGTTCAGCGCCTCACTTTGGACCACAGACTTAATGATTCCTATTCTTGTCTGGCAAGTATATTCTTTGGTCTCTAGTGATATAAACATCAAGCAGCAAAGTCAAAGCTAGTGCGAGTGGGGGCTAATCCCCCTGTTGCTGGAAGATTGACTTCTGTTTACACCAGGTTTGAATTTGGCCCAGAGGTATTTTCTTTTGAGAGGCTACCTGCAGTGAACTGACTGCTGTTCTTCTCCAGTTGCACTGTCTTTATCATTTCTGTTTGCAATGCTTAAAATGTTTCTTCCTGCAAAGACAAACTCCAGTGTGGGGATGTGAAGTAGAGAGCAGTGTTTTGCAGCCTCCCGCACTGCCTTCCAGAGTCTTCTGGATGAAAGAACAGGGCAAGGATAACGGTCTGGTACCACCTCCCATGTCAATGGAGTCCCACCAGGAATAACTGTGGCCCAGCTTTGTGTCTGTATATGAGCAGGGACCCCAAGCAGGTAACAGATGGGACGAGGTGGATAACTGCAGTCACGCTGCAGTCTGTCCCTGCTCATGTAGTCGCATGCCCATCCTGATTATTTTCAGGAGCGCAGGTTGCAGCTCTCAGCCCGCTGCTGTGTAACACGGGCTATGGGACAGTGGCACTGAGATGCTCCAGGACAGCTTGTAGCCTTTGGGGTGCAGTGCTTGGGGGCTCTTAGGTACTGTGAGGTTTTAAATGACAAATAACCTTTAGCCATCCAACTTGAATAATTAATTTTTAGCAGTTTGAGTGAGGAGGGTGAAGAGGCTCTTAGTTTTCAAGAAAACAGCAGGATGAAGCCTTTCTAGAGGGGCCTGAAGTGGAGGTCCTGTCCTGAACATGGCATGGGACAGATCCTGACCTGTAGCCCTCCCAGTGCTGCACAGAAACCTCCTCTCTGGGGTGTCCTCATGGGCTTCTGCAGCAACAGGACCACCCCGTGCCGATAGCCTTCATCTCTTGCCAGCTGTGCAGTCGCTGGAACTGGAGCTCTTGAGTGGCTTGCTGTTAAAAGCAGCAACCCGGGAACACAACTGAGCAGTTGGCAGTGAGGCCGTCGGTCTCAAATCCTGTCCTCCGCATCCCCCTCCACGACGGTGCTCCTCTCACCTCCTCTGCTCCTTGCACGGCACGCAAGGGCTGATCTCCTCAGAAAGGCTAAGATCCAGTAAATGCCATTAGCGGTAGTGAGTTGTCACCTTCCTGATGAGAGGCAGAGCTAGGAGGAACGGTTGTGGACGTCCCCGGAGGTAAGGATGGGCTGGGGGAAGGCAGCAGCGTGCACTTTACTCGCAGATACCCAAGTGGTACAAGTAGGCTTGGTGGGAGCATTGTCAGACCTGCAGCAGGTTTCTCACCCGGTTCCATCGAGGTCTTTGCTCTGGCAGGCAGTGAATTTGGCATGCAGCTTCTGCTCCCCACGCATGGCTGACCCTAGAAAGACCATCCCCATCCATGCATGTCTGACAGGTTGGCTTGCAGCTGGTTTGTCTCTGTGCAGTCTCGGGCCTGGTGAGAGAGCTGTGGCCGTTGAATTAAATTCATGGCAAGGTGCAAGGCTATCACTGAAAATGATTAACGATGTTTCTCTTCAAGAAACCCACCAGCCGCACTTCTGCTTGTTATTGAGATGTTTAGGCCCTTGCTAGAAGCTACTGGCCTGGTGGAGCTCCCCTCAGCACCAAGACTTGTGCCTCTTCGCAGCAGAGCATCACCAATTAACCGTCTTCTTTCAAGTCACCCATTGCAGAGTGTTATAAAGAAGAGAATAATGGCCTGTGTTCACCTATGCTTGGATTTCACATGCTTCTTTACTTATCCTAATATGGTTTTGTCCCGATTATGGTGTAAAAAAACAGACTGACCTCAAAATCTGAGTTCAACTGCAAAGAGCTCCCATTGCTCTTGATATGTCTGTGGGACGTTGGTGATACCACTGCACTGGCTTGCCTGGAGGAGCTGTGAGCCCGTGGTAAGCCTGCTCTGTCCGCTCTGTGTGCCGCTGGGCAATTGTTATTCTTCCTACAGGACATTCCCATGCAAGGTCCCGCAGAGTTTTTCCTCGTCACACCTCTTCTTGTTTTCAAGTGTGGACGTGGAGGTGCCAGGGAAGACTTACCCAGACGCAGTGGCTCACCCTGACACGGAGGATAACTCAGCGTCGCCTCCTTTCCGCGGAACCAGGTTAAACAACATTACTGAGAGCCCACTCGCTGGCTGAGCCAGGCATCCCTATGAAAACAAACAGGCTGGCTGACTAATCTCAGCTACGGCAGAAGTGATGTTTGCTGGCAGAGAGCACCGTGCTGGGGAAGGGGAAGAGCGTTGTCTGCAGAGCTTGCTGAGGGCTCCTGCCCGTCATCCGGTAAACCGGTAGCACAGTCGCTTTTACAGCTCTTCCTGGGCTTTTGGGAAGAGTATACAGCTCTTCCAGCTTAGTGTGGACCCCACACACGCATGAGTCTTCATTCCTTCCTGCTTGGACACGTGTGTTGTTTCTGAGACTGCCCTTCAGCTCTTCCCAAGACTTCCCAACCCACTGCCAGCATCCAGCTCGTGCAGCCGGATCCCTGCCGGAGCTGTATTGCCCATGATGTGTCAGCATTCGTGGGATTCACATAACACAGCACGGCGTGTGCCGAGGAAAGGTGGTCTTCCAGAGTGCCCAGCCTAGCTGAGATGATGTGAAGGAGTCAGATTAAAAGGCCCATGAAGCAGGCCACCAAAATGAAATTCTTTTGGTTTTCCTATGGTAAATGGGAAAATTTAGCTACTGAAAAGTGAAAATTATCCCTCAAAAATTCTGGCTTTCACAAAAGCTGCATTTGCCATTAGTAAAATTGCCTGTGTTTCACCAGCCCTGACCAAGCCTTGCTTTACCCGGCTCCAAAGCTCCTGTTGCATTTTCTGCTGGTGCTCGGGACACGTGTCCCCTTCTCGGTGCAGTTCAGCTTGTTGAACACGGTCAGTCGAGCTCCCTCTGCTCTGCGGCCTTCCTCCATTGTCCCCTCCAGGTTTCCTCATGCCAGTGAAGACCATCAGGAGACCACACTGAGCTACACCTAGCTGCCTTGGGGAGAGAGGTGCCTGGTGTGCGTCATCGCTGTCAGCTGCATTTGCCAGACTGGCTGGTTGTTAGCTGGTTGCACCAGGCAAATCTTAACCAAGAGCCGGGATCTGCCTGAAGATGTGAGGGATTTGTCTGAATACTGCCTTCCATCAAACCTGAGATTTTTTCTGGGGCTGTGGGGAGCAGCATTTACTGCTCCTTTGGAGCCCCGTTCAGCAGCAGGTTTTTTATCTCCTACCTCTGCCACGCAAAAGAAGACCGCCTGGTCCTCCTGGGCTCTGGATCTCTCCACCCATAGTCTGCTTCCCTGTGCTCTCATAAGGTACGAGGCTCGTCACTGAACCTCTGAGCTTCTGCTTGCGCTTCCCATCTTTGAGCCGTGGCAGCGATCTTGAGTGTTTGCCCTCATCCTTTCTGTCCGCCTGAGGACCAGCACTTCTCAGACCCCGGTGTGGGGGAGCAGCGTGGGGTGCTCTGGATCACTGCGCCCAGCCTCCTGCTTTCTTTGCCCCAAACTCTGGGCTTGATACTTGGCTCCAGTGAAATTAGCGCCAGCCTTCCCCTTGATGTCACCAGGGCCAAGATTTCACTCCACAGGGAGGACTGAGTCCTTCATATGGATTAGGTGAATATAACAATTTCAACTGCATTTCCACCCCAGTAACCAAATGCACACATCCTTCTATCGCAGAGCAATCATGGCATTTCTATATTTTTACCATGCCTGATCACCAAAAACTTGTGTGAAGAGAGGCAAGGTGAAGAGACGGTCCAAGGATGTAACAAACAGGCAAGGTGAAGAAGTCCAGAATCAAGCGTAATACCACCAACCAAAAAGCAAACAAAAATACCGTTAGAAGCGGTGAAGGCAAATATACCCCTCCCAAAAAATAGCCTTCCAGAGTGCCGTCCCATCTGCATTGTTCTGTGTCTTCATTTTGAAATGTGCACTTCTAGTGATCCCAGCACTGTAGCTACTCCCTATATCTATCATTTTCCCCTCATTATTTTAATTCTTTTCTCAATCTGTTTTGGAGTTGGCCCAATAAGGATGAGCAAATCCTTCTCTATGTCTTTGAGCTCTTAATTGATATTTCTTCAACTCTTTTCAAAGCAGCTATTTTGGCATCTAGAAAAGATTTGGTGTCATCTGAGTGGTAGAAAATATATTTTAATCTTTCACAGCAGTGTTGTTTCTAAGATGTAGCATTTGGGGTAACAGATGGGGTGGCAAAGAAGTTGCCTATAGGGGCAGTGCTCTGCCTCAACTACTCTCCCGCCCGCTGCAGGAACTTTTCAATTAAACGATGAAAGATTTTGCAGCTTGATGCATTCCAGAGCTGCGTCTTAGCAATTGTTTAGCACCCAAATTTCCATGTAAATATTGACGGTTTTGCAGCATTTCGAAAAGCAATCTACAAGAATATTCTTGTTCTCACTAGCGCCTTCCCCGAAGGCAGAGGCGCGCTTCGCTTCGGCTGTCCCGGGACGTTCTCGCGGTGAAGGGCGTCCTCCTCGGGAGCCCAGACATTGCACCACAAGCTGTGTGTCACCAGGCCCTCAGGACTGACAGACAGAAATAGTCTGAGGTTTCTGGATGCGTAAAGAAACCCTGCTCGTGAGCAGAGCTTCCCTTTGCTTCAGTGCCGAGGAGGTGGGCGATGGCAGAGCGCGTTGCCAGCGGTACGCAATAAGGATGATGGGAAACGTCCCTTTCTGATACTGCGGAGCTGCCTTCCTCCGTCTGCAGGACGTTCCTACCTGCCAGATGCAAGAGAAGTCATTATTCAGTGTAATCCTCCATGCTCTCCCCCAGATCAGTCTTCTTGCTCCTGGCCGAATGTACAATCCCATCCCCGAAATGAGATTACTGTTTCACGCTGTTTAAATAACCAAACCTTTGTCATCTCTTAAAGGTGTAAGTCTTTTTTTTTTTTGTCTTTTTTTTTGTCTTTTTTTTGCTAGGCACTGACATGAACTGGCCTAACTTTTCAGCATTTTAAATGACATTTCCCTTTAATGGTAGCATAATATGTTTTTGTTAACAGTTGCACTGAGTATATGCTGTGTTTGGGTGATGATATGCAGACTGTATTGTTTAAGAGTGACCTCTCTCCTTTTTCCTTAACATAGCCTTAGGTTTGTATTTCTTTTATTAGAACAGTTGACCACTACACCTCCAAATCTGATAGCCTTTGTATTTAATAACTTATATTTAAAATCAAGTCTCTTTATTTCTAAACAGGGCTGGTTTAGTCCTGGCCAGGTCTTTGTGCTAGATGAGTATTGTGCACGTAATGGAGTGAGAGGCTGTCACAGACATCTCTGCTACCTCAGAGATTTGCTAGAGCGCGCAGAAAACGGAGCTATGATTGACCCCACCTTACTTCACTACAGCTTTGCCTTTTGCGCATCACATGTTCATGGCAACAGGTAAGGAATTCTTCTTGGCTAGCGGTTCCCTGCCAGCAAGGGATGACTTTGTCAAATATAGGTTTCCTTGGATAATGCACAACAGTCCCCAATTTGTTTTCACAGTGGATGTTTGGCAGCAGCGCTTCTAGTGGCATAGTCTGTTTGTTTGTTTGTTTCGTTGCTTGTTTAATGTAAGCAATAAAAATGCACGTAGAGGATCCAGAAATAAGGGGTTTTAACTTTCTTGCCCAGGCACCTGCTAGATGCAGTTCTGGACAAGATAGGGTTGAAGTACATGTGACTGTCAGGGGTTGAATAAATAGAAGCAAACAATATGCGGTGCTGATTTAATTGCTCTGCGAGAGGATCTGACAAGTTGCAGCAGTGAAATTTTCAGCAGTATCAAACCTCAGTGTTCAGAAGGGCTTTAAGCCCTCGGGCACCCATGTCTCATTTAAAGTCCACGTGACGTCAGTTCGGAAACTGCTTAGGCATAACTGAAAATTTTATCTTGCTGCTGTTGCAAAGCAATTTCAATTTCGGAAGTAGCCCATTCCTTTCTCTCAAATGTGGCAAACCTTTGATGGGAGGAACTGGAGCTGTGCTTTTTGCTTTTCTCTTTATTTTGTTGACAGCGGTAGCATCTATTGCAGCTTCTTTCTCTGCTTTTTTTCTGTTAAGTTGTATTATATACTTGGAGATACCCCTCTCTATCCTGCATATGCTGCTGAAGAAAGGAATGTTATAAAATAATTACGTGTTTTCATAAACCCTCTGGTAAATACCATCCTGAATTATGACACGCATTGCCCAGGTTTCACGTTGCAAGGCTGCCGCTTGCTTTTGCAGTTACTTTCATACATCTTGTCATGGAAACCGAGTTTTTGCTTCCTTAGTTTCTTTTTTAGTTCTGACTTTCTTTTGCTCGTTCGTTCCTTCTTTGCCAATTGTTACTTGATTTCAGTTGTTTCCTTTCAGTTTAGTTTCCTTTTGTTTTATTTTGAGTTTTTTCATGCTTTCTTCTTGTTTCTTTCACTTTTGCTGCTGGCCTTGCCCCCCGCGTTTCAATCACTCCCCAAAGCCAACTCATGGCAGAATTACTTGGTGGGTCCCAGCCAAGCGCAGAAGGCGAGGGGGGCAAAGTGTCTCATGCCTCTGCCGCTGAAGCGGAGACAAAAAAGGATTCCAAAAAGGAGTCCAAAAAAAGGAAAGATTCCAAATCCCAGCCGAATCCAGAGCCGAAAAGGTAAGTGAAAGCGCGCAGTGCACAGAAGTGCGTTGTACAGGGCACCGGGCTCCTCGGTCACTGAGCACACTGGGCAGTTTGCGCCCCTGCGGCACTGGGAGACCCACTGCGGCACCAGCATTCGGGTCTGACACTCTCCTGGGAGTTGGATGGGATTTGGGCACCCATATCCCGTAGCGGGTCAGGTCCTTGAGTTTTTTAGGCGGGCGTTTAGGAGATGGCTCACACGGCGTGTAGGGGATGGGACCGGGCAGGTGAAGCTGGCTGCCCCCATCGCCCCTTTTCCATAGGCAGGAGTCTCCTGTGGGGCAGGACCTGGTTCAAAGGCCATTTGGCCCAAAACAGAGAGGAGGTTGGATGCCAGTCACGGCTACCCCATGTACCTCTGCACAGGGCCCAGCAGAGCCAGAGCTGGAGCCTCCTCTTCATCAGGAGGTATCTGACGGTACTGGCCAAGGTGACACCCCGCCATTCCCTCCCCGTGAGGCTGGAGAGTTGTGGGCTTAGGAAAACGTCTTGTTTAAAACCCGAGTGGTGTGTAGACCCCAGTCCCATGCCTGCAGAGCTGCCCAGGGCTGCGTGCGGCTGCTGCGCCGTGCTGGGACACTGCTGGGCACTGCCAAACGGGCAACTCGGCCACGGACAGGCTATTCAAATAATTCATTTAAAATATTCCAAGAAAGGAATTAGATGTTTTGCTATGACTTAGCTGTCTTTAGCTGATGGTTGACTTCACATCAGAAGGCTGAAGGTTCACATTCCTTCTTGGTGGCTGCCGTCTCTCCGTTACCTGGGGATTACGGGAGGCTCTGTGCTAGAGCTGCGAGCCTGCGGCGTTGCGCTTTCTCACCGAGGGCACGCTCGGCGTAACGCCCGGGAGCCTGGTGCGGAGGCTGCGGGGTGCGGTTTCTGGCCTCTGCTATCGGGAGGTCACAAAAAAAGGACCGCAGGGGGTCTGGGAGAAAACATGACTCTGTATCTTTCGTGTCTACATCAGAAATCTGAATATCTGGGTGGAAGAGTCACAATTTCTTTTCTGAAAGCTGTTTAGGCCACATGCATCATGCATTTGCGAGCTGGCTGGCAGAGAGCGACAGAAAGCCAATATTTACCCATGAAGTCCTTACTGGCAGTTGCGACGTGTGTAAAGCCGGGTTCGCTTTAGCTACGTCCCTTCCTCCCACCTGCTGCATCCATACGTTGCTCGTTGCCTTAGGGCTGGCCGTGCGCTCCCCAGGAAACCTATAGCTCATGGCAGAGCTGGAAACTTTCCGTGTAAAATTTGCTAAGGCGGGAGCACGCCTGCCCTGGGACCTGGCACGGCGTCCGATGAAGCATCTTGGAGCAGCCGTGTATTGCGTCGTTATTGGTATGCACGGTGCTCTGGGAAAGATTCGAGTTACGAGACATTCTTCTGTTTAACAAAGGCTTCTTCTTCTGTCAAAACTGAGAAAGTGTTGATTTTCTTTACAAAAGGAAGTTCCTTCACTTTAAAAAAAAACCTGAACGGGTGGTTCAGCTTTCCCCAGAACGAGGTTGGCTGTCAGTCAGAATATGCCACCCAGTAATGAAGGTCGAGCAGGGAGATAATTCCATGTGGCTATCAATCTCCTGTATTAGCAGCAGACAGTGATGGAGCTGAGGTGGGCTGTCTGTTTGTATCGTGTTTGCGTAAGGTCAGGCGGCGAGACAACAGTCGCTCGCAGTCAGCGGGGAAGTGCGGGCAGGCTGCGGTGCGGATGCCGAGGACAGCCCGAAGGTCAAGGCTGACAGAATGACAGGCGTCAGCGCGGGGACGATGCCTCCTCGCCTGTCCGGCTCCCGCCTCGGCGGCACGGCTGCCGCGCCGCAGCCGCGACGGGAGCAGGACGGCTGCTGGTGGAAATGGACCTCCAGCGCGGAGCCGACCCTGCGGCCCCAGCAGGTGAAATGGTCAAAGCGGGATTTTGGGGGACGTTTTGGAGCCCTGTTGCATTATGTGTCAGCGTTTGGTCTCCCCCCCCCGCCTCCTTTGGGCTCATATAGCTTATTCAGACCCCGGAAAGCCTGACATCATCTCTCCAAACCAAGGCTGTAAATCACGACTATTTGCATGACAGTCCCCTTAATTTTTCTGTTAATTTCATCCTTTTACAAGTAAAAATGGAGTTAAATGTAAATTGCTTGTCCTAAGCTTAACCTTCTGCAGACACCTGAATATGTAAGGTGCAGGCTGTCAGGAGGGCAGGGACCAGCAAGAGGCAAAGACTGCTGAATATCTGCATGGCTTGCTCTTACCCAGGTACTTGCTCTTTACTAAGACTGAGGAACTCGAGGCTTTTTCGCTCTTGTGGTCACTAGTGAGTTGATAAAAAGGTTTTGTCCACCAGGTATCACTCGATGCCTTTTGTAAAGTCCTGCCGTTATGAAAGACGATGTGATTTCTGATGTATGTACCTATGTGACAGGTAAGAAAGGCATAGTGTTATTCAGACATCCAACAACACACGCTGTGCATTTATTGATGTCTCTCTGCTTTTGGTACCACCACTACAGGACCGAGGGTTTTGCTTGCCTTTATTGATAGTCCTCCAAAAAACTCGCGAAGGCAAGAAGCAGGAATGGTTTTGAGAAGACATCGTGATTTGGGGTAAAATTATGAAAGGTTTTACATGATGGCCCAGGTCTTTCCCTGCCTTCTGCTTCCATGTTTGTCGCTGTCCTCACGTTGGAGGGCTATGACAGTACTGCCAGCGTCGTTTGACACGCGGAGAAGCGATGTGTTAGAGGAGCCTCGCTGCTTCCCTGCCTGCGCATGGGAGAGGCGTTGCGGAGCAGAAAGTTGAGCTCAGCTTTCCCAGGCCCAAAGTTAGCGCCTAAACCTTGAGCAGTGGTTCCTGCTCCTTTCAGGAGTGACCTTGGTTCCGCTTGTGCCTTTTTTTTTATTTAGCCATATAACAACTTTATTGTTAAGCTTTCAAGTTGGCACCAAAAAAGACTCTTTCTGTGCTTGGTAATCCCGAACTTTTAAAAGTAAGACTAAAATATTGATTGTGTCCATGCTAAGTATTAGCAGACATTGAGCTTATCAAAATCAGGATGCCGGACTGAATCCCCTCCAGTCTAATAACGACTGAACGCCGTCATTTTCTGCAAGTGGTTCAATGACTATTTACCCAAGGTCCAAGCAGCTACAAGTCTCTCTGTTAATTAATTTGGTGTGTTAGTGACTTGCCCTTTCCTCTGTAAGCTGTATTTTATGGCATCAAGCTTGTTTTCAAGAAGTAGCTCTTTCATTAGCTAACATTACCATTAGCTTTCGTTAGTTTTTTACAACTGTAAGCCAGCAGAAATAATGTTACTGTCATAAACCTTGAAGAACTGAAAAGCCTGCTTAACATATTTGCATTTTTTTCCATTGTATTCTAATTACATATCTGGCTGTTTCACATAAAGGCAAGGTTTCCATAGAGCTAGTTAAAAAAACAGAACAGGATGGTTTTGGTCCCTTAAAAGAAGTAGTAAGCCTATGAACTCTTCCTCACAGTATCTTCATATGCTTCCCTAGCGTTCTGTGTTTGGTTTCCACGCCTCATTCAGCCGCCTAGCCCCGGCTGCGGTCAGGCAGGTTAAAATCTGGCAGGGCGTAACGCCGTAACCTCTCGTTAGGTGCCGGCACCGTGTCCCGACCAACCCTATGGTAAGTCGGCGGTGACGGGGCGCGCGTTACGGCCGTCTGTCGGATGGGATGCGGTGTCTGTGCTGAAGGGCGCTGGGTTGCCAGCCACCAGCAGATAACCAGCGCCGTGCGGCGGGCTGACGTGATTCACTACAATGGGTGTAGGATGGCGGTGCTCAGAAACCATCCGGTCCAGCCGCCGTACGTCAGGGGTGTGGATCGCACATGAGAAGCGACGAGCCGTGACTTGGCTCGGCGCTGCGGCGTGGAGGAGAGCCCAAGCAAAACGGACGCAGGAGTTGGGAGGACGAAATGGCTCCCATGCTCTGCAGCATCCCGGGCGGGCGGCTTGGGCAGCGCCCAGGAGAGCGGTCGGAGGGTCGGGCTGAACAAAGGGCTTTCAACGGGCATTTCCCGCACGGCATGAATTCCCGGGAGAAGGGGGAGTCCGGGGAAAAGCGCCGAATGAGCTTTTTTGCGAGGGGTCTGAACAGGTGGGCTCTTTGGGGTCAGATTTGCTGGGGGAGAGGTAGGAGGCAGCAGGCAGGCAGCTGCGATCCTGCCCGCATCCCCAGAGCCGGTCCCCGTGCAACCGGTGGGACTTCGCGCAGGCAAGTCTTCCTGCGAGGGATCCTTTGAAAGCCTATCCTGACACATGCCGTCCAAGGCACTAATCATCGATGTTTACTGTATAGCTCATATGTGCTGCACCTGGCAACCAGCAAGGGAGCTGAAGGCAGCACGTGTTTTATATTTGAGTTGTTACTTCAAAAATCAAATTATTTGCATCAGTTTTTGACATTGTTTTTTTTTCCTTGGCTCTGTATGCCAGGGCTCACAGTGCGTGCAAAGATCTGTTTGCTACGTGTAAGCAATATTTTCCCCAGTAAAAAAAAAGTGTAGACAAGTTAAACATAAAAGGTGTAAAAGATGGTATGTCTTTTCATTTATAAGCCGCCATGGTATTTCATACAGTCTTATGTCAAAGAGATTAACCCACTGGAGCTATAGCGTATATTTATAATTGCATACAAATGCATGCTATTGCTTCATATATTAGTCTTTGTTAAAAAATCATTTTGATATATTTGTTTTAGCAGCATAACTAGCCCTAGGGGCACTGGGTATAATTAGAAAAGGGCATGGGGGGAGGCGGGGCTTGTAGAATAAAGCAGTGGCCTTAGGATCACAGGTCCTAATTATAATTTATAATTAACCCCAGAATTTGCACAAACCATCTAAGCTAAACAAGGACTATAATTTTTGCTGTTTAAATTGCAACCCTTTTTTTTAATTTCACCACCTGCTTTGTTGATGTTGTTGTTTTTGTGGCTTAAAACTTAAAAACAAGGGGGGATTAGGAAAGCGGCATTTAAAACTTTTCCTATGAAATATTTACAGTGGGAATTTACTAGTTTAGAGCCAACACAGTGAATCTGCAGCAGAAGGAGTGATTTTAAACTTGTTTACTTATAATTAAAAATCTCCTTATTTATTTTTCTTGCCTTTTTTGCCCTTCTGCTTCCCTCTGTGCCCACAACTTCTGCCATACACCTCAAGTGTCCGTGAGCAGGAGCTATAGAGAATCAGATGAAATTGTGTCTCCACACAGATGGAAACGTTTATGTTTGTTAACCCAAATTCATAGTCCCAAACCCATTCTGTCCTTTGTGCATCTGTATATACCATGTACATACAGAACTTTTTTTCACCCTTTTGCTCTCCTCTCGTTCCCCATCACTGCTTCAGTCTAATAATGATTGCGTGTGTGAACATCCATTTCCTTCAGCTGCGTTTTGGCTAGCCTTGCTGCAGAAATGCTGCTCGCTGGAGGATTCAGTGCTTCTGTCCGTGAGATCAAATAGCAAATAGCAAAGTTGAGCTGGAGACCTTTGCTGAAAACAAAATTGCCAATAAGCATCAGAATGAGCTGGTTCGACTTGAGCTTCTCCTGGGGATTTTTTTTCAGCCCCATCAGCCACGTACTGGAATTGTCTAGAGCACAGAAGTGAATCTTAAATTATAGAGATGCCAAGTTATATACCCTTTGTGTTCTTGCAAAAGGGAAAATAAATATGTTCCCCAAAAAGATTACATTTTCAAAGTATATTTGACTTGAATTTTTAATTAGGTTTCAAAATTATGGAGCTAATAAATTAAGTGCAAGGCTTTGGGTAGTGTTTTTCTAGTTCTATGTATATCCTGCATTTGTCACTAATTAATGAGTTCCTAATGCTTCAGCTTCTGGGAAGATGAGCAACAAAGATTAACATAACTAGTAAATCTGAAGATGTGCAGCTGGGTTATAGTATTTGAAATTTGACAAAAACATTGGAAGTATTATTATTTGTGACATGGCTCAAGATGGGGGATTGTGAGGAAAGCAAAGATGACAGAACTGGTGCTAACCACTGTGACAACAACTTGAAAAGCAGCCGACATGACATCTTTCCTATCATGCTGCCGAAAATGTCAACTTTGTGAAGGACAGTGAGAAAATGGTTTGCCGAAAATTTGAAAGGTAGATTCAAGAGATGCTCATCATGTCAGATGCAATATAGTCCACAGCTGGGTGAGAAAGGGAGTCCTTGCTGTGGTGATGGCTCTCGGTTGGCAGGCCCTTCCAGACATCCGTGCTGCTCCAAAAATGGCTACAGCTGACCTGTGGATTGTCTCAAGTTTGCAGTAGCATGATACGCGAGCGCGGCGTGCATTCACACCGCGCGGCAGGCCCTGCACGGAGGGAGCAGTGGCCGGAGCCGCCGGTTCTGATGTCCTCCTGGCTCACAAAGACCCCGAGAAAGGCGAAGACCAGGGGGTTAAGCCTACATGGTCTATGCGAGCCTTGGTGGTTGGGTTGGCATCCCTTGGGGCATTGTGGCTTGGGCGAGAGCCGCGTTGGCCAGAGGTTGCCTCTCCAGAGCCCACCCTTCGTCTTCGTGTGGGTCGGTGTTTTCAGAGCGATGCTTTCAGAGCCACCACTGCCCAGCCGGGACGTGACCGATGCTGTCACATCAGCCCGTTTCGGGTGTCCACCGTGAGTCGTTACGTGGCGAGCGCTGAATAACCGGTTCTGGCAAAACCGAAGCCCTTTGAATACAGTGAGAAACTGCGATTCATGTGAAAGGGCCGCGACCCAACCGGAGCTGTCAGATCCTGCCATTAAGTCTCTCCGGTTGAGGTTATTGACCCAGCAGAGGGTAACACAACTACATAACTTTCAGACCATTTCCAGTCCATCAGCAAATCACTGCCAGGGCAGGTGGCTTTTCCTACCTCGTTTGTCAGCGCTGATACAATTAACCTAGTGACACTCTGTGAGCTGTTACGGGTACAGGGGGAGAACTGAATGCCAAAAGGCAAATGAGGGCTTCAACCTTGCCCCTTAATGTACGGCATTTATTGCAGTCTGCCTTGAATTATGTGCTCTTCTGCTTGGGAGCAAACCAGGCGCTGTGAGGTGCACAGCATCACAAACGGCATGAACATCTCTGTCTGAATATTAAATATTTTCTGGAACTTTGGAATAAAAATATATTAAGCGTGTTCAGACATTAATTTTTGCTTGATAGCTAATTTGGTTTTTTTGTGGCTTGCTCATTTCTTCAAAATAACTAGTCCTAATTAGGTACTAATGAGACCAGATCCATACTTCCAAAATTGTTTATGAAATGTGTTCCCCAGCTGAGACATTTTATCCAAGTTTCAGCCTAAATCTTTTTTCCTTTTTTTTTTCCTTAATACACAACTGAATTTGGCAAATAATCAAGTAGAGATTTCTGATTAAATGCTGCTTAAATTTAAACACATCCCCTGGTATTCAAGTCTTTTTCTGTGTCCATGTTGCAAGTTTTATTTAATGTATATTTAGCTTTAAAATTTTGCGGTAAATATCATGTACCGTTTGCAAGTTCCTCTTCCGAAATATTTTAATGGTTCATTCACCTGTGTTGGAATATCAGAGTTCATATTTATGATATTAAGAGCTTGCTAAATGCAGGGTCAAGGAGAAGTGAGTGTACAGATTTTATAGCTTTTAAATTTTTATAGCTTTTTTTTTTTTTTTTTTAAAGTTTAGGGCCTTTGATTCTTTAAGAGGAAAATAAAGCCAACCAATTAACCCCTGACAGGAGGTTCATTAGAAGCTTTGTAATCCCTTGCCAAGTCTTTTGTATAGCCAAACCAGTCTAGTACTGCGGATTTATGCAGCTTAAGCTGAACACTGGAGGAGGCCTTTAAGTAAGAACATTTGTTCAGTTTTAAGACGTCTTACATTACCTAAAGAGCGCCTGTGCCAGCGGAGTTGCCCAGGAGTACACAAATCCGTAGACTTTGCTCGCCGGCAATGGGAAGCCGTGCCGTGGATTGTCTGCCTGGCCGATTCCCTTGGTGGATGGATCAGACCGGCTCTCTCCTCTCGCCCGGGATGCTGCCGCGCGGCGTATTTTGCCGTGTGGGTGTGGGGGAGAAGGAGGGGATTGCCGCTTTTGGCTCTCGGGTGGGTTGGCATCGGCAGAGGTACGGGGTGGAAGAGCAGAGGGACCACTGCATCATCCAGCCCCGGGAGAGCTTCGGCAGGGTTCGCCCGCGCACTGTGCTCTGTGAAAGATGAGAAATGCCCCGAGGCGGCAGGACCTGGGCATCTCACAACGTGCTCCTGTGCACTCCTCAAGTACAAGAGGGTAGTACGTGGTCCGAGAAGATCTTCGATAAATTGTATCGATGTGTTAACTTCTAGAAATTAAAATTAAATGACCGAAAAGGCATTGCATTTTCAAATACAAAATGCACGTCGCTCTCTAGGCGCATTTCGGCAAAAGATACATTGAAGATGGTTCACTTCAAGAAATCACTATAATGGGGTGATTCAGTGGTTATGAAGGAGTGCAGAATTTTATATTCTGTTTGTATATATGCCTGTTGACGATACTCTCTTATACTGCAAACTGTATTAAATTAGCAGCTGAATTTTCCTGCAGAAATTGAGTCCCTTATTTTGCCAGCAATGGGCCCAATCCTGCAGTGAGAGCTGGCATTGTGCTCCCTGTCACATACCTATATTTAAAAGGGGGTTCTTTTTTTCCCAGCTTCTCTATCACAGGAAAAAATAAAAGCGGGGCGGGGGGGTGGGGGTGTCCACATCTAGATTATCACTCTGAGAGAGAATATTTCTTGCTTTCTTTATATTTGATACCTCGGCAGCGGCGCTGCCGTGACCACCCGTGTCTCGGCGTGACGCATCCCCTGTCCTGGGTCTCACAGTTGGCGACGTCCCTTTCCGAAAGGGCGGCGTGCTGTGTGCGGTGGGGATGAGTTACCAGGGTGGCAAGGTGGAGTCTGAGTCATCCGTGGCATTTCTCCTCCAGGCCCGACGGGATAGGAACTGTGACCGTAGACGAGAAAGAGCGTTTCGAGGAGATCAAGGAGCGGCTTCGTTTGCTTCTGGAGAATCAGATCACACATTTTAGGTAAAGGCAGAGAGCCCAGGCTGAATGCGAGAGGACTGATTTCCTCCCGGCTCCCTCCTATAAGCGGCAAAGCCAAAAGGCAGGTTTTAAACGCATACGGGAATTTTGCAGAAGTGGCACAGACCTACACAGGGCAGCGAAGCTTGCACTGTAGCATGTTTGTAGCTGGAGACTGATTTTAAATATATATAACCTTTAAAGGATATTTCAAACCATCTCGCTCCCACAGGCATGGTAACGCTGCGGATTTTTTTCTCAAATATAACAACAACAAAAATCCCTTATCCTCTTATTACACTTTTCCCCTCTGCTCAGTTATTACCCATTTATTTTCCCTTCTCCTTAGTATACAGACAGGCAGGGCTTTCTGCAGGAGTGTTGCAGTTACAGAAAGGATGGATCCTGCCCCCCCAAAAAGGGATGAATTGCCCCCAGCACACCAGCCAGCTGCGGGGCGGGTGGTGCACGTTTTCAGGCAGAGGGGTGATGTGCATTTGCACACAGAGTCCCTGCGGGAGCCCCTTGGAGCTGCCCCTCGCCAGGGATGGTGGCTGGTTCAGCCGGTTACCTACAGCCTGG
Organism: Haliaeetus leucocephalus; assembly: GCF_000737465.1. Lineage (NCBI taxonomy): Eukaryota > Metazoa > Chordata > Aves > Accipitriformes > Accipitridae > Haliaeetus > Haliaeetus leucocephalus. The sequence continues at coordinate 8,990,983 of NW_010972438.1, forward strand.
TGCATCAATGGGTCTCCTGCTCGAAGTAAATGACCTTTCCAGAGGGGCTTTTTTTTTCCCATCTTTACAAGGAGATGATCTTTAACTCCTACGAGATCTAAAAACTCTCCAGGTGACACCCAGATTTAATAAGCTGCTAAAATTATCAGCTTATTACTACCCCGTATTCTGTTTTGCTGCCTTAGTGTCCACACCATCAAACCCTTTCAGCAAATTACCTTGTAGAAAGACTGCTCACTCCAGGCAGAGGGACTAGGTCATTGCTTGGGCGCATTTAGGAAAGCATCTTTGTAGTGCTGGAAAGGCTTGTTTGCATGCACCTGCTCTGTTGTTAACATGATGTGGTTTTTCCAGGTACTGCTTTCCATTTGGCCGTCCGGAAGGTGCACTAAAAGCTACTCTATCACTGCTGGAAAGGGTAAGCATAAGAATGACAGAGAGTAGTTAAAATTAGCTGTATTCATGTATCTTTCCACCCAGAAGAGCTAGAGGAACTGTTGTTTTTGCACAGGACGCGTAATTAATCATAGTTAATATTGAAATGTGGGGTATTAGGTGGGGTTGTTACCTCTCCTGCTTCAGCTCGGAGGCCAGTGCGTAGCCTGGCCGCTAAAGGCAGCACAGCCTGCGTCTGTGTTGATAGTGGAGGATGTCGCTGGCAAGCATCTACACCGCAGACCCTTGTAAGCGATGCCTGGCTGCTGTCCGGTGAAATTCCCATCTCAAGGCAGGCTCATTCCCCCTCGGGCGTAGGAAACGTGCTCACCATCATCCTCCCCATCTCTTATTTCAGCCTTCCTGCTGCTCCGACATCCTTCTCACCTCTGCTAACACGCGGTATGGCCAAGCCCAGACCTAAACCCAAGTCAATCAGCAGAGCCCGGGAAGGGCATAACATTGCCCGGCACTGGGGAAGTTGTGGTAGATCTTAATGTCATGCCCTAAAAAATCAGAAGCACGGACTTCAGGGCATGCCGTAGGGTATCGATAGATAGAGAAGGGGAATGATACGGCAGGGGTAGGTCCCATGTCTCAAGCTGGCCAAGGTGACCTTGTAGTGGATCCTGCATATTGTACGCATACCCCGAGAGCCACGCAGCGCTAGTGTAGGAATGGATGTATGTGCTGGGCTTGGAGAAAAGCAGTCCTGTGTGCCCGATGCCACAACAAATCAGATTTTCTTGTGTCAAGGTTCTGATGAAAGACATAGTTACTCCGGTCCCTCAAGAGGAGGTAAAAACAGTCATCCGTAAATGCTTGGAGCAAGCAGCTCTAGTCAATTATACTCGACTATCAGAGTATGCCAAAATTGAAGGTAAGGCTCTTTCTTTGTGAAATTACAATTTTGTTATGTTTCTAGGTGGCAACTGTGGCTGGGAGCTATTTAAAAGAAGCTCGTTTGCTATTTATTCGCTTGTCAATAAAACTGATGTGATTCTGAATCATTTTTGTGGTGTTGGCTTCGGAAGCAGTTAAGAATGGAAGCTATGCAAAACGTTTCTTTTTCTGGAAAAGAGAGAGGAAACAGTTAAAAGGAACTGTAGCTTTTTTTTTTTTTTTTTTGATCGTTAGTGCATTTGGCCAGTGGTGTAGTATTCAGACTCATGTCGTGGTTTTAAAAAACAAATTGAGAAATAGTTGGGATGTCATCTTTTTAGCTGAAGGTATAGTGCAGCTAATTGCTTGTGACAGTGGAGTTCAGGAAACAAATGAAAAATAAGAAGCTGAAAAACTGTTTAATCTATGCTTAATCGTTTGTAGCCAATTTAAAATGTCTTTTTTCTGGGAGTGTTTCATTGTCTTTGCAGTTTGCATAGCAGTCATTGATCAGTGATCCCATACTTGCATCAGATTTCTTTCTTGTCACTCTAAATCTGGCATAGCTGATATTATTGACCTTTTAAGTTATGGGAGAATAATAACCAGTGACCAGAGACACATGTAGCCATCAAAAAGACATTTTAAAGCTTGCTGGAGGATACGTGTTAGCTGAAGCTCTACGATCCAGTCGTTCTTTACGTGTTAATCAGTTTACGTTGGTACCTTGTTGGCTGCTATTCCCAACTTGAAACTATTACCCAACTTTATCCGAGTTCCCAATTGCTTAAACCTGTATGTTCCAAATGAATGGTATGTTCTGCTCTAGACTTTGGGTTTCTGTCATGTGTGATGTGAAGCTTTCCCACAGCTGAGATTATCGTTGTATGCCTCTAGGACAATATTGAGAGGAGAAAAAAAACCCACCAAACCTCCCTCTGATTTGTTCTTAGTTCTTGTTTACATGAAAAATTGGGTTATTATATGACAAATTGTCCAGGTTCTGTACATGACATGTCCTCTCTTTTTCCATTTTTTTTCTGTCTAACGATGCAAATTGTGTACCAGTGGTAATGAATTCATTGTTATGCATCCAGTGAGAAACACTTAAGAATTGGGCACTAAAAGGATGTTTATCAACTCTTGACTTGGTAATGAGTGACAAAAATAGAGAAGAAACGAAGGTTTCATAAGCACTGTATTATCAGGCAATTTATCAAAGTACTCAACTTCACAGGATATTTTAATTGGTGTATTCTGTAAAATGCAATGTTTAAATATACTTCACAAGGATGGAGAAGGACTGAGAATCAAAAGCAGCTTTTCTGTTGATGGATGCTTCTACCCAGGGCTGGCTCCCTTAGGTTCTCTGTGTAAATATCACTAACTCGTTGGTAAGATTTGCTCTCTTCTTTCAGATAAAACTATGCAAAAACAAACTTTATGATCTGTAAGTAAAAATGCATTCATTTCCAAAGTAGAACAGTTAGTGTGTACTTTTCCTTTTGTGCCTCAATTCTTCTTGGTTGTGTTAATTATCTGCCCTCTTTTTCGCACTGTGACTTTTAGGTCTGGGAATACTTTGAAGCAACAAACCTATTTTTTTTCCAGCTACCTTTTCAGAGAAATAGTTCATTCCACACTACCTGCTCTCTTCTGCTTTTCTCCTCCTTTATTTGTGATTGGCCACAGCCACTTTTTGATATTATCTCTATAAAAGTGGTTGTAACACCAATTTCCAAGCATGCTGGGATTGTTAATTCGAACAACCCAACATCCGCCAGCTGCATGCATCAGGTTTTCTCTCATGAGCATAGTCCACTACATGTTCAAATACTTCCTTAGAAGAGCAAATAACAAATTTACCTCAGTGAGATGCATTCCTGTGCACCATATATCGCTTTGAAACCTTGCTTTTGAAAGCTGACATTTGAATAGCCACATGTTTTAAGAGTTGTCAGAGACGCAGAACCAAATCCGTGGCAGCAGTGCTTGAGGCTATGCTTATGAAGAAATACCTGTGAAAGCCTTAGATACTGAAGGCTGAAATCCTTAGTATCTCGGAGCCTTAAACCAATGAAATTCTATTTCCCTCTACTCATGACGTTTTGATCATTATATTCTTGCAAACAGTTCAGAGCAAACCTCTACAGTCATGGTCACAGCCTCTCTTGTGACTCATGGGCATGCTGAATGGTTAATCCAGTAGATCTCCAATTTTAACCCTCCTTTTTTTTCTTTTTTTTTTTTTCCTTCCTTTTATCCTGTGTGTATCCCAAAATACTCTACGGCTACTTTCCTTTTAACCTGATATAAAGTTTTCCTCTGACCTATAGCCTATAACCTCTTTACCTCTGACCTAAGCCTCTTGCATGCCCAAATCCTCTTTTATAGGGAAAAAGAGAGAAATGTATGAGCATCCTGTCTTCTGCTTGGCCTCTCAAGTGATGGATTTAACCATTCGTGAGTACCTACCACCCTCCTCTCCATGCTGTCCTCACTCTTTCTGTTTTCATTACCTCAAGAAAGTCCAGATCCAAACCAACTCACTCTCCTTGCTTCAAGTCTTTTAGCATTGGCTTGTCTGTTGCTTCTGTCTGTGAAACCCAGTGTGAGAAGTCCAGTCACTTTTATCAGCCTAAACCAGGTTAGACAATTAACCCATCTGTTTGTGATAAACTCAGATCGTCCGTAAGTTTTTTCAGTTCTTCTTTATGTCCGTGACCTGAATGCATTTTTACTTTGCTTCTGTGTAACCCCAATTTGTAAAGTGCTTGTCACTGGTACACAATCAAAAGGTAGCAGCTACATCGGGGAGAAGTGAGCTAGAGGTCAGATAAAGGACACTTGGAAAAAGCCATCCCTTTGCCTGTGTATAAGATCTTTACCCAATCCTGTGTATAAGATCGTATAAGGCTGTCCTTTCTCTGTACGTCAGATCTTACGTGTCTCCTGTCTGTTAGCTCTGGAGCGGAAGGATGCGCTTTAGTTGCTCTCCTCCTCGATTTTTTTACCGACTCCTTTGCGCCGAGCTCTGGAGGGGACGTCCCAGCCCCAGTGTCACTTGGAGATCCCCTCTGTGTCCTCAGAGCTCGCCCTCTCTGGTTTTCTATTTGTGCAGCGTTTTCTTTCACCTCCGTGAAAGGAGCTTCTTTTGGTAACCCCATGCTTTGGGGGGGGCGGGGGGGCAAGACGGGGCGACTTTTCTTCTTTTCAAATGTCATATATCACGCATAACTGGGGGGCTGTGCGGTCCACTTGCTCATTAATCCTGCATATCTGTTCTTGTTTCTCTCTTTTCTCTCCTTGTTGCTTTCTCTCTTTCATATAGAGAATCAAAAGGACGCAGGTGAACAATTGTATATGCATTATAAATTGCTAGGACTGTTGAGTTATATTTATTTTGTTTTCTTTTTTCATAGCTCCTTAAGATATGTACTCCTTCAGGCTGAAAATGGAGATGCATTAATACTTAAGGAGTTAATTTGTGCTGTCTACATAATCTCCTTTTCCTCCTTCCTTAGAATAGAGTGTAGGTTAGACATACCTTATAGAAATATAGTATCTTCTTAGGAGACTGTTTTAGAGGATAATCTAGCCTTTGTAAAGAGAAAGTTTCTTGTTTTCCAAAAGAACTGCAGCTCATTTGGGGTGAAAAAATGTTGGTGATTTGGCCATTAATTTAACACACCTAATAAGCACATTTATAACTAAACTAACGTTCATTTTTGGTTTTCATATCTTCTGTTTTACGCCCTGATGGGAGGACTGGGTTTGAAATATTTTTTTTTTATTTTCTATTTTTTTGTTAATGTGTAACAAACAACCCGGTGGGACAGAAGTCGTGTTTGTCTCTTGTTTATAACCTGTGGTGACATGTAACAAGGCAAAGGCTCAGCTCAAGTGCCTGTCTCTTCAGAAGGGATGGTGGAGCTCTGCAGCCCCTGTTCTCGTTTCTGTTGTATCCCAGAGTCCTAGTTTGAAAGTCCTTGAAACCTGAACTGTTCATTTCTTTTTGTGAGTAGATTGTTCTGTTTTGTGGAAAAAAAAAAAAATTAAACAAAAAAGGATCGGGTTGATTTCAGCTCTCTTTGCAAAGGGAAATTGCTTTTAAAAGGCAGTACAAGAGGCTGGGCCGGGTTCTGCCCTGCCTTCCCCAGGCCTCTGCAGCTCAAATTTGGCCCATGATCTAGAGCTGTTGCATGACAGTAAAAGTAATTTTGAACAGCAATAAATATTTAGAAAATGGAGAATAATTTTTCCTTGCGGCTATGAGAGGTGCAAATAAACAAATAGCAAATAGAACAATCCCAGCTATTACCATTAACTACAGCGGATTAAAGTGAGTGCAGGCTGTTGTGCTTTAAGCACAATAAATGCGCTGAGCATCGTGCTTGCTGGCAACGGCTTGTCACGTGCTTACAGTTTAGAAATTCAGAAAGACGTTTCTATGGCCCAGCTCATTTAAAAATAAAACTGCTTCTTCTCGATGCTTGGAGCGAGTGAAAGGACGCAGGGAGTTGCAACTGCTGCTTCGTGCCCACAAATCTCCGGTTGTCTTAAATGAAAATTTTTCAGGCAAGGTCAGCAGGACTCAAACTGAAACCAGTTCCTCAGCTTAAGTGGAGTCAAAAGTGACTGGGTTTTGGCCTGACTTTTTATTTTGCCAGAAGCAAGAATAAAAATAAGATACTGAAAACAACTTCTTCTTAAACACACAAATGTCACCCTCTGATGTCCTTTCTCCTGTAAAGTGTGTAGTCTCTTGCCTTGCTTTAAAAATATTGGAATAGAACATTAAACAGAACACTATGCTAAAACAATTAAAGATGAATTACTTGCTTTAATTATTAATCAGACGAAACTACTAGCACTCAGGTTAATAAGTGCAACCTTTTAATAAGTGTTCTCCTGCTTATTTCTGTAAGTCAGGAATCAGGAATTCCTTTAGAAAAGAATAAATTCTCCATCCCTTAAGCACAGGGTTTGTGAAATGTGCTGCACTGTGTTGGAGCGCCGTGGCACTGAGGCATCCCCCGAACACGAGTGCCACTTTGCACTGCTGGAGTTGGGTACAGGCAGCGTCAGAGCTGGTGCCAGCCAGGGCGATAGTTGTCGGTTTGGCCACTGATTGTGTTTAGTGTAAGACTTTTTTTTTTTTTAGTTTTCAGGTCAAGTATTTCTTATCTTGTGATTTGGTTTTGGTCTCTGTAAAGAGAGGCTTCTGGTGGTACTGCTGAGTTGCAGTACAGAGAGGAGAAGTGAAGGAGACGTGGGGATGGAGGCAGCTCTCGCCTCGCTGCTGGGTGCCAGGGCAGCGGAGCAATGGGGCACGGACTGCAAGCGGAAAGTAACTGGAGAGCAGATGGACCCACTGAAGTCCTATGGCTCTCTCAAGGGAAATCCGCTACTCTTGGGCCAAAAATGCCAGGTTTTTGCTTGTCCCACAGCCTCCCCAGCCCCTCTGCAGGGAAGCAGGGCTCCGGAGGCGCAGCATCTCACCACGCTGCATCGCTGGCACGCACCCTCCTCCCCAAATCTGTCCCTCCGGGCCAGGCTGGCAGGGAAAATTCCCACAAAAATGCACCCCAGTGGTGGTGCCGGGGTGCAAAGCCCCGGAGCAGCGAGGGGCAGCCGTGCAGACATCCCTCGGGTGCCTGCGTCAGGCTGGGGACCTGGGTGCACCCCCCGGAGAGGGACGGAGCACGGCGGCTTCGGCTGCGTCAGCCTCGGCTGGCACCGGCCGTGGAGCATCTCGCACGTAGCGCTCGTCCCAGCAGGCATGGAAAAACTCCTCAGCTGAGGGAGCGGGTGCAGGAGAGGTCGGGTTTTGACTAGAGCAGTACAGCGGGTTGTGAAGAAGCAGCGGTGTTTTTCAAGGCGTTCGTACTGGCCCTTGTCCCCGTGCTCACTTTACGTCACTCGCCTCCCCAATTTCTGGACCTCAGCCTGGGAAGCTCGGTGCACGTATCCGTAACTCTTAGCGAGTGCGCTGAAGGATTAGGGGCTGAGCTGCCTGTTGATTAACCTGGTCCGAGTCAAGGAAAGGCCCTGTGTGATTTGTCAGCCCAGTCACCTCCGGGCAATCGCTCCCAGCGTTCGTGATAAACCACAAAGCTTAAAAAGAAAATATAATTACATTACCCAAATAAATACGGATGCAAAATGTATGAAAACATCAGTCTTGGTACGCGGGAGTGGAGACTGAAGTCATTAATAAATCATGCACTTTAAGTCAGGCATAGCTACAACCTGTATTTGTGTACTGCTGAACTGCTGCTTAATTTGTCTCATCCTTGAAGTGGCATTCTGTTGTGTTTGACGAAGAATCATTATGCAGCTTTTGAGATTTCCTCTTGCCCTTTCAAAGACAGTGTTTAAAGCAGTATGAAAGTTATTACAAGAGCTTCAGAAATCACAAAGACCTGCATTGTGCCATTATCTTTCTACAAGTCTCTTGCCAACTGCAGAGCAACTTGCTGCCTGAGGCATGAGGTATAATTCAGATAGGCAAAAATTCCTCGCTAGGCTGAATAATCATCAGAAAGTCAGGGGATCAGTTCTCTTTTCAGTATGCTGAGTTTTGAGAGCTGAATTAGACTCTCCTTCTGAGTTGAAAAAAAACATTTCTATGAATTTTCCTTACTTTTGAGATAAGGCACCATATTTTGAAAGAAAAAATTATATCATCACTGAAATCCCTTTCAGATACACACAAATTCATTTCACGGATATAATAAAAGGCTGCTTTGCCTCATCCTCAAGCTAAGTCCATTATTCTTTATAGTCATCTTGAACAGCAGCTCTTTTTTATCATTTTCATGATTGCTCGCAAATGAACGCACACATAACACTTGCATACCAAAGCCTTTGGCAGGGGTCGTATATTTTTAATTGTTACAAGGAAATCATTGAGTCAGTGGCTACGCTTTTAAAAAATATGAAAAGTCAACAATACTCCTCTCCTGTTGCAAGTGTAATTCTCACTGTTGCTGATGTGTTAGTAGCCCATCTAGCAGAAATCATGATGCTGAGTGAGAAATATGTAGTTTGAAAATCTTCCAGTCCGTAAAGAGTAGCACACAATGAATTGTATGCACAGAATTTCTAATACACCTGTTATTGCAGGCTGAAGCTTATTGAAAGCACAACCCCAGAATTTACCAATTTGGGTTTCTGCAAGTATTTTATTTGCAAGTATCATGCAGAAGTGCAAAAACCTTTGGCAGAAGTTAGTCCAGGAAAGCACTTCGTCAGGTTCTTAGTAAGGAAGAAGCTGCTCCTGCCTCTGATTTCAGTGATGGAGGTGTTTAAATCTTATCCATTTGACACATGTGAGCAACAAATCCAAGAGTATTTCTGATGCTAAACTGGCTGCGCTGAGGGATTAGAGAGGAAGAGGACAGGGAAGAAAGGAAAGCCAAAGTGAAACAAAACCTGCCACACACTGCAGCTGATCCCTGGCAAGTGCCATCAAACCCATCCAGCCTTACGCATCTCCCTCGCTCCGAGCAGGAGCCGAGACACCCCGTGAAAGGGACCTCACGTGTCATCTCCCAGACCTGGACCCAGAGAAGCACATAAACTCCAGTGCCTTATGGGGCATTGCAGTCACAGCCCCCTTTCTATTTAGATTTACGGAGAAAACTGAGCACTTTCCTTAGCCAGACCTTAATCTTTTAAATTTTCTTGCAATAAAGAGGCAACAAAGAAAAGCGTGGGTTGGGGCTCACAAGGCATTCAGTGCCCTCAGGAAGGGAGAGAACAATTCCTCTCCTCTCCTTCGGCTCCAGGTGGTTTTGCAGCCATCATGCAAGAGCCCTGGATTTGGGTCTGAAAAATTTAAACGAACAAAGGAGCTGAATATTTGTGCAGATTGGGCCAGATCAGAATTACACCAAGAGTTTGTTGCTTAAACTGCAGGAATCCCTTGCGGAAGCTTGTTTGCAAGAGCGGGGGGCGGGGGGGGGGGGATGCCAGGAGCAGGGGTAAGGCGCTGGGGGGGGATCTCTCGCAGCCCTCCCAGAGCAGCGAAAGCCACCCCGGGGCACTCTGCTGACAACTGCACAGCGGGAGCCTCCTCCAAGCTGTTTCGTACATGCTGCGCTAGCGATTCGTGACGTCCCAGTGCTGCTGCATCTCTTGCCTTTTCCTCCTCTGCCTCCCCCATTAATGACTTTTCCCTAGTACAGAAAACACTTGCACGAGTCAGGCCTATTGGACACCATGGGCTCTGGATGTCCGTGAAGTCCGAGACCTATTTTTCAATGGGCAGCTGCTGGGGATGCAGGGGCTGCACTCACATTTAAGGATGCTTGAGGGTCGCAGCGCTGAGAGGTGCAGTGGGGTGCAATTCTTGGGATGCGATTTTCCCCTGGCTTTGATGCTCTTAGGAGGAGCTCTTTCTCTTTGATGCTCCCAGCTTTGGAGCCCGACGGACTCCCCTGGGTGGCAAGGGGTTCCCACCACACGGTTGCCAGATGTGGGTGGGAGGAGATGTGCGGTCCCCTCTCCCCACGGTCCCTTCCCATCCGGGCACCTTGGCACAAAGTGCTCTCCATAGTCATGGGCCCTAAAATATTCTTCCTACGTCTACATGTTGAGCTCAGGAGCCATCAGTGAGTAGCCAAATTGAATTCTTGTTTGTGTTTTAAATTAGAGTGAAAGTCATTAGGCCAATGCCCAAAAAGCAGTTATTTTTGTCACTTGAGGCTGAGAGGTTTGTTTCTGGGGACAAAGCCACCCTTGGTAAACATTGAACAAGGATCAGGATGACTCCAGTGATGAACAAATAGATTTGCTTTTCCCTTTATCAGAAAACAACAACAACAACAAAAGCCAGAAACCAGTAGCTTGAATCTGAGAGTCTGAAATAAATCATTACACAGCTTAAAAGATTAAAAATGTGTGTGTGTGTGCGCACGTGCACGTGCGCATTGTATGTGTGTTTATGTACGTATGTATCTCTATCTCTGTGTGTGGAGAAGGGAACCAACCTAACTCATACTCTTTAACTAATGGTTTACTCGAATATTCTTTATTATACTTCGATAAGTGTTATAATTCTGTGAGAATTAAAAGCAATCAGAAATCTACTTTGCACAAGCCAACCGAATTTTTATTCCCCCACTGGAAAATGCAAGCAAAATGGCAAGGACTTTTGGCAATAGAATGTCCAGATAAATATGCCAGATTCCTTGCAAATGGCATTATTAAAAATAGTCACAATGCTGCTAAAAACTGTTATTAAATGGAACAAAACTATTGTGTTAATATATTCACAGTATATAATTTATTCTCTGAGTGTATGTAAAAGGAAAGGCTATTTTCTTTGAATTTTTCCTATGCTGATATTGTAAACTATATGACAGATGGGTCAAGTCCTGATTGCAGTATTCTAACATTTGGAATAGCAAGTAACATATTTGATAGAGCTGGCAAGTTTTTATATATGATTCAACCCAGAATATAAAAGCCACTAGAATTCCAAGTTGAAAATAATTAAATGAGCTGGAAACGATCAGGAACCACACATTTTTAAGTGACAGATTTTTTTACATGTTTAAATTGCACAAGAATATTTTATAGCTCCCTTTAACCAACAGTGACGTTTAATTCTAAAATGTGTAATTGATATTTGCAAAGCAATTAATTCTTGTGGCTCATTATTCTATTGCTAAATGTACCTAAGCATTGGGGCGCTGACTTAAAGTCATCTTTTTTAGTTCACCTTTTCTGAATTCCAGAGTTTTGACTGAATTAACCTATTTCAGTTTCCTCACGTGGCTGCATGAAGTGCAGTTTCATACTTGCATTGAATTTTTAGCTTTCTGATTGCACAGTACCGTAGGATGTTCAAATCTGCTGACTTCTAGAATATGTGTTGTCAAATGGTGTCATTGCCATGTAATATTTCAAGTACTGATAAGCAAAAACCCAGCAGCTTATTCCATTTGTATTTGATCATTTCTGCTTATGTTCCTTTTGAAGTTTCCATCTTTTTGTCACTGTTTATGAAGTCATTTGTCTCTTTACTTTTGGTGTCTCTCTCCGTCATGCACAAGCAGCCCGTCCGTCCAAGCCTAAGCCACCGGCTGGGCCACCATCATCTCCTCAAACGCAGACTAACATGATAAATCATATGCTCAAAGGCATGGCCAAACAGCCGCCAAGTACTGTAATAGTCTTCCTTCCTTTTATTCAGTGGTTCTCTAGTCTAGCAGTCGCTTGTGTAGTAGTAGAAAGCTAGTTCTCATGTGCAGCTTTATACAAAATACCTAGCGTGATGTGGTAGGTTTTAGAGATTTAGAGGTAGCATTTATTTCAAAATGTCCACATTTTTTTGTCTAGCAATGTCTGACATATGCAACATTTTCAAATATCAACGTCAGCACAAAATAACATTATTGTTGCATAACATTTTGCATGAAAACTATAAATATGTATGAGCTTTACATGATGTTGGATGAAATGTTTGATAAGTATATCGTATATGTTTCATGTAACTGTCAGTGCTCCAGCTATCTTAGCAGAATATTCTGATGTATAGTAACTTAACCAGGGAAATATTTAAAATAAGAGGAAAAAAAATTAAGATTGACATCTGCTGGCTGCCAAAGTTGTATAAGCATCAATATTTTCTTTAAAGACAGCATCTCTGAGCAGTTGTTCTTATTAACACTTTTGTCTTTTAGTTGTATTTGAGAGCAGATCAGTGTTGCAAATGAGAATGGGCCTGATGCTGCTCTGATCAATGGAAAAGCTTCCCCTTGGCTTTGGAGCTGCAGAAACAACCAGAGCTTACTAAGGGATGTGTCTTTGGACTCCTTTTGCAAAAGGAAGACGTTTCTACTTCTTGTAGCCAGTGAGGTGCTGGATTGAATAGGAGAAAGAATGAGGAGTTAAGCAGCAGTTCTCCAATTTCAGTATTTGCCCAATAAATTATATTAGGGGGAACCCGGATTTTTTTTCTTTCCAGTGATACAACAAACCAAAGGAAAACTGGAGAAGAAACGCCCAAGGCCCCTATCTGTGGCATGCATAAATCAGCAAAAATGTAGAGTTCATTTGCAGGGTGCTTTACCATGTTGCACCTCTCAGCCAAGCTGAGCGCCTGCGATGCCAGACTTCAGCTGACCGGGTTGCTGAGCTCCTCCGAAAACCAGCCCGCGTACCCCTCGCTCGACCGCCCGTATGTGACCATTCTGAAAAACATGGCTTTCCTTTTAGTGGGAAATTTGTTGCCTGTAAACAGGTATTCAGGGAAAACTAGGAGCAGGCAAGATTTTAAGGGGGAGAATTAAGTCCTCGAAGCTCAGCCAGCCTTCAGCAAGGCAGGGATTTCTCCCCGGGTGACCCCGCCGAGCAGAGCGGAGCCACCTGTGTGCAGCCACAAGTTTCTGTCCCATCAGTAACGAAGACCTAAACCCTGGCAAAAAAGCCTAGTGCGTGCAGGAGGCTGGAGCGAGATGCCCAGGCAGCGCCTTGCGTGTCGGCACGACCCGAGCTGCTGGCTTAGCTGGGCTCCTTCGGAAATCCAGGGTGGTTGCTAGTGACGGTGCTTCAATGCCTTTTGCTGTGTTGGGGACATACAGCCTGTTGTACGCTGCTCATTGCAGGTTGATTTGGCTATTTGGGTTTTGGCTTTTTGGTACTTCACCCATTTACAAATTCTCCAGTTTTGATGTCACGGAAAGGCCAAAATATACGTCGGTGCGGAGGTACAAATTGGCTGGCGTAGCTACCGAAGCACGATGCCGTTCTTCGAGAGAGCTGGGACGGGCACCCGGTCGTTACCCGGAGGGACGCGTCTGTAGTTAACGTGGTGACGTGCTGCAGCGTAGGTGGATCACCGGGCAGCAGGTCTCCTGCTCCGCTTCTCCTCGGGGCGACCATCGCAGGGAGATTTTGCGCCCCTCAGGGGAGCGAGCCGCGGCGTCGGCTCACAGAAACCTCCGCAGTTGCACTCAGCCAGCTCTGCAGAAGCTGTCGTTCAGTGAAAAAGTGATTATTTTCTTTTTTTCTCTGTATTTTTCTAGTGAAGTACTCTGAACGTTCCAGATTGTTAGCACCTCGGATGTTTAATATGTTATTAACAATATAAATTACCTAGAAGAACATAATTTAATTATTTGTAAAAGTCTTCAGAAAACGCTGCAAAATAGCTCAACGTAGCTAAACACCACGCTCCAGGATTTAAACTCGTTGGTTTGTTTGCGGGGTTTTTGCTGTAAAGTTGCATCTCTTTTCCCATAAAAATCTTACCTATGAACGTCTAGTGGGATTTACCACTTTCCACTCCCTCCAGCATGCGTAACTCCTTGACCCTTGTGGAGTTAAATCCTGGAGCAAAGCAGACCTGCAATTTTTGCTTTCAGTAGCAGGTGACATTTAAATTGCTCGAGTCTGACAATTTATTAAAAGTACAGACAGATTTGTTTAAATTGATCTTCTTCAAAGAATTTTAAAATTATAGAGACATGATTTCTGTAATAGCATCATCTACATTGAAGGATACATATTGTTCGTATATTATTGGCCAGATGCTGTCTTTAGGGAATGTGATGTTCTTATTTGAGCTAATAAAGTGCCACCATCTCACCACAAAGCAAAACAACTCTGACAGTATTGTGAAATTTGGAGCTGGAGCACTGTATTTTCATAGTATAATAACGAATGTGGCTTTCTGGTTTGCTCAGTACTAATTATATAAGCATTTAACATATGCATGAAAGATCTTTAAAGCTGTAGAATATTATGGGATTTTTTTCTAAACCTCTAAAATAACTTACTGTACATCTAGCTTTTCATTCTGCCTCCCTTTTAACTCGAGTTCTTGTACTACAGAAAATGTAGGCCGGTTAGTCACACCAGCTAAAAAGTTAGAAGATACAATACGTCTGGCAGAATTGGTAATTGAAGTCCTACAGCAAAACGAAGAACACCATGCGGAGGTGAGCAGCGGTGCCCTGCGAGGTCGTGTCCCCCAGGTCTTCAGCAGGCTCCGGTGGCTTGCTGGGAGCTTTGTATATTTGTGTGATGTCTTCCCAACTGGTGCTGGCTTGTCTTCTTTAAAAGCCAAAAGTATTCTTAAATAATGGTGCTGGAGTGCGATGAAGGCAAAGTACAGTTCAGGACGCTTGCTTTTGCAGAGGGGAGGGAGGGCTAAAGGAGGAATTAATTCAGCTCTGCTCTCCTCTGCGTCAGTCTGCAGCCTTTCCTACAGCGCCAGCAGGAGCCGAATCTGGCCAAATATATTCACCACCAACTACATACAAGAGCAAGCCTGTCCACTTTTCAGAAAGGTCGTATTTCCAAGTAATGTCATCTGTTTGTGCCTCCAGACAGCATTAGCGGGGGCCCTGCAGCAGCTTACTGCTCCTGCTGTCCGAAGCTGGAGCAAGGAAAGTCACCACAAAACAAAACAAGTCTTTTTTTTGTCCCTTTCCGAGCGTTCAGGTTGTTTTCAGGGGTTTCCCTGGGCCCCTGCACTACATGGTTAACTCACCTGGTTTATTCTTGGCCTCTTCTGCATTGGCTTGTTGGGAATACCTCAATTACTAGTCATGGAGGTTAGGATGATTTATTCTCTGTTACTCATTATTTGGGTTATCTAAGGCCTAATACAGCTACTCTTAACTCTTCAAAGCACTTTAACGAAAAGATTCATGTTTTAAAACCACTGAAACCATGTCAAATATAGACCAGAAAATCATGAGGCTTGATCCTGGAAACACTTGACCCCACAGGCAGCTGACATTGCTGGCTGTAGTCCCGCTCTCAGCACGTCGGGACATTTCTGCCCGAGCAAGTGACATTGCGTACCCATGTAAGTATTTGCAGGATTGAGCCCTCTGTTCTCCATAAACCTGGTGCTCTTGGATACATACTGAAAAGTTAATAATTTTGAAATTCGGAGTGAGCAGTTATTGTTTATGACTGTAGGTAATGTAACACTCATTCACTATTTTCTCTTTTCCTTCCCATTTTTATATATATATACTCACTATATTTTGCATTAAGAGCATTTGATAAATAATTTCACAATCACTTAAAAATCATTCCAGTGTATATTAAATTTGCAGTATAATTTAACTTATTGATAATACACAACAATCCACAACACCCAACTAATGCCTGATTGCATATTTAAATTTCCTCCCTGTTTTTCTACTGTTCATTCAATCTTGGATGATCCTGGCAGGGGAAAGAGGTATGTGACTAAACCGAATGAAACGAGTCACTCCCGTCATATTTCGTGCATGCCCTCTCAGTGCCATGTTTCCTACTGGGATTTTACCCGGGTTGCCCTCGCTTCTGTAACTTTGACCAAGTAACAGCAACTTCAAGTCGGCTGCTTGCAGAGCTGGTAGCCTGACACAGGAGGGTAAATGTGGCATAGTAGTCCGGTCCATGCATGTAGCAATGGGTATATTTTACGAGCGCTGCAGTTACATCCCAACACAACCCTACCTGCCTGGACTCTCTCCTCAGCCTGTTGTTACCTCTGTTGTTTTGCATTCACCCGACCTCTACTACACTGTGGTGGAGATGGACTAAGTACGACACGAGTGCCTAGAATGGTAGTGGTCTTCCTCTGGTTTTGTCTGTATGTGCCTTGTACTGGATATACAGTATTTATATGTAGAGAGAGAATATATCGGGGTGAAGAGTGAAATAAACTTCATTTTTACAAAAGCGAGGCGGTGCTTGAGAGCGCTGCGCTCGCGCATGAGCTGTGATAAGCTGACCAAGGATAACGAGTGTTTTATTCCACTCATCACCAGCACAGGCTGGATGTACAACCAGCCGGGAAGGAGCTGTTTTTAAAATGCAGGTTATTTTGAAAATAGTAGACTTTTACAGGGCCGGTCGCGTTCAGCCAGCCACGCTGCCGAGATCCTCACCAGGAGAAAGACTCAAAACTGTTGCAGCATCTTTTGTGTCACAAGGTTTTGATTAGAGACAGAAGGTTAATGCCAACACAGATAGGAGGCATCCCGGTCCCTTGTTCTGAACGGTGACCTGGAAGGGTGAAATTCATCTCTCTCCAGAAGCCCGGCACACTGTTGGTACGTTACTGAATCCCTGTCCTGAGGGTGGCTGTGGCATTTCAGCACTGTACAGGCAGTTGGCCAGCTCTCTGCACGCTTTGAATTGCACCCAAAGGAAGAAGAGAAGAGGCTCGGTGGTTTATCACTGATTTTTATTATGCGTTGTAGCCACGTTAATGTCTCACTGTGCAATGAGAATTGCTGAGGTATTGCACTTTTTTTCCCCGCCCCCCCCCCCCCCCCCCGAATTATTCCAGGTGAGGTTTTTTTGACATGTTGTCCTTTCACCTGGAGAAGGTTGGACTTGCAAGGTGTGACTCTTCAGTCTACTTTGGATGTTCAGCAGAAAATTAAATTGCACCGCTTACTGAAGAAACGCCTTAATTTACTGAAAACCAATAGTTTTTGCAATTAAAACATGCCCCTCTTTTCCCCACATGGACATCCAGGCAGACTCCCTAATGAGAACCCAGAAAATAATACTGAGAGCATGGAAAATGTTCAAAAAGCATTACAACAGAAGTACTGTGTCTAGTCAGTCGGGTTTGTCGTACCCACAAGAGAGAAGCAAACCAGCGCAGGCAGAAACGCAGCAGAAACCGTGTGCCTACGTCTGTAATCTGTGAGAGCGGGAGGTCTCTGTCATTGTGTCATCTCTCCCATCAGATGTCTCCCACCTCCCTTTCCGTTCCTCTGGATGACTGATGACAAATGCCAGAGACGATGGCATTCACCTATTTTTAAACTTGTGTTTTCTCTCTCTATGTATACGTATGTGTATATGTATATATGTATTTTAACTCCGTGAGGTCATACATATATACATGTGTATCCATGTGTAAAATATACGATAATAGGTGTGTTTGGCTGGAAAGCACACTTTTTTTTCCCCTTTACATTGTGTTTTGAGCAAAGCAGGTAAGTAGATGGTAAATAAATGAAATGTTACCATCTTGAAGGAGATTTTCAAAGTATGGTGTTACCGCTCCCACCGCAGGAAGGTCCTGCTCACCGAGACTAGGGAGGAGGAGGTTGAGGATGCTGACATAAGTTAGAGATTTAAAGAGCTAAAATTTGGATTTTCCAGCAAAAGGGAAACTGTGACTGGTTTGGGCATATTTTTTTTCCACAAATGATCACATGCTTTTCTTCATAATTTCTCTTAAAACTAGCTTTTTTTCCCCTTTTTCATGGAAGCAGGTTTTTCTTGCAGGACTCTGAAGTGTTTATGTTGGCATTTGTTGCAGAAGATATTCTCTGGCCTCCCCTCTTTTCCCACGCCCCAAAATGCTGGTTGCCTTCGGTCCTTCGTAGCGATCGCTCCTTGCCCGCAGACCCGTGGGCAGTACCTGACGGGGAGGCAGCGTGGCAGGCTCTCGGCAGGCAGAGGCACAGCCAGAGAAACCACCCCAGTGCAAGGATAGTGACCCTCCTCGAAAACCACCGGCGAGCGCTGCTCGTTTTCAGAGGACCCTCCAACAGCCCCATTGCCCAGCATCCCCTCATTTCCCACCCGCGCTTGGGGGGAGAAGCTCTGAGCAGGCATCGGGACCAGACCTGGGTCTTGGCATTTTCGGTCCCCGTGCGGTTTCGCAGCGGTTTGACGCCTCCCGATGCGGCACTCCCAGGCGTCCGGCTCTGCGCTCCCTTGGACACCAGCGCCGACCGTGGGAGGACGACCTGAAGAGCATCGCCACGCGTGCTCAGCCCCTCGGGTCTGCCTTTTCCAGAGTTAACGACTCTGCAAACGCCCAGGGCTTCCGTCACTGCTGTCTCTGAGCTTTCCGAGCTCAGGTGCTGCTGCGGCAGCGCCCGACGGCTTCCTCCACCTGCGTGGGGCTGGGAGCAGTTTGCAGACGAAGGAGCCCGACGTGGCCACCTTGTCCCCATGCCGTGACCACAGGGACACTGTAACCTGCCGGTGCTGCCGCTCCGGGCACGGCATTTGCCCACCCTGCCCCTGGGCGCGCTGAAGCCGTGCCGTTGCGGCACAGCCCACCTCATCCGCATCTTCACCCCCATGACAGGGCAGGCCCAACACTAAGAATGGTTTGGGTGTCGTTTGGTTATTTTGGTTATTTTACATCCTGGATATGCTCTGGGCGCGTAATGGCCAGTGCTACGTCCAACCTGCGCGCTGGTGTCTTCGCACCAGTTTTGTGTCAACTCGTAGAATAACAGTGGGGCAGTGTCAGTCTGCTTTATATTTTGGGGAAACGAAGGAGTGGGAATAGTCCCAAAGACCCCCTGCCCATATCACTGGCAGCTGAGAAGTCAGGCCAAAATAGGAAGAATTAAAGGGGTCCATGGCAGTAACGTGGGTTTGGGGCACTGCTCCCTCTCCATGGCCAAGTGAACCAGCAGCCGGAGTTGTGCTCTGCACAACACTGCAGGTCTTCATCAGTGAATCAAAACTGAACCCTGAGAAAGTGGAAGTCCATTCTGCTTATTCGTGTCTGCTAAAATCTGCAAAAAGTATCCCTCCCTGACTGGCAATTCCCCTTCGAACCGATTCACCTATTCCCAGTCTTTTCTGTTTCATCTCCAGTCTTGTGCCTATGCTAGAGTTTTCTTTTTCTTGCAAAGTGCCGAAAAGCTGTTTCTTAGATCCTTTAAGTCCCTGAGTAATTTCCTGTCACTTCAAAATGACAGCACATGGTCCTAAGGACAGCACTTCTCATATTGCATGTTCCCAGCCAGAAGTGATTACTAAACACGCATGCATGCGTTTGCAGCATTCACATCTGAGCCATGTATGATGTGAATGTCACGTCAGAGAGCCCGTACAGTGATATTTAAGGACCCATGTGCATGAGAATGAGTTACTTCACTGATATTTTTTGGTTTTCAAGTTTAGATACATTTTTTCCTGCCTCTGTGAAAATATAGGCTTGCCGTAGATTTTTTTTTTTATCTTGGCATGTTGTTAATAGAGCTTTGTAATCGGTTTCTTAGTCAGTAGCATTATGAAGGTGGTAGTGTGTTTCTATGGATGTGTATAGCTAAACATGTAAAATGAACAGTGCTGTAATACCTTTGACTGGTGATGTCTGAAATATCTCTAAAGGAGAGTGTGAGTGATTTAGGACAGATTTTAATGTCTTAGGCTTCTAGTTTTTCAACGCAAATAGAAGTAGCGAATCCAAATAAAATTTAAACTGTTGACAAACACAGCAGAAAACCCACAAGCACAGTGAAGAAACTCCCAAATTTCTATACTTTAGAATGGGTTGATTTTTTTTCTGATAATTAGCATAATTAAAGATGAATGAAGTCATTTATTGTAAATTGAACAGACAAAATCTTCTCTGCCACATTACAGCTGCGTGCCTTTACGGTGGAGCTCTGAATAGATCCTCTACAAGAAACCTTTGTATTAAAATAGCAGTGCCTAATTCCTGCGATTAGCACTGTCTGTGCAGACTAGCACTCTAAAGCACTGTTCTCTTTACAATAAAGGTAGTTTCCATGGGATGCACATTCTTTTTGCGATATGTGGCCTAACATCCTTCCCTGTGCTTTATTACAACTAATATACTTCTTTATTATCTTTTTCTACCAACTCTGAAGGCCTTTGCTTGGTGGTCAGACTTAATGGTTGAGCACGCGGAGACCTTCCTGTCACTGTTTGCAGTGGATATGGATGCTGCGTTAGAGGTGCAACCCCCAGACACCTGGGACAGCTTTCCGCTCTTTCAGCTTCTAAACGATTCCCTCCGTAGTGACTGTATGTATTGTATTTTGATCATTTCTTTTTCAGTGGGCAGCTCAGGTTACTGATAATGCTTTCAGCCTCTCCATACTGCACAGAGAACTGAGATGGGTAGAGATTTACAGTACATACTCTTTTAGCATCAGCTTGATTTTGTTCCATTTCCACTAGAAAAAAGCACACAGACACCCCTTAGATCAAATGCCTCAGTCAAAGGTGAGAAGTTGAACTTTTATTTTGCTTCATCTTCTCAAGTCTCTTCATAATGGCTGCCTGATAAGCAGGGAATTAGGTACTCTACCTCACTGTCATTAAATGTGTGTATCGTTTTATATGTGTGTACTGCATTTATTTAACATGGAGTAAACCAGTCCCTGCTTTAAAAGATTTTACTGAAGGGAGGAAAATATTAAAGTAAACAGACGCAGGAGTAGTTCAGAAGAGTAGTGCTTTGTGAAATAAAGCTCTTCTCCAAAGCACGTGGGCCCATGCCTTCAAAACCCGGAGGATCTGGCACTCTCCCGGGTGGTCTGACTGCTCCCCGGGGAGCTGGTGGCAGAATTGGCATTGCCTTCAGTTAGGTCCCAGACCAGGGCCCCAGTTAGCTTTCTAAGATCACATGAGAAAGCCAGGGACTTATCCTCAGAGAACAATTTCCAGCATCATGGTAGGGAGTAGCCAGAGAAGAAATGATTCTCCTACCTGCTAAAGCCATAATGTTTGCCATGCTGTATTTCTTACATCCATTTTATTCACAGGAAGTAATGATGTATTTGTAAGTTTGACATTAATGGAAAAGAAGATTTGTTGTCTGTTTTTTTGTTTGGAGTAAGAAGCCATTCCTGCTGTCTTTGTCGTGAACACTGATGCCAGCTCCTGTTATGTTCTTGAAGTTTCTTCCTGTTCGCTGACAAATTCGTTGTGTAATGACGTGCCACGCTGTGGTTTGTTACAGAGGTTCTAGTAACAGTAGTGTCTTACTATACTTTTATTTATCTATTCTAGATAATTTGTGCAATGGAAAATTCCACAAACACCTCCAAGACCTGTTTGCTCCACTTGTTGTTAGATATGTCGATCTGATGGAGTCCTCAATTGCACAGTCAATTCACAGGGGCTTTGAGCGGGAGTCATGGGAGCCAGTAAAGTAAGGAAACCTCCTTTGATACAATCGGAATTTGGGTGCAAATGGATGGAGATTCATACAGAGATGAATTAGCAAACGTTAGACTGGACATGCCGAAAGTGCGTTAGATTTTCTAGTTTAATGCTAAAAATAGAAGGCCTGATCTCTTCAGGGTTTTCAAGTTAATGAGGGAAATGGTATTTGCTTTTTAAAATGCATTGCTGCCTCAGTTTGAACCGTGTGCCTTTGGACATGGAAGCATGAAAATGTGAAAACCTTCTTAGCTGGCATGGCTTTTTGGATCCCGTTCTAAAAGGCCTTTTCCAGTGCTGCTTTTGAACTCGAATAGCTCCTTTTCAGAACAAAAAAACTTGCTTCACTGTGTTCAGTCCAGCCCAATAACCTGTGTGAGTCATTGCTGTACTTATTCTTCCCAATACTCATTTTTTTCCACCCACCCCGTGGAGGGATGGTGCAGCGTTGTGGTTCTCACGTCAGCCCCGCGGCTGATGGCTGCACGTGTCCCCGTGTCCCAGGGCAGCTCTGCCGGGTCCCAGCTCCCTTGCCTGTAGGATTAGGTGTGCAGAAACCATGGTGAAATACAGGAGAGATGATTCAAGCAGAATCAATTATTAAATTTGGAGAACTAGGAATTTACCAGCAAGGAATGAGTAGCCTGAGAGAAACCCAAATTGAACTCAAGAGCTGGTGGATGATAAAAACGTGACATGTGCTTTGGATTACTGTTGTTATTTCACGGGTTTTGAAGCATTGCTGAACTCTGTCACGCTTGCTCTAAAAAGCCAAGTCAGATCCTACAAAGGAAAAGAACTGACTTTTCCTTCTAATAAGGGTATTAAAAGAGAAAGTTCGACCCTTTGCAAACAACATTTGTCTGGTGGTGCCTCAGACAGGGGATTGGGACCAGGTGACCTCTTGGAGAGACTATTTTCCCTGCTTTTTTGTGATTCTCCAGGCAAAGTTAAGTGGCGCTGCACTCTCGGAGGTTGCTGTATAAAAGAACGTGTGGTCTTTCAGGGCTTTTCACACCAAATATGTTCCGTTTACAAGGAAAAGAGATTTTGTTCAGCAGCCAGCCTCCCATATGCAACCTGGAGTCTGAGTACCCAGGTTTTTTTCCTTTCTTTCTTGTGCATCCTCAGCATTCGTAAGGATTCTGCCTGCCAAATCTCAGGCCTTTTCTTGACACCTGATCATCCCCTCTGTTTTGAGTGGGGTTAAGTGGCTGGCATTCAGGAGCCTCTCTCACTTTCCATTTGCTGTCTTTGGTCTGCAGGCTAACAGGATTAAAAATCCTAAAAAATCTTGTTTCAAATAAGCAGATGTGACCCAGAAAACATACAAGAAATAGATCTTTCGAGTAGGAGAATGCCATTTTTACAGCCACTCCTTCAAGCAGAATTGCACTTTGAAGTTAGCATTAACTTTAGTTTCAGAGCTCTGCTTTAGTAACGATTATGTTTGTATTTCCTTGTCTGTTGTGAAACAGAGGCAGTTAACTCTGTGTACCTGTCCGCCTCAGTCAAGCAGTCAATAAGCAATTTGTTCTGCTTTTTTCTTTTGTCAGAAGCTGACATCATTTTGGCTTTTAGTGACTTTAGTGGCTTAACTATAGAGATGTCCATAAGTACTTGGCTGTGGTGCTTGCCTGTCAAAATGCTTTGTCCCTGGGTATGCCATTATCTATTATTTTCAAGTTATCTTTGATAATTGTAGAATATCTTTTCTTAGTTCTCTTGTAATGGTTATTCCGTTCTGGAGTTCCAGTTCCAGAGTGCTTTGAGCATTGCAGTTTCAAGCAAAAGCCCAGGATGGACTATCTGTCTCACAGACTTGGGTATTTAAAAGATTTCTTCCAGCAGGAAAGTGGGTGCTTTTCACAAGAACCTTGTGTCCATCTGGTGAAAAGATGCACTCTGGGGTTTTTTTCACTAGTTGGTATTTTGTTCTTGTGTCTCGCACACAAAAGTGCAAGTTGCAAATGCTGGCTTAATGCGATGTGACCCAGTGAAGGAAGGCACCAGCGAATGCACAAAGGGTGGCACATAGAGTGTAAGGGAAAAAAGGGGTGTCATTCGTTCCTAGGATCTTCTGACACTTTTGATGGGCTGTTCAGAACTAAATGTTAAGGCATCTTCATCTTTTGCCTCCTGGGCAGACCACCTGCTCCTCTTTGTCTGATCGACAGTGAACTTGCAGAAAAAATCAGGTCAGAGACTTGTTTTGTTTGATTTGCCCTCCTGTATCTACTGCCTTCTCCCCCCACAAGTCCATACTGCAGCACAGTTAAATTTTTGGCCACTGATTCTCAAATAATAGTTTGGACCAGCCAATTCCCATCCAAGTCATGCCCTTCCATTGCCGCCTCTCCAGCAGAGCTTTTTGGGAATTGGAAACACTGCAGTATGTTTTCCCATGGCTTTCCTCTGCTTTGAAGAAAGGCCTTCGGGTTGGTCGGAAAGGTAGATCATCGTGGCTGTCCGTTCCACCGAGCTTACTGTTCGTCCTGCTTTGGATCTCTACAATTAATTGGGAGAAGGAAATCTTACTATCCCCTGTTAACCAAGAAATTATTCCACAACACGGAGTCTTTTGAAAGGGTTTCTCTATGCTCGTGCTTGCAATCAAGGCTGAAATACGTAGCCCTCCATAACCTGACCAGATGGCAGTTTGCAAGCATGTATTTCTTCTATTTTCATTGCTGAATACTCTGCACCTTATGCTATGAGGAGTTAGGTATAGAAATCACAAACAGTGAGAGAGATACTGTTAAGTATTGAAAACATGGGGGGAAAAAGCATCGATGAAATATGCTCATGAGGGCTATGTAATCTGCCTCTGCAGAGCTGCTGAATTTGCAGGGGGTCCGTGCCCTATAGCTAGAGCAGCTGGTGTGCTTGTATGAATCCACGCAGAGAAATGTGGAACACTTGTCCTTCGCACAGTCATCCAAATACGGAGGATACAGAGTAGGTCTGTTCTCTGGTGAGTTGAGAGGTCTTGGAAAAGTAGGGTTTGCAATGGGGTTTTTTTCATGCTAGCTTCTGGGAGAACGCTGATTTATCTTGCAGCCAGCAGACACGTATGTGTGTGTGTGTGTGTGTCTCTGTGTGTGTGTCTGTGTTGAAAGATCTTTCTGAGCAAATGCTAAAGCTGGTGCAATGACAACCAGTTTCAATCGCTTGACGAGGACGTTACTTATTGACCTATGGCTGTCTCTACCACACTGTAGTCCTGGCTTTAGCATCTATTAATTGCTCACTAACCCTTTGCAAACTATTTACAAATATATCATTAATATAAAAATAAGAACTTGAACAGTATGATTATACTAATCATTTTATAAGGTTGTACTACTACAAAACGCTAGTGAAAAATGTTTCCCCTTAAAAGAAGCACCGTTGTAGTGAAAAATGAGTATTTTTGTTACTATTTTGGGTGTCAGTCACAGAAAGAGCACAGATTTGACTGCCTACTTCACTATCAAGCTCTTTGCTTCACATCAAGGCTTTTGTGAAAAGATCTGCTCTTGAGCATTTGCTCAGCCTAGGCAGTAAGGTAGTAAGTGTTTATAGTGATGGAAGAGACAGGCGTTTGCGCCTTCCATCACTAAATCATTTCAGGCATCCCGTAGGAACTGAGCATTTAAGTATGGACGAGGGTCTCTTCTAGCTCTGTTCTGAAGCCAGGAGACAACTCAGTAAAAATACTGTGATTTTTCTGCCCTCCTTTCAGTACTAGGGTAGCTCTACAGGAGCGGCCCCTGTGCAATTGGACTTGTTTTCTGTGATAGGTGCTACAGTACAGTGGGAGCGTTGGGATGTTGTCCAGGGGTGTATTGCCAGTCTGTTTGCACTGAGAATTTCCCAGCAGGCAGTACAGGTGAAAGCCGTTTACGCAGCTAACAGACACAAACAGGGGTGAATCAGAAGAAGCCAAGAAAACAAGCAGTACAGCTCCAGAGAATGCATCTTTTATCAAACATATCAGGATCCAGTCCCGAAGCTGAGTTGTCTTAAATCAGACAGCCCTCATCTTGTTGATGCAAATGCCCACATTCCCTGCCTGATGGCTGAGGTTATATTTAGCCATCTATATTAAATAGGCATGGCTGGCTTCTAGAAACAGTTTCTCATCTTGGACCTGTAGTTTTATGGTCTGAGCAACTGCAGGCTGGAACATTTGTTGGTAATATTAATCATTTTTTACAGGTCTCACTGCAACTGTTAGTCAGATAATTAGATCGGTTGAACCTGCAAAACTGTGCATGTCAATTCAGGAGAATATTTTTAAAATTAGTTACTGTATGTTAACATAATATACTCCATTATTTTGCTGTTTTGTTTTGTTTTAAGAGTACTAACTTATTCTTGCAACATATCCTTGCATCAGCAAAATAATGTGTTGTATAAAAGAAATATGTTTCCGTGTGAATATAGTATACTGTTTACTCTAGAAGTCATATTTTATTAATACAGTGTTTTTATTAATATAACACTGTCACTTCTTGAATTTTAATATTAAAACCAAAGGTCCTCTGATTTATGTATTTACCATCTGGCTAAGTTATTTAAGTTGCTTTTCCTTATACATTTATATGTTGTCCACCTCTTGCTATTTCTTTATTTATTCCATATCAGTATCTAACCACATGCACTGCCATTTCTGAAGATTTAACACTCTCTCAATCACTATGGAGTCTGTGTCTCATTCAATAATCATATCATCTTAATAGCAGATACAGTATGAATGGAAACAATGGACAGCTTTGTTACGTTAGTCAATTCTCCTATCTGCTTACTGCCTTACAAAGAGAACGAGCAGATAGCGTGAAGTCAAATCTACTAAGAATCATAGAAACAAAAGGAAACAAGAACATACTTTTTTATTTTTTCCACTAAAAAAAGACTTTGGATTGTGGTTTTCCTCCCCAACAAGGGATTTTATTCACAAAGGGAGAATGAGGATAGTCTGTTCCCTAAGACATGCCACTGATGACAAGCTGAGCTTGCAAAGATGTGGTTCAAATCTTCTGTTGCATTAGGAAACATTTATTCAGTATAACCAGCTCAATTCCATTACTTTGGTTTTTGATATATAAAACTTGCAGTAAAAAATGGAGTTCAAAATATGACTCAAGGAAGTTGCTAAGATTTTAATATTCCCTGAAAGACATAGTGTATAATTTGATAGTTTTCCAAGAGTCCAGATAATGCTGCCTGTACAGTACCTAATTTAATGCAGGGCAATGGGAGAGACCTCCTAATGTGGCATGTCCCGGTGCGGTCCCTGAGAGCTGGGAAGTTTGAACGCTGAAGCTGTGCCCAGGAACATCAACAGAAAAGCTTTCAGTAGCTTCAGCAGTGCAGGGTGAAGCTGAAATCCTGAAGTCTTGATTCCATTTTCACTGAGCCCAAATAATGATCTGGTGAAAACAATATCAAAGCATCTGGTTTTGTTCCTGAAATGGGACTGTAAAACCATCTATGGATTGTGTCCCAGTGTGCCATACAGTATTACTAGATTAAGGCAGAAACAAGATATATTTCTGAAACTGGCTTCTGATTCCCAAATCCCATGACATTTTTATTTTGCATAAAATTTAACTGTGATGAGATACTCATTAAAAAAGAATTAGACCAATTATAACATCTAGAGACCTAGCACACTAAAATATGTCAGGGTGTTTTGCAAACTTTGGGCATGTGGTGCTGTTAAACTGCACGTTGTTTCAGGAGAGTGTGTTGCATTAAATTAATGCACTGGCCCACTTTTAAAAGATCTCTTATTTGCATAACAGTTGCATGTCTGAAAATATTTATCAAAGGCATGATGCCCAAGTACACATGCTTGATAAATTAACCTTTGAATGTCTTAATCACCCTGTGGCCCATTTCCAGCCAAGAAACGTTCATATACCAGTCCTGGATTTATTAAGTGCAATTAATTCAAGTGTACACGTAGAGCTGGGCAGCCTGCGGGACCCATTTTCTCCACACCCCAGAATGCAAGGGCAGAATCAGGGCATGAGTCTTCACTGAGGAAGAACCTTGTGGTTCACCATTTCATTGCTCCAGATTAGCACATCTTCATTATTTGTAGAGTACAACATAAACAGAGAGGTTCTGGAGTGAAATCCTGACTCCTGAATTTGGTGGCAAGAAGAACTCTTACGGACTTCTGCAGGGCTGGAACGTCAAACTCTCTGTTTATTATTTTGACTCTCAATTCTCTAGTAGATCTCTTAGTTTAGCTCTTTCATCCAACCTAACTGTGAGAACTGAGGCTCACTTCCTTACGAGAGAAATTTTTCCGAGGAAAGGCTGCTCTCTGGACTTTGGAATGGTATCAGGACTTGAAGGTGGAGTTATTTTCTGTGGGTGTTTGAGTACTCTCTTAATTTGCTGCTTTGTGATTCTTCTTCTTTTCATTCTGCTTTTTTTTTTTGAAGTAACTCGCTTTTTATTGCAGACTGCAAACCCAGTACACTTAAGCTTCCATACTCATGCTTCTTTCTGAAATGTTTTGCTTTAGTTTTTTAACTGTCATCGTGCTGTGAACTTTGCAGATTTGTTTATGAGTGTCACGTGCTTCTGCTACATCTGCATTGTCACTGTTATGGTATTTTTTCTTTCTGTCTGTTTCTTCCACAGGAGTTTAACAAGTAATCTGCCCAATGTGAATCTACCAAATGTGAATCTCCCTAAAGTACCAAATCTACCAGTTAACATCCCGCTAGGCATCCCACAAATGCCTAGCTTTTCTGCACCGTCATGGATGGCTGCTATTTATGATTCTGAGTGTGTATTCAGTTCAAATTAGATCTCATTTAAATTTAAAGTAATCTTGGCATGGATATGTATTGTTTGTTTCTGTGCATTATATAAAACTTTAAAAGAGTGATACAGTTAATTAGACATTTTCTGAATGAGACACTAGTGAATTTCTGGCATGTGTATTTTGAGGATTTTTTTGTATAAATCTTGAAAATTTGTCTTACTCCCACTGAGAGTTTGAGCAAGTATCTTGCTTTACAAAATAGCTGTCAACAATGGGACATGGTCTGAAGAACATACGAACCACAGAACTTGTAATGCAACATGATGTGTCTCAGCAAAGAGTTTTGTCCAAAAGAGAAGATGAATCAATTTCAATGCCAGTCAACCAATTTCTGTGGACCAGATGTAGATCTAAAAGTGAATTTTATTTAATGCAAGCTCTGCATTTCCAAGATAATAATTTTTGTCTTGATTTTGATGAAACAGTTCAACAAAGAGTAACACCCTGCAACAGTTTTTATTCATGTTGGGGGCGGCCCCAGAGAGCAATTAAAGCAATTCGTTATAGCCTGAATAATGCCGTGACCAACCAAAGAAAGATATTTTCAATGTGAGCTTTAGGTTATGGCCTGGAAAATTGGGCACAGTATCAAAGCAGTCGGTCTGTAGGAGCCTTGTGCTCTGTGCTCCCAGCTCCCTGTCCGAGAATCCCAGGGTCCGCAGGTGGAGCCCAGGGGGGACACACCGCAAATCCCGAGCAGAGATTAGGCAAGTTCTCTTCTCACAGCAGATTTCCCTTTAAAGTCCCGGCCACCAAGCAGCGTGGAGGGTGGTACACAGTGGCTCAACCCAAATTTCGTCATTTGAGGTTGCTCATCTCCCAAGAAGTCCTAGCACAGGAACTGAGATCTTGCCAGTTCTCCTAAATTCCTAGAGGGTTATTCAAGGTTGGCATAGGGTGGTCTCAGCCAGCACTGCACAGATGTCTTGCTTTTTCCCTACCTTCTCACTTAAAACTGAAGGACCCCCCCCCAAAACTACCCCCTTCACTGTTACTGAAACACCCTCGATTACATCTACACCTGGAGTCCACCAAAACGCTTCTGCCATTAGCCTCGCGCAGGCTGTATTGCAGAGCAGTGGTAACGAACCAAAGGAAAACAAACACCGATGTTTGATTTTTTAATAGATTTTTAAAACTTTTTAAATATTAGCACGGTCGTTTATGTTTCAAAGCTATACAACTCATATTCATGCTAAGATAGCTATATTAAAGGCTAGCTTAGGCAGTTGTCTGTAAAGAGTACTTGAAAGTTTTAATCTTTCTCTGTGCATGCTTTGTGGTATTGCCCTTGAAAAGATAAGAATCATGTCATGACAGAAAATTAGATAATCCCTCTGAAAACGCTTGAGAATAAGTGGTATATTGCAAGCTGCCTGCATGATTAGAGTGACTGCGGTGCTCGCAAGCAAAATACTACGAGTGCATCTTGGAAATGAATATACTATATTGCTTACTTGCATGGAGCCCTAATCAAAAGTGAGAAAAAGACCAAGAATAATACTTTTTAAATTTTAAAACCAAATGGATGTCATAATGTTGCTGTAGTAAATACCAATTATTGTATTTGTATGTATTTAATTATTTAAAACATAAATTCACGCAGTTCCAAAACTGGATTTAGACTGTTAAAGCTCATTTATACCCAAGCACAGGTTTGAACCAGGCGCAACTAAAAACTGATAGTAGATGAACACTTGAGACTCTTGTACGAACCGGTCCCCTGGTTAAAGGAAATGCCTGATTCTTTATCTTTTCATCTCCTTGGTTTCCTTTTACTCACCCTTCCCCTCCATCAAGGACATGTTACCTGTTGCTTAGTGTCAGACACGTTTCTCCTACAACCAAGATGGTCCATTCTTTATCTCGTTACCTCTGTTAGCACAGGACCCCACAGGACCCCTCTAGCATGTTGGACTACGGTTCTCACCTTGCAGGAGCCGTGTATGCATTAGCTCCGATCTCCTCTAGCATTAACTCAATGCAGCTGGCATCTGTCACAATAGAAACACCCTCCCTCATCTGTTTCTATAGATGATGTCAGCACAAGTGGTAATGCATGGTGTGTTAAATATCTTATAAATTACCGTGTTAGCATTAGTGGTATGCGAGGAGGGGGTTGAAACTCTTGAAGCTCCCTTGGTAATTGTTCGGAAAAAAAAAAGTGAGGGAGAGGGAGAGAGGGAAAGAAAAGGGTTATGGATGCATAAATTTCTCTGCATAAACAGAGCGCAATCCAGTTCTGTATTTTTATTCTGTAAGTGGAGGTTTGAGATATAATTATACTGTGAAAAGAGCCGGTGTAGCTACACACTGCAGGACCAAAGCCTTCCATCTGGGCAGGGGTGTGGGTACGAGAATATATGCTTGGGCGAGAAATTCAGAGTTTTGTGACAGACCAAAGATGTTGCAAAATAAATTTTTTAAAAAATGGAAATTTGTTGTCCTATAGATGCCTTTGCAATGGGCAGATCTGTGAAACGGTGCAACGGGCAATCCTGCCAAAACTCCTGGATATGAGATGTCTAGTGCCCTTAGCCCAGTTGATTTACTCCGATTTTTTTTCAGCTGTTCAAGAGATAAAGCGTGTCCTCGCTCACCACTTGTTAGCACTGTCCCTTACCTGGAAATGGGGGCCTCACTGTGGGGGGACAAGGCAAACTTGAGGTATAATTTGGAGGGGGGAGAATTGCATGAAACCCTAAATCTTAATAACTGCGTACAGTCTAGTATGGCAGTTATTATTGATGAAGGATTTTCTACCACAATTTCTAGCCTTAATTCTTAATAATCACATATGTTAATGTGGTTATTAACTAAGGCTGATTTTTACCATACACACATTCTTCCTGTTAATATGTGTAACTCATAATGTTGTCTTACTCATCTGGTCTGGAAAGTTTTGTGGGTTTTGACAGCAAGGTAGATTAGGCAACTGTATGGTAAAACTCAAAATCCTGATGGTGGAGATTGCCAGCGTTGTCCTGTGTATGAAACTACTGTCTGCTCTACACTTGTTGCAGGAATGGTCTCCACATCAGGTTACAAAGAGCCTGATGCCACTTATGACTTTTGTTCTCATTTTGCCCTGCCAGCAATGGATCAGGCACCTCGGAAGATCTGTTCTGGAAACTTGATGCCCTACAGACCTTCATCCGGGATTTGCACTGGCCTGAGGAGGAGTTTGGAAAACACTTAGAGCAACGCTTGAAGCTTATGGCGAGCGACATGATCGAGTCCTGCGTGAAAAGGTACGTGCCCATGAGCGAACTAGTCATGTTTCTCGTAGAAGCTCACAGGATGCAATGTTTTTTTCTGTCTTATTATTGATGAAGCTTCACTTCAGCGACCATTTATTAGTGACCCCAGCTCACATCTACCCAGCACAGACGTGGTGGCAAGCCACCCTGTTGCTGTGAATTGTAGACTCTCCCAAGTGAGCACTTCTCCGTTGAGACTCTGGAGAGTGCATATGCACAGTAAGGCGATAAATCACCCAGTCTTTCAAGCTTTATAGGTAGCTACTTATTTTCCATGCCGCACGTGAGGTCAAGTCTTTGTAAATGCAGTTTGGTGTCGACATGGTTGAGTGCTGAAGGCATAGCCCTAAGTAAGATCCCAGCACCCACCTAAAAAACAGAGATCCATGACAAAACAAGCAAAAAAAATGATCCAAAAAGGGAATAGTGTGTAGCTTGGCACACAGGTTTCACATCTGCCGCCGACTGAGAAAAGCTGTTGTACCATCAGCCATAGGATATTCACCTGCAGATCTTCCAAACCGGAGAGATTTCTTTCAAAAACTTCTAGACATACAGGCAGCTGTCATCTTGAAAGCAAAATGTTGAGATTAAATTTCTAACCTTTCCACAGTAATTTATGTCCATCTGGCATCAGAGGTGATGAGGCAGGAGGAAGAAATGAACTTTGCATTCCATTGTGCAGAAATTAATAGACAAGGAGACGAACCAAAGGAAAAATGGGTGCCAAATACAGCTGGTACATGCTAATATTAGCTGCAATGTGTGATGTGGCTGTTCTGTACCACAGTCGCCTGGCCACTCCGCAAGTGTGAGCGCGGCATTTATTGTTCGCACGTTCCTCACAGTCTGGATGTACAACGTCACCGTAGGAGAAGGCACATTCGGTCCCCGAGATGTAGGCAGGAGACTCGCCCGCTGCAAGGCAGACAGCTCGAGGCTTGCTCTCTTACCATTCTGGAATAAACCCCAGTGCATTTTAAGTGCAATGAGATGGTCTTGATGTCTTTGGCATTGAGCAAGGCCCCCTTTATTGCAGCAGCTCACCTTTGGTCCTTTGGCTGACACGAACGCTGAGCTTCAGTTGTCCTCCAGTTGTCAGACTGTCCTTTAGGAGCAAACCCAGTGCTGGAGCCCTGCTCTCTGCTCTGCCCCCAGCACCACCAGCAAAACACTTATTTCTTTTTTTTTCTTTTTTTTTTTAATTGGAACCAAGGCACCTTTGCTGCACCTGCAGTGCAGGTTAGCTCAGCTGAGATAACTGGGAAAAATAAGCAAGTTTCCAGGTACATGTGAAGAAGGGCTTGTGTGCCTGAAAGCCGGAATTTTTTTCCCAACTGCTTCAACCTTTCTACAAATATGTTGCCCCTCTGTAAAAACCTGGCCCAGCTTGTAATGGTATGACTATATATAATGGTTCTGAGCATAAGTAAGTAGGAACATGCTCATCTCCACAAGGAGATGGAAAATCCCAGTCACTTTGGGTCCTTTCAGTAATTATCAAGATTCTAGTCCCCGAGTCCAGGCTAAATCTGGCACTGGTAATTAAATCAGTTCAAATGCCACTGCTGATGTAAACCAATATGCTGCCTTCCCTATTTATATCACCTGCAAACAGGGCCTGGCTAAGGTTTCTTTAGCAATTTCAGTTTGACACAACATTTTTCTTCGCGTCTGTCTCTGAACTGTTGAATACCATGGAGGAGCCACCCCGCCTTCCGCACTTGGTTGTATTTCGGTGCTGTCAGGAAAGCAGCCCTTGCAAGGAAGGCCTGTTTCCCTAATAAATCTGGGCAGGAGGACCTAGGTACCAGCTCAGATCTGGTCCCAAGAACAGGAGTTTCACATTTATAAATGAGTTTTCATTTGCATAACCCTTGGGGATCGTTCAAGATCAGAGTTATTCCTGAGCTGCAGCTGATATTATTTGTTATTTCTAAATTGAAGCTCCTATGTTAATTTGTTGGCAGATTCTGTCTGATGTGATAATTGTTCTGTGTTAGGTTAGATTAGTGAAGTACCTCTGGAATCTGCAGAGGGGCTCCAAAAAAAGGCAAGGCAATGCCCACCGTAATGCAGAGTATTCCGCATGTTAGAGTCACAAATGCCTCGGTATTTTAAAATATGACACAGGATCAAATTTTGTAGTCCTTGGCCCAGCAAAGCTCTTGGTGTAACACAGTTTGTAACTGCCAGGATGTCGAATTTGAGCTCGGTGAAACCTCAGGAGAGCAGAGAGGTGTGGGCTCGTGCGATGCGTCTGCGTGTGTTCATACATACGTGCGTGACTGCGCCCGTGCACATTTTGCAGACGTATTCTGGTGAATATGTATGGTTCAGGGAAACCACTTCTATAAACTTAGGAGACAACTGGGAACTTTCAGCAAGCAAATACAATCGTGTAGACCTAAAAATGCAACGAGCTGGCAATGTCCCTTCAGTTGAGCGATGAACGAGTTTCTGTTATTTGTAGTTGGTATCATGGAGCAATAGGAGCTTCCTTTAATGTGTCAGGCTTGCCTTTTGTCTGTGGTTATAAATCAGCTAATGCAACCAAATTATAGGTGTACATTGACACTGCTGTTTGTAACATCATCACACTGTTTATCAAGCATGAGAAAGTCATAGTTTCCTTGAAACCATTGCACACTTTATAAATAGTGTGTATTATGGAAAGTGGGTTTATTTTTAAACTGGAAAATCGTTTTTAGTAAAAGCACATTTGTAACAATTGCAGTGTAGCACTCCCAGCAGCATTCAGCTTTCTGGTTTCTTGAACTCTTAGTATTGTTTCACATTATTATTATTATTATTATTATTATTATCATCATCATTATCTTCAGTATGTTTAAAAGCAACTGAAATGTCTTTTTCTACTTTCCTTAACAGAACCAGGATTGCATTTGAAGTAAAGCTGCAGAAAACCAGCCGATCAACAGATTTCCGAGTCCCTCAATCAATATGCACCATGTTTAATGTCATGGTGGATGCCAAAGCTCAATCAACAAAGCTTTGCAGTATGGAAATGGGCCAAGAGGTAAAAATGCAGGTTCTTCCTTTCACAGCTTTTAAAGGCAATATCATGAAATTTCCGATCTCCTGTTGTGCTGGTTTCAGAGACATTATATCAGTTGTGGATTTAGCCTTCCATATAAAGTGTGCAGATGAATATGCAGGGGGTTGCTCTCAAATAAATCTAATGAATATAAACATTTGGAATCCCTGTCACTTAGGATTGGCTTTTTGCAAGGACTGTGGTATGCATAGGGTATCTCTTAAGCTTGGTTGATGCATGATGACCGTATATATTGAGTCATTAACTGCACCTTGGAGCCAGATGTCGGCAGCACACTTTCTGTATATGACTATTTTCTGTAGACAAACGTAAGGAAAACAGAAGTGCCAAGTTGTTGCTGTGATGCTTGTAAGAAAAAAAAAAAAAACAAAATCCAAACCAAACACCAAAATAGATGGCTTCCAAAAGTAGATTGAAATTCCAGCTGCTGTGACTTCCTTGAGTATTGGCTATAACCACCATGCTTGATGATCCTGGATTTCCAGGTTCTTAATGACTCAAGTCTTCAAACAACAAATCTGTTTTAATTAATTGCTGATACTTTTTTCCTTCTGAAGCCATAGTTGCAGGTTGAAGTTTCTGTGAATCAATCTATGAATTAGAAAGAAATGGTAAATTGGACTAGCTTAAATGCATCATAATGATTATTTTGCTACAGTGGCTTCAAGCCAAATTAAATATTCGTATACCAGTGCAGAATAAATTCACAAATACTGTTTGGTTCTCCTATCCTGCTGTTTGTCGGCACTTCCTAGATAAGCCCTTTTGCTACAAGTCTCCATGGTCAGATTTTGCAGTGCATCATTGCAAGCTGTTGGGTTTTGGTTTTTTTTCAATTGTTTACCTCACCCTGCTCCTCTGAGAGGACTTGCTCCAAAGCCACTGGATGCAGCAGGGATCCTTGCCCTGATGTCAGTGGTGTTTGGATCAGATCCAGCTGTTCTTTTGATTTTTCTGATACATGTTTTAGTTATGACATTTTATTTGTGACAGTCGCCTTGCAAGAGAGTTTTCATACTGCTTATCATCAGGTTCTTCCCTTGTCCTCCAGGTCAGCTGAGGCAGATCTTGAGTGGGCTTTTGTTGTCTAAGCCTGGACATGAACTTCTCTACCATTTTCCGTTCCATATTCATACCCATCACCTCCCCAAATCCCTCAGCCTGCAGCTGCTGCAGCATCTGCCCTGGCAGTGCCCCGTCAGCCAGGAGGGGCCGTGGTTGCGATGCTCCCCACTGCAAACCAGGATCAAACCCTTGTGCGTTATACTAGCACAGTCCCTGGGGATGGGGATGTTTCGAAGAGCAAGCACACTCCAATATCGTGACAGAGCAAGCACATTGCATTCATAAAGCCGTCAGGTTAAGTATTCAGATGGCACGAGACCGATACCGTCGGCTGCATCTGGATACCCTGTGACCAGGCACTCACAGCATCTTTTCATGCTAACTTCTGACGCTCTGTGCTTGCCACAGTTTCCTCCAAATTCTGAGCGTCAGTCACCGTGCACGTTGGGCCTGAGTCAAACTGCAAGTGAGAGGGGAGCAGGCGGCAGCGCGGTCGTTTCTCGGCTGCAGTGGGGATGAGCTCTGCAAATCTGCCTGTGCCGCTTCAAGAAGGTGTTTGGTACGGCAGCTCGGAGACAGCCTAACTCCTCTGGCAAGCAGCAGTTGCTGGGGCATGAGGTTTTTAACAGATAGCTGAACTAATAGACCTGTAAAGCAGTTGTAAATTATCGGTGCATAAGTTACCATTTCGGGCTGCAGTATTTTATGCACCCTCCCTTTTTCTTTTCTTTCTTTTAATGAGTGTTCCTTCCTCCCCCTCCATTTGCTCGTGCCACTCCATATTTTGGCTGCCTCCATCTCCTCTTCTTGAAGCTGTATAAACCTGTGCCCTGAGATGGTCGTGCTATGGGCGGGTAAAAGTTAGGATATAGATCTGTTGTCACAGCCCGTGAGGGGAGGACAAAATGCCACCCCGCCTCTTCCAGTCCCCGCTGGAAATTATGAGACAGTCAGACAGACAGCAGAGGGATGAGAAACCGGGTTTCCAGCCTATGTCTTCCTCCGTAATTCAGGGAGCTGGGTCCGTGCATCGTTGAGTCCCTCTGTCCCCCCATCCCTGGTGTGTGGCTGCATCTGGAGGGATGGACAGGGAGGGAGGGACAGACGGACAGACACTCCTCTCTGACAGGACCCTTTTGCAGACAGTTCAAAAGCAGCAAAAAGAGCTCAAATTGCCCACCGCGGTGTTCGTACAGGGGCATTTGCCCAGACCTAGCCGGAGAAGACATTTTGATTGGAAACAAACCAGTGATTTTTCTGACGGTCCAAGCTGTACGTGGGCAGAGACTCTCTCGACACATTATTTGACCTTGCTCCTGCGGTTTCCCTCCCACCCCAAAGACCTGCCCTTTAAGACTACCTTCGGTTACACTCACTTTAACAGATACTTGAATGCATTTTGCGAGCATTACCCTGTGAAACAAACACCCATCATTTCATTTCCATTTCCCTGTCTCTAAAGGCAGCTGTTAAAACATTTGGTAAACATACTTTACCATCTTAAATATTTATTTTTCCTCTGAATTTTTAATACATCTAAGGGGATAAATGTATGTATTAAATGTTTCTCAGTTGGTCTAGTATGTTTCTATTTAATATCTAAGGTCAGATGGTCCTTAGAGAAATACAACATACACACAATCTGTTACATGACAAGGCAAGATACTCATCACATAAAGTCAAGTTGAATCATTGTAGTGCACTGATTATGGATTGTAATAATCAAGCTAATAGAAAGCTGCGATAAACTCAATCGAAAGCAGGGGCTACGCTGGGTGAAGCAAACCAGTTATGTGATCTTTAACCTCGGGTGTTTTCATAAGAAATGTGGAAGGAGCTGTTAGAAACACTGGTTTTACGAGCCAGGCATCTGTGAAAGCAGCACCAGGCAGTCGTTTTCCAAACTGCCGCCTTCTCCGACCCCGTCCCGGCCAGGGCTCGTCTTCCCGTGGTGGAGCTGGAGCTGGGGCTGCAGCGTGAGCACTGGTGGTCACTGGTCCTGGCGCTGGCTCCCAGTCTGCCCCAGGGATTGCGGCCACGACGGGAATGAGCGATCGGAGTCCTGCGACGACGCCTTGGTGCGTGCACAGGGTCCTCTCCCACTCTCAGAGCTCCGGTTTTATTCCATCAGGGCTCTTACTTGCTTTTTAAACAAGTTTTTAATTGGAAATGCATTGGTCAGTGCATTTCACAGTGCTAGCCATTTTTGAGTTAAAACTCATGACTTACCGAATGAAAGCAGTTAGCTAAATCCTTGGTTGCAAGGTCTTCCACTCACACAGAAGATGCAGCTGCAGAAGGAGAACGTCACGGGGAAGACACCCCCAATATATGCACAGCCCCTTCTTCATCTCCCGTAGGAGGTCCTGGCTGCGTATGCCAAGGACGTCAGCAGCTCCTACCCGTACCCAGCTGTTACACGTCCCTGTCACCCCACAGCTACATCTCCAGCTGTGCTGGGAACAACCAGGTCAATCCTGGGAGCTGATAAGGGCTAACTCTGCGTTAAACAGGTTAAGCATAACTATGATCCCATAAGGGACTTGTATATGTCTCAACCTGCAAAGCAGGACATGGAAATGGGAACTGCAAATGCAAATATCGCTTGTTCGTGTATGTTTTTTCCTCTGAGCGGGCCCAGCAGATCGCAGCCTGTGGCACGGCAGTGCCAGCCTGTCCTCCTGCCTGGGTGAGGCTCTGAGTGACCCCAGCCAGGATTTCGGCTGGGATGTGCTGCGCCGTGTACCCCTGCCCTGCCCCTGCCGCAGGGCTCACCTCTCGGGCACATCCTCCCTGGTGAAGGGTGCGCAGCTGCCCCGGTGCTGAACCCTAAAACCATACGAGACTGTCAGCAGTTAGGTACAATCCAGTCTCTTCCCCCTGTTTTACTGCCTGCAAATACTACGGGTAGCGATCTCTGATATTTCAGTGAAAGGAGGTTTTGATCACGTTTCGTTTTCCATTGCTTATTTTTTCTGTGCACGCTGCCGTTGTTCTCATACGTCTCTTTTTTTTAAAAGATTTTGGTTTATTTATTGTTTCTCTTCATATGTTCTTTTTCCTGTCTTTTGCACTTTCCTCTTTATTTCTGTCCCCAATGATCTGAAAAGTTTGCTAAAGAGTGGGTAAGTGTGTCCTACTTTTATTTTCTTTTTTCCAAATTCCTGTATTAATGTGTTACTGTCATAGAAAAAAAATCCCCAAACTGTAAAGCAGTTCAGAGACTACCAATCAGACACTGAGACCAACATCTAGCATTTGTAAAGCCCTCGCAGTCTTCCTTCCCAAAGTCTGATTAGTATTTAAAGCAGATTTGTCTCTTTCAATGTGATTTGATGTTAACATTTTAAAACAATATTAATGCCAAGTGGTAATGAATATAGTGACTAGCACCAGTGCTTGAAATGTTTGACTGAAAAATCAAATGTTTTGTGTTGGAAAGCAGTCATAATCAGTATTTTCTCAGTCCATTGAAAATAAGAATATACTGTATGTTTTCACTAATTAAATCTTGTATTGGAAACAGGTCTTTTCTAAATTAGAAGACGACTGTATTTTAGTACCTATTCTAGCCATATTGCAGCTGATTGCATCAGAGCTCCCAAGCTAAGCAAGGTTTGGCATGTGCAGAAATCGGGTTGAAGACTCAGAAACGCTGGTGCTGCAGGCGCCGGCGTTGGTCAGCCCGTTCCGAGCTAGTGCCGCGGGATCTGCTGACACCCAGGGCTGGGGGCTGCACTGCCTGCTGGCTTTTGCGTGGGACAAAAAGGCTCTTTTTGGTTTGCTGGGGCAGCAAATCCTCCCCACTCCCCTTCCGAGGGCTGTGCGGTTTGCGGTGCCCTAGGCAAGGGCTGCCCCTTTGCCTCCAGCAGCCCGCGTATCTCATTGCCGGGCGCGATCCACGTGCAAAATGAACAGGATGGTGCCTGCAGAACTGAAGCAAAAGGACCTCAGGGTCTCTTGGAGCACGGGGTGCTGGTGACACAGGGATGGCAAAGCCTCCCCTCCGACGTCTGCGTGTGGCTCCCGGAGCTGCGGGCACACAGAAGAGGGCAGGGTTTGCCCATGCTTCACAAACCGATGTAAGATTCTCCTGAATTCAGGGTCTCTCCTGCGAGTGTAAGTAATCGCTGGCCACTGTAGTGGAGCACAGGGTAATAAGCTGCATCATTCTTTGGTTTAATACCGCGTATTGTGGTTTACCGAGGGAAGAGTCTGACAACCGTAGAGCTCTTGCCTGCAATCAATGCTAATATTTTCCTCCCCCTCTCCTTTTATTTTTCTTTAGCACCAGTACCATTCAAAAATAGATGAACTAATTGAGGAAACCGTCAAAGAAATGATAACACTCCTAGTGGCAAAGGTAACCTTCGACTTCAGGTGAAGTGATTCACTGTTAACATTGCATTTTTAATACGTGCGTTTCCATTAAAATGTGACACATTAAGATGTTGAATTGGCTTCTTGTTTCCCACAGGCAAGATCATACATCTCCCAGTCCTTTCATGGTGACTCTTTGATGATTAGGAACTGCGTGAGATGTAATACGCTGCTAGCAGGATTGCCGTACTGGGCCAGAAGTGGTTTTAAGGAATGGGTGTTATGTTAATGGGGTAACACCCCATGGTCAGCATCACCCCACGGCACTGAGGGTAGCTGCAGTCAGGGGGTGGCACTGCTAAGTGCTGCTGCGTAGACGTTGGGGTGGCACGCAGAGGTGGTCACCACTCCTACGCGTAAGGTTGTGTGGACAAAATAACTCGTCTTGCGCAGTATCGCCATATGCTCTTCTAAGAAATTAATTTAGAGGTGACGGTAGTGGGAAATACATTCCAGAATGTCAGGTTTAATTGTTTGGAAATTGTTTTTCTTCAGAGTTGGCTCCTCCAGCTCAGCTGCCAGCATTTCCCTTGGGTTGTTGTGTAGGTCTGGTGTGCTGCGCTAACACAGAGGGAAATTGGTACACAGGGAGAAAGATGGTGGCGTGTGTTTTCCTCTAGTTTCAAACTTTCTGAGAACAAGTCATCCCTATTATACAGTGGAGACCTTTAAACATAATCCGCCAACATATGCCAGTTTGATTCTTCTGCAAGAATACCCAGCTAGCTGCGTGCTTGACACTGCGTACTGGGAGCAAGAACCACCAGCTTCCCCATCCGGAGAGGCTCTGCTGGCTTCCCCATGCACTGCACCCACCTCCTGTCCCCAGCATCGCCCGTGACACCGAGGGGTGCTTCCCACCCGGCGAGAGGTGGACCACGTAGCACCCGAAAGGCAGTGCTCCTTTCTCCCCACTCCCTGGCCCGCTGTGCTCGGGGACAGTTTGTCTGTTCCTTTGGCAATGCTGGGAGCTCCACTGGCTTCTTCGAAGCCGATGCTGATTTCTACACCCTTGTCAATTATTAAAAATAATTGCCGTGTTTTTTGTCTTCATAGTTTGTCACCATTTTGGAAGGAGTCTTGGCCAAACTGTCTAGATACGATGAAGGAACTTTGTTTTCTTCTTTCCTGTCATTTACTGTAAGTACAGACAATATTTTCCTTTCTTTTTTTTTTTTTTTCCTGAGTTGTAATCTCCTGCTCTCCCAGGGCTAGATCAGCTACCTAATAATTCTGCCATTCTGTGATGTTTGAACACTAAGCCCACATGAATAGACAAACAACCTGTATGCAGATATACAGTACATAAACACCCAAGATGTATAGGCCATCGTATTGTAGCACAGAGTAAAGCTGTCTCCAGCCGTCATTCAGGCTGGTGGAGTTCAGTCTGTTGAGGATGTGCACAAAGATGAAGAAAATCATTGCACTGTACACGCAATTTCCCTAACTAAAGAAGTTGCTTCATTACCACCTTGCATGATGGGTGTGTTCCTCTCAGTCCTCTGGCCATAACGGTGACCATCTTAGGTAGTAAAAAAACAAAATAAGGGAGATCTAGCGAGTGCTTTTGTGTTTCTAATAGAGAACAAGGTAGGGGAAATGCCATGAGGTTACACAGCACAAGGTGCCTCTAATGCCACATTTCTCCCCAACATTGCAGAACCAATCCACAGCTCATCACGTTACCTATTTCCTAGAAAGGTACAAGAATAATACTTGTGCAAAACTGGCCTCAGTCTCCACCAAGGGTTTAGCAATTTGAGATGTATTCCAGAAAAGTGTTGTGACAGCTTCCTAGGACGAACACATAGCAGCTGATTTCAGGTCTTCTGAAAATCCACACCACAAAGTTTACAGGAGTGTCTCTTTGCAAGCGTGGCTTCTGTTAGCTCAGCTCGCAGACAAGCGTGCACCCAAATGCATGTGGCTGGGGTTGCTTGGAAAGCTGCATTAACATTT
The DNA here is from genome assembly GCF_000737465.1 of Haliaeetus leucocephalus. NCBI lineage: Eukaryota > Metazoa > Chordata > Aves > Accipitriformes > Accipitridae > Haliaeetus > Haliaeetus leucocephalus. The sequence continues at coordinate 9,032,795 of NW_010972438.1, forward strand.
TCACCCACCGTTCCCACTTGCTGCGTGTGCAGCCTGTCCTGCGCTCACTAGATCACGGAGACTGGGCAGGAGGCAGAAAGCGCTGCTCTGCAAACTGGGAAGGCTTTCCAACATCTCATTCAGGAGTTGTCTTGGCTACTTGCGGTCGTCTGTTGTTTGTTACTCTTGGGCTCTTTTTTCTGAGTTTGAGGCGGTTTTGTAGGATCCGTCTGGAAACGGGGATGGATGGGGGAAGGCTTACCAGCGAAGGCAAGAAACTCTGCTCATGGGCAGCTGCATGCACACAAAGTCTAGCAGCTTCTCTAAACCACCACGGGGTTCAGACTGATCCTCCTGACTTCTCAGGTGTGCTGGAGGCACTTTGTTCTTCAGAGAAGGAGAGGAAGGGAGGGCGTCCCACTCGCTGCCCCGCAGTGCAGCTCTTCTCCCAGGGTGACCCCTGCGTGGTTGCAGCCCCGGGGCTGTGCTCATCCCTGCTCGGGGGGATGCAGGGGATGGCTTGGGGTGGATCCCTTCCCTCGTTCCAGTGCTGCAGAGGGTTAGGAGACGCTCGCGTGCCAGCAGCAGAGGATGTGGAGGCGGCAGCTTTCCAGGCATCGGAAGCACCAGCATCAGCCCGGGTAGACAGCGTAACATGCAGCCCTTCCTTCTCCGTGAATGCAAGCTGTTCCTCGGTGGATGCTGCGCTGCTCCCACCACATCCTACTGTTTACGCTGGCGAGCGCTGCTCCCTTCGATTGCCGAGTGAACCCCCCCGGCCGCGCTTGGGCTGTGGATGCCCGTGAGGAGGAGGCAGCACGGAGGTGCCTGGGGTTCAAGCATCCTCACCCTGCTGCTCCTCGGACACTTTCTGACAATTAACGGCCCCGGCAGCAGCAAAACGGTCTGTCCCGCTCCGATGGCCCCGCAGCCTTTGAACCTGGCCCCATAGCTTCAGTTTTCCTGAGTTTCCAGCCAGGAAGGGATGTACATCCAAATAGTTACTGTGGGTGGTGCACGCACATCCCCGGGAAGGTGCTGAGCCCTCGCCCCCAGCAAGGAGGCCGGGCATGCTGCAGAGGAGCAGGATTGCTCCTTTCCAGGCAAGGGACGTCTCCCACTTTGGCCCGCTTGTTTGCTGGGAGCCACTGGGCAGCACCGGCCGCAAGAAGAGGCTGAGGAACAGCCCCGACCCCTTTGGCACTGGGCTTAGAAAGTCTCCGTTCCCTACAGTAGTAATGTGGTTTGCCGTGTTTAGTCTTTGCAACGATAAATAGAGAAAGTCTTTCTTGTTACAGCATGCTTGCACCACCTCCCACGTTTTCCCTGTCTGAACAAATACAACAAAGTGTGATGGTCCAAGCCGCTGAGCTCTAGAAAGCATTAGTCTCCCACCCCCTTCCACCGACTTCTTTCATCGCGTGTTTTCCAGGCGCTCTGCAAGTGACATGTAATCGGGGGTCTTGTGACAGACAGTTTTATCACCTAGTAGGATATCCTCATTTCCAATTCTTGCCTCGAAATTCAAGATAAAATTAATGCATCTGTTGTCCTAATAAATTCTCACTAGCCACTTCTCCTTGCAGAGCACTTTGAGAGGAAAACACCCTTCTAAATTTGGCCAGACTTTTTTTTTTTTCTGTTTGTTGCTACATTTAAGTGCATCTCGGCGGCAGCAGCCCAGGCCCTGGCTGGGCGTCTGCATGTGCAGATCCACTGAGTCACAGGAATGACAGCTGCTAAAGTTCCCTTTAATCTGGATGGCCTCCGTAGGCGGAGAATTACACCTACAGTAATTAAAACTAAAGACTGCATATTACCCAAGGGAGACAGAAGTAAAAGATCTTATTTTTGTTCTGCACAAAATTTGTATGGTAAACTGAGACGTTCCATGGCAAAGTCACACACTTTGTGAAAAACGGCAGCCTAGCAAAAATCACACAACATCCGGCAGTTTGGAAATTTCACGAAATGTAGCCAAATCTGAGTTTAAAGAAAAACAAGTAATTATTCTGATTAAAGGGGAGTGGGCAGGAGAAGAAGCTCAGTTTTTTTGTGGGTGGAGGGGGGAGATTGCAGGAAGCCGACTGAGTTATTCTCGTCGCCTCTCGGCTTTGGAGAAGAAGGTAGTTTGAGACAGCGGTGCTAAGCTGGACCCGAGTCCTAAATCCACGCTCAGACTGCAGGTTTCCTGGGGCGCCGCTGCATCACTTCACGCCCCGCGTGATACCTGAAGGTAGAGGCGCACGGCACGGCGCAGCCCTGAGCGCGGAGCCCGGGTTGAATGCTGCGGGCTGCCAAGCCGCATCGTTTTCCGAGCTTTCCTCCTGGTTGTTTAGTTGTGTTGCTGGGAAAAAAAGCGCTCGTTCGGAGCTAGCTCGGGCAGCCCTGCCTGCGGCTGCTCCACGCCGGCGTGGGTGAGCCGTGCCTGCCTGCTCCTCCGGAGCTGCAGCCCTTGGCCCGGCTCCAGCTGCCTTGGCGCACGGAGGCTGGGGCTCCTCCGCTCCCCTTCGGCAGGAGCGAGGGGATAGCTCTTCGCTACCCCCGAGAAAGTTGTGAGGATAAATGCGGCGACAGGGCGAGGCGCCCAGACGGCCGGCTGGAAACGGGGGGTACCCGGAGGAGAGACAAGCGTTCGCTCTTCGCTGGGAGCGAGGGCTTGGCGCTGATTTTGCTACCTCCTTCATCGACTCGTGTGCCGGGACGTGACCCCGTCCCACCTCCGTCCCCTCCGACGGCCGGACCCCGGGTCACACCGCGGCGGCAGGCGCTCGGCACCCTCCCTCTCTTCTTGCCCCCCGGCTCGGCAGCCCCGGCGCTGCCAATACTTGCGGCGTTCACCTCGGCAATTACCACCAGTCTGGTCTTTTGTATCGCCTCATTGTGCTTAATTATGCACCCCCCACACACACCATATGAGTGCTTCCACCCACTCTCACATTCTGTCTCACACATACATTCATTCTCTCATTCGGGACACATAATTTATTCATCCCAAGATGCAACTGTGTGCGTGTTATATTTAGGCTGTTTTAATGGTAGCTTTAGAAATATTTAAAAGCAGGTGAGCTTTTACACCCAAACAAAGATGGCCGGCAACGCTTACCCTAATTAAAAGCAGAAGCGTTGTGGAAAATCCCAGCCGTACTCTTTCTAGACACGGTGCCTTATGCTACAGTGGGAAAAAGGTCTCTCTGGCCAGCTGGGCACTGCTCGGTTGGAAGACTGGGCCCTGACATCGGGGGCCACCTCGCCTCCCGTGCCAGGCGATGCGCACCCTGCTGCGTGGTCCACCAGAGACAAAGTACATTTTGGGGTCTCGCAGCCCCCGCCGGCTTGTGAGGACACCGCAGAGTGCGGTGTCCACGCACTGATACCCTCCCTCAAATAACATTTTAAAAGGGGAGGAAAATTGTAGGAAACTAATGTAGCTGTTCAGGGTCTGGGAAGCAGAAGAGCTTCGGGGCACTTCTCTGTTGCGTGGCGTGAGCACGCTGCCCCGACGCGGTCTGCGAGCTCCTGCCAGCACCAGGGCCAGCAAAAAAGGGGGAAAATAATGTCCCAGGCAGAGCCGGGGGAAGCACGCTGCGTGTGGGACTATGGGCAGGGGGCAAAATTAGGGTCCTTTGGGCACCTTCCACTGGCCACCCTGGTGCAGGTGCCTGCCAGCCCTGCCACGCCGTTGTGCCCACGGTGCCGGCGGGCTCCCACGGTCCCCGGGATGCAGGTCCCGATGGGAGAGACACGCGCTGCCTTCGGAGACACGTGGCATCGGGCGGAGAATGAGGCCTCCGAAGAAAATAACGATGTCTACTTACGAACCCCGTCTTCCCCCGCTCGCTGAAGTAGAAGAGGGAGAAGCACAACTCCCACACTATCATCTGTTGCTATTAGAGCTTTAGCAGCAGTAAAGTTACCTCTCCAAAAAAAAACAACAACAAAAATACCACCCTTGTCTATTCTTTTAGATGGGGAACGTAGTTTTATCACCCTTTTTCCCTCGCTCAGCATTATGTTGTCCCGAGTCTTGGCCGTAGAAGCTCTTACAGGTGTTTAAAGAAAAAGGAAAGACCTGAAAACATACTGATGGTGTAAACTTTCTTCTTGTTCCTTTTACAGGTGAAGGCTGCTTCCAAATACGTGGATGTACCCGTAAGCACAATTTAAACAACTTCTGTCATAGTAATTTGCATCATGCTTTGGTTTATGGCATGTGTAGCAACCCACGTTATGCATTAACAGCCAAGATTGAACTATGGGCCTTCACACTTCTAACATTTGAACTGGAAAGAATATCTCCATGACGTTCATAATGAGCAGTTACCCTCCTATGGAGACCTACAAGGCTGTTTAGGCAATAATTTGCAGATGGTGTCAAAAAGGTACCATATTTATGCAATTGGCTTGAATCACATTTAAAAAAAAATGGGAGCAGTGCATTCTGTTAATTCTTCATTTGGACTTGTACAAATACAGTATAATTTCCAAACAAAAAGGTCCAGACATGTTAGAACTGAGCCAACACACATCTAACACATTAGCTAATCTATTTTATTTTTGTTCTTCTAATTGTTGGTTTATTTTACTCTTTCAGAAAATGACTTTTTTATTACTTTGGGGAACTGGTGATGAGCTAGCAACATGTGTTTGGGAAATTGTTAATGAAAATAATTTTTTCCATTTTTCTGTAATTGGTATAGGAAAACTGTACATCGTCTCCTCTAATTAGACCTTGATTCATAAGGAAAAGAGCCCTTAACATTCTTAGACAGAGCACTTAACTTGCCAGGAATTTACATTTAAATTAGGTTGAAGTGTAATATATGAATGTTGGCTGGAATAAGGGGTTACTGTAACATTTACAGGCAGAGAGATCCTGAGCAATTACAAATGAAAAAAGAGAGGATCTTAATATACCATACCAAATCCTGCTTTCAGTTAGACTGGGCAGTGTAAATCAAGAATAACTCAGTTGAGTTCGATGACCTGTATGGGTAATGTATATATGTGCATTTAACGTGGATATGATTGCTCTGCATGCTCTCACATGACAATGCGATAAATTTATCAGACATCTTGGACCACATCATCTGCATTCGGTGTTTCCATCCCTTTAGCTCAAAAGAAACCTTTCCTACCAAATTGCCGTATATTTAGCCCAGCATGGGAAAGACAAACTCTTGAACAGTAAGAGGTCTTGTGTGGTTTAAAATAGACCAGTGCAGAGATCGGCATCCTGGTGTCTTGGAGTAATAGAAACAAGATATTGAGAGCATTAGAAAGAGGGACTCAAAATTCATTTCTAGCCCTAGAACATGTGTAGATCCTTCCGCTGAAATTCCTAGTTGTTTGAGTGCATCTTAAATATTTAGTCGTCAAGAATTTGAGCACAGAACAGTTATTTTAAGTAACTTCTAAGGCAAAGCATAGCCTTCTCTGAGACCTCTATGTTCCTGGAAAGTAAAGCATCTCCAGGGAAGTGGTCTTGGTAAAATGCTCTATAACCCTTTCAAGCTTTTCCAAAAGCACTGTACCTGGGACACCCTTGGGAGGTCCGCAGCATCGCGGCCATGCGGGAGGAGCGAGGCTCTGCTCCTGTCCTTGGAGCCAGTCGGACGCTCCAGTTATTTGCATAAAATAGAGCACAAATCATTCATCTGGGTTATTTTTTGGTTGTTTCCCCACCTTCCCCTGGAAATGAAGCCACGTTACAACGGCTTCCTTGACAGCCCCACAATTTTTGATGAAATCAACCACCAGCCCCGCACAGCTCCCAGACCTTTGCAGGAGGATGCCCCATGGTCCGTAAGCCACTGCCTTTCTGGGGGAAGGAGAAAGAAAAACCTGTTTGACTAGAGGACAGAGGGGAAATCCTGGTGTTGAACAGAAAACCATCGGTTAAATCTAATTCCGCAAACACCGTTGCAATTGTCTGGGTACAAACCAATCCGTTTAATGCCACCTTGAAATGGGCACGATCGGCATGCTGAAAATTGCTTGAAAGTGTAACACTTGACTACTGCCACGTTTGTGTTGTCCTCATTGTTTTTCAAATTAATACCTTGTCATTGTTGCAGTAGGTGTTAAGAAATGTTACTGGCTTCCCAAGGGCCAAGCACTGGCCCTTTGCTTGATAATTGTTTGCTTTGTATTAAAAAACTCCCTTCCTACTGCTTTCCAAACTGTCCTCATTTTCACCCTGGAAATTACACAGATGTGTTAACTAACTTCAATTTACAGTGGCTGACAATCGTATCTTGCAGAGAAATGATACTCTGTGATCTGAGGTAAATCACAGTAATGGAAACTAATGACACTAGTTATTAACAAACTTACAATGTGCCATGGAAATTTAAGATTTTGTGGCAGCTCTTGTAATGACTCATGTTACAGTATTTTAATGGGTTTCCTTTGAGGTAAGTTTGATTCCAATATATCAAGCAAAGTGAACTCAAACAGGATTTTTTTTTTTTTTTTAAGTATTTTCCCATCCACCTGCTTCAGTTCCCATTTTCTTTAAAGAAATGCTGTTGTCCCCCAAATCTTACACACTTGCAGGTTACTGTTTAAAAACAGTTAAATTCTGCAGAGAGCTGTAGAGATGTGACACCACAGGCAGGCTTGCCGCAGTTTAGCAGCGGCTTAAACGTTCGTGTAGACATACATTCCCTGCCTTACCATTTACCCAATTTATTCTTAAGAGCAGCACTAAATGTGAGCTAAAGTCAGGGGTCTAAACAGAAAAAGAAAGGTGATTTTGGGATGCCTCCTGCAACACCAGCTGCTTACTGCACGCATCCTCACACCGTAGAAGAAGAACCAAGAGCCCAGCTCTGGCTGTTAGCTTTCTACCTTCGGAAACCAGAGGGCTTGCATAGAGAAGATGACCCAAGAAAACAACAAATCCCCAGCCCGGCTTGCTGGTTCACTCATTAGGTCAACAGCACCAAAGGTAGCAAGACAACTTCCCGGCGTCGATATGTGGAGGAAGAGCTTTATTCCTCTGGCCGGCTTTGCTCTAGGCGAAAGAAGAGAAGGAGCAAGTGTCTTTGCATGATCTTGGGCTGCACACAGTGTTTTGCTGGGCACGGGGCACAAAGCAGCGGGACTCGGTGTCCGTCAGGTAAGGAAAGGGCAAACTGCAGGAGGACGGCAGGAGATGGAGGAGAAGGAAAAGCAGCGACGAGGCTACACAGAGGAGCTGCTCCCTGTGCCGCTATTCATGTTTCTCTCTCTCTCTCTTCTTCTCTCCCCCATGCAGAAGCCGGGGATGGATGTTGCTGATGCCTATGTGACATTTGTCCGCCACTCTCAGGATGTCCTGCGTGATAAGGTCAATGAGGAGATGTATATAGAAAGGTTATTTGATGTAAGTAAATGCCTTCTCCTCCTTGGACACCAAGCAGGAGAGACCCAAAATGTGACAAAATAAGACAGGAGGATAAGTCACATTTTGAGAAAATTTATTGGTTATAGCTTTAAAAAATAAATAAATCTTTCCTTTCTTTCTGACTAAGGCTCGTATCTGCTCTCTGCCTGCTTTAAATCTCTACTCTAGTCTACTGTGTCTTGGTCTGTCTGTGTGTGGATTTTAAGGGAAGAGCATCTTCTAAGAGAGCCCTTTACTATGTTTAAGCTTGTGGTAAATCTCTCTGTAACAGAACATCTTGGTCATTGTTCTCACTGTTAAAATTTGAGCCGGGTTTTTGGCAGATGCATTTGCTAAGGGCCATCTCTTCTGCACATTTTGCAGTGTGTTTCATTGACAAGCGCTCCAAAACTGACAGTGAGTTAAGCATGCTAAATTTTAATTTTAAAAGCTAACCAAAACAGAGCTGATTACGAATGGACTTCCATATTTCAGGAGGACCACAGTGTGGTGTCTGACACCAAAGGTAAAGTTGAGACACGGTCTCCTTGATGAAGATGGCGTGGTAGGAACTGACCCAGATGTTCAGAGCTATTTTTCTGTTGCACAAGATAAATTCATTGGACTGTAAGAGAACAGTGACCTGTGATGCCCGTTTGTTTTCGATTTGGATGCATGTTAACTGATATCTCTGTTTCTGTTGCTCTTGTTGCGTTATAGCCTTTCTGTCCTCGTAGCTGTTCTATAGCGAAGGTTTTCTGTTGACGGCCAGCCTGTAGCATTAGTGTTTCAGTCTCCTTTAGGGTATTTGTCCATATATTGATTTCTGTTTGAAGCAGCTTCTGTTCCTACTTTCCTTCCTTTCATCTCTCAGCAATGCCATTTCTCAGTCTCCCGGCTCTGGAACTGTAACAACCTTCCTCGCTTTCTTTACTCGCTCGTTTGCTTCCTCAGTGTGCAGGGAAAGCTGCTTTTTTCCCCAACCAACCTCCTCCTTCACTCGATACCTCTCTTTCTGCGCATTACCTGTCCCTTAGAAACCTCTTCCTCCTTTACAATTCCCACTCTTTCTTTCCCCCGTACCTTATCGGATTAAAATGGAACTTATCTCTCATGTCAAATGTTTTATCACATTATATCAAGTGGCATGAATTAGAGTCAAATAATCTTACTGTGTACATCTACTAGCATGACCCATATCCACTGAGAATGCCTCATTCATGCACGGAGCACGGCCGTGCCTCCTCTGGGCGCCGCACGTGCTCGCTCTGGGGAGAGTTTGCAGCGCAGAGCACCAGACGCAAATCACCCATCAAGCAGGCATGGGGAGAAAAAACAAAACATAAAACAAAAGACTGTCGCTTCCATCTGCAGCAGGCCTGCGAGTGCATTGCTCGTTTGTGTTGAAATTTGTTTCATGAGCAGTTAAATTTCCAGAGCTCATCTGGACTGTTCTTTTCAATGCCCACACTGCCTTTTCCCTCATCCTTTCCCTATGATTCACAGTTGGTGTGTTTATACCCTTTGGGCCATTATTTCCAATTTTCAAAAGGCTGTAATTAGCACAAATACTGATTTCAGTTTGATCCACTCGTACTTAGTTTTACTAAGCCATATTTTCAACAAATTAACAGTTGACATGGAAAAAAAAAAAAAAAGAGCAGCTACCTTGGTGGAAAGCAAAAAGTCCAAAACCTTTCTTTCCCTCCTTGCTTTCCTCAAGTCTCCCTGGTCCATGCAGAATAAAATAACCAAGAGCAGGGTTTTCGCATTGCTGTGCCTGTTTTGACCCACGCCGGCTGCAGGCGGGAGCCGCAGCACGTGGGAGCTGTTCCCATTCCTGTTCCCGTTCCCGCTCCCATTCCCATTCCCCATGCCGGCGCTGGGACTCGATGCTGCCGGCCTCTTCGCACGTGTCTCGTGTACGTGAGTGTGCGCCCGCGAGCGGCGTGAGCTGCGGGGCCCTTGGTTCGCAAGGAGGGAGGGGGATGCGCCGAGCCCTAGCCACCCAAAATCGGAATGACGTTTTGAGCGGTCGTGTCTCGTCTTTGCCAGGTTGCAGGTGAAGAATCTGATTGCTCCTGAGGTCAGCTCTCAGCAAGGCTGAGATGCTGCTGGCAGGTCAGTAGCAGCAGGGTTTGTGAGTACGTGGGGGTCACCTGGACCCAGACCCTGTTTAAATCAGTGCTGTGCTCACCTACGTTTCCCAAGGACGGGAGCAAATGCTTAACTCTGTTGTCCCGAGCTTAGCCTTTGTCCTCCTCACCTAACGCAGCGAAGCAGCATGGCCACAGGGTCTTTAAGCTCCTTTGGTCTCCGCACCGATGGTCATATTTTCCAAAGACGTTTTAGGTGCTAGCTACCTTTTTAATAAGAAAGAGAAGAGTCATAATCAAAAATGGTATTTACGATGCCAAGTTAGACTTGGACCTGATTTTGTTCTTGCTTCCCCCAGGGTGGCAGAGGAGCAATCCTCTTAGCTTCAGAGTTTCTCTAGGCAATGAGATTATTAACGCTTTTGAGGCCAGCTCCTCTGCTGCCTTAGTGCAGTGATGCTGGCATACCCCAGCCAAAAGCTAAAAGTCCAGTTTTGGGATGTTATACGGTAATACGTGCAGCAGTGGCAGGTGAACAGCTTAAATGTGCCTGCAGGCAGTTTCTGCTCTCAGTGGAATCATGTGAGAGACACTCACAATCTAGGGCTAAATCCCCTTTCTGTGCAGTCGTGAGTAGCGCAAGAGCGGAGGTGCACAGCGCAAGGTTGCCTGTCACACGTTCGGTGGGGTTTGCAGCTCCCAGGATATTCCTAATCCCCACATTTCTCCACAGTCCTGCCCAGCATTTCCATTCATTTTCCCTTTGTTTCCTCCCAGGAGCAGAGGCTGCAGAGTGCATTAGGCCATCTCCCAACAGAAGCTGCGTTAATGCATCTTTGTTGGCATTTGCCGTGATTTCTTAGCTCAGAAACCATGTCTCTTCCCCCGCATCGCGTGCCCTGCTCGTACCTGCAGAACAGGGCTATGCTCTTCGGGAGGTACTGGTGTTTGTGGAAGATTATTGTAATATTTCTGTGTGGTCTGTGTGTTAATCATCTTAATTCTGCAAATTAGTCAGGGTTTTTTTCTCCCCCCCCGAAATAGAGTCATCTTAATTTTAAAAATCTGTATTCTTGGGATCATTGAACGAACAGATTGATCGTGGAGTTCTGCTGGTAATCAAAACCTAACTAGCTTTTTGGCAGTGCTGTTTACTGCAGAGTAACATGACTTATTTACTTGGCCTGGCTCACTAATTTGATAACATTTAAAGCTAAAACACTGTAATAAGGCCCGTTTGTGGAGAACAGTGGTAACAGAAGGGTTTCAGAATAGCATCGTAGCGTCCGCTCCCCGCATTCCTGTGCATGGCTGGGTGCTTTGGGATTTAAACCGCTGTGATACTTTGCATGCAGTGCAGAAGGATCGCAAACTCCGTGTAGTGCCTAATAGAAAGTAAAATTTTATCACTTCTTCCCCGGAAAGGGGGCAGAGTTGACATGCAGAACGTGACTGTTTGTAGGAACAATGAGGCAGAGGCAGGCGGGTGTATCTTAAACATAGGGAAATATCTTCAGAGTGATCTCGAGTCTTCAGACCAATCCTGCAAAATTCAGGTCCCTTTTGGCTCGGGACACTCAGAATTTCATAGGATCAGAGTTTATACATCTGTAAGTTTGTCTGAAGGCACTAGGAGTTTGACTTGTAAGGGTTGTGCCCTTTGGTGGAAGTTATTTATACATGTGTGTATGTGTGTGTATCTTGACACACACCCTTAGATACTCACAGTATAGGTTTCAACCTGTCAGAACATATGTGATCCAGAAAGTCTGATTGACTAGTAGATAGTGTGAATGCCAACCTTTCTTCCTCATAAATTGGTAAACACTACTGTAAAACATAGCGAGACTATTTCCTCCCCAGCCGCAGGCGAGTAGCACGTACACAAAAGGCTGCTGAACGTCGAGTGAGCTCCCTGAGATCCTGCGAATTCCAGCATCCTGATGCAGTCCCTAAATAGCGCAGATGGCATTTTTCTCTCTGATGATTAATTCAATATCTTACCGAAAAAAACAAAAACATGCTTTTGATATGAGAGATCAAAACACCAAGAGAAGCTCCTAAGATTGCAAGGACCTAAAAAAAAAATCAATTTATTTTTTTCCTCCTTGTACTTCTTGAAGACACCAGCCTGAGTAGAAGATAAGGATTAAAACAGATGTGCTTAGTGCTAGTTCATCTGCTTAAATCTAGCAGGCTCTGAGATCAGTGATTAAAAAGCCATCTCTAACTTTGATGAAATCCACTGCAATGGTAATACTGTGTCTCTGATCGCTTTCTTATGGGCCTCATGTCTGCCTAAACCGGACATAGAAAACATTTCACTGGAGATGATACATGGATTATATGGGTCAATTATACACTTAATCTGCCTTCTGGGGATTAAACGTGCATAGATTGACCCTGCGTATTTGGCTTGTCCTTGGCAGTTATCAGATCAGGAAGGTTGCCTTTACCAAAAAGTCTGGTAAGAACTTAATCACGCAGCGATACAGCCCGCTGAGGTGGCACTACTCACGGTGCTTTTTGCAGAAGGCAGTTTTACCACTTCACTGTCACTGTGTATGTTCGGCTTCCTCAAGGTCTGTGTCACAGCCGGGATACCAGACGGAGTATTTTCTCCTGAAACGAGAAAACGAGCCCGTTCGTCTCTGCAAGATGGAGGCGGTTTTTTTAATCTTGATGGCGGGGTGGGATCGGCGGGGTCCGGGCGGGCGTAGCGGGGAGGGCGATGGGGGAGACCGGCGTTTTGCTCTGCCCTGTGCCGTCCTCGGTGCAGAGGGACAGTTGCTCCAGGTTCTCTCCCAGCAGTAAAGGAGAAGCCGTGGCTCAACCGAGCCACCTTCTCCTTCCCACCGCCCTCGGGGAGGCACGAGCCCTCGGCTGGGGCTCCAGCGCCAGGTCCCGTCCCCCAGGCTCAGCTCAGCTGGGTTTTTGGGAAGCCCCAGTGATATCCCAAGGCTGATGGTGCAGCTGGTGGATTTTCGTTTCCTTTCGCCAGCCAGGAGCCCAGCAGGAGCGCTGGGGCTGAGGACGCGGCTCAGGACTGTCCTCGTATTTCCAGAGGTGCCCTTGCTGGTAACTGACTTCCGAATATCAGAGATATTGAGTGATAAGGATGCAGGGCACTGTGCGAGTCTCAGACTTCAGCAAAATCCTTATACAAATTTCCAGGAACCTGACTGAGCACTTCTCACTGGTTTACTGGAGGGTCCGCAGGCAGCTCAGCATATTTCTCAGTACCTACTGATTTGGAGCTTGATACCACAAAGAAGCGTACGGACAAATTACAAAATTTGTCCTAGGTCAGTTAATTCAGCAAGTCCTCTGCAGACACTTAGGCGTTAGCTTATTCTTCAAATCAAAGCTTTTGCCTTCAGTGGGGTTACCCACTTGAATTTTGGCAGCTCCTTCAAGGCGTGCTTGCAGGATCATGGCATTTCTTGCTAGAGTGTGAGCCTCGCACGCCACAATCAAATGCCAAAAGAAAGCCCTTCTCACCCTCCCTTCTCCTTCCCCTCCTCGAACCCAAAAGCCTGGTCGTGAGTCAGTGGAGCTACTCACTGTGAGTTAGAATTACTCACAGGAGGACGGGTTGCAGGATCAGGGGAAGAACGGATATCAGACTGTGTGCTGGGCTCCCATCTAATATCTGCTTGCAGCCGCACTTACCGCTTTCTCTTAGACAGACAACAACCTGTTTCCCTCCTACGCAGCTAGACTGCTCATTAGGGCAGTAACTCTCTCCCACTCCCATCCTGATATGGCCTCCACTGAGCTATTTCTTCTGCGTTGTTTTTTGCTTTTTTTTTTTTTTTTCCCCTTCTCCCCCCCTTTCCTGAGTGAGTTGTGAAATGAAGACAATTAGGCAGATTGATCTCGAGGAAGCGCAGCTTGCTTTTTTTTCTCCCCGTGCATCTTTGGAGGTGCCGGAGCAGCGCAACTTTCGCTGCAGAGGCTGCCGCAGCCCTTGGCTGGCTCGGCAGGATCCGGACCGGGACCTGGAGTCAGTGCCACTGCAGGGACCTTTGCTGGGAAAAAAAAATAAAATTGTGATGGCAACTGCCCATATATCTTCTAGGAAGGGACAAATTCTCTTTGTACATGCACCATCTCTCTGCAGCCTCTTTTTCTTCCCACGTGCCCTCGGAGCCACACGGGAGCAGGGAGAGGAGCTTAGCACGGACACCGCTCCTCGGAGCCAACCCTCGGCCTTTTATACTCCCGTATGTGAGCTTCACACGGCAGCGAGCATGCACTCGCGCGTGGCCTCCCGCCTCTCCTGCGCTCCCCTTAGCAAGGCTTCTTTCCTGAAGTGCTCATTTAAGTGGGCTCCATTTAATTTCTTTTAGGGAGAGTCTTAATAAAATAAGTCCTAGATCTGTCACTGGATTTTACGTGCTCATAAGGGGTTTTTTTCCCTCCTAAATGTCTTTATCGGAACAGCTTTTCGTGTTCCAGTAGACATTTGGTTGAAGACAGTTAATTTGATTTCTTTTCCAGAGGAGATTTTCTATTAATCATTCTAAGAAGGCAGACTGATTGCTCCGTTACGTTAAGGTCAGCATAGGCTTGCTAACATCATCCGCACGGTGCTTTTGAGCGTCAGAGATTTTTGTTTTAGGGCCGGCACTGAGCGAAAGATCAGTTATTTTCCGCTGGACGTGGGTAGCCAAGGTAGGTTTTGGGGAAGAGGTGCCGTCGTGCTGTCTTGCAGGCAGCGAGGCATCCTCGATCCAGAGAGCCTTCTTGCGAGCCGCCTCTCTGCTCCCCGAGCGGGAGCTGCCTGTGCACATTTATAACTGCGCACGAGTCGCATAGTACGCTCTGAGCTGAAGCTGCCTTCCAGCTCCGTTTAAGAGGCCTCGGCTAATTGAAGCTCCAATCTTGCGGGTTGTCGGGAAGGAGAGCCCGAAGGTGCTGGCGTTCCCCGGGAAGCCCAACCCACGCGGGTGCCCGCTGAGTCTGGGGGTGCGAGGAGCGTGGGAAGGGCCGGGGCGTCCTGCTGCACGCAGATGTGTGGGGCTGAGCCCCCCGCCGCCGCCGGCAGCTTTGCTCCCTCCCTCCGGGCTGCGCAAAGGGCCTTTGCCCAAAGAAACTCCCGGCGAGCCGACGGCCCCTGCACGGACAATGAAGAATTGTCCGATTTCCAGCAGCGCCTGCAATCCCGCTTTTCCTTTTCTCCCCCCGCGATCCAGCCCCACACAATCGCTGCCGTTGCCCGCGCCGGCCAGCGGTGCGTGCGAGATTAGCCGTCCCAGGTCACTTCGTTTCTCTTGATCTGCGGCTCTTTCCTTTCCCGGAGCTCTTTTAAACCTCACCCTGGATGTATGATATCAGCATTCAAAAATGCTTAGCAAAACTCAGGCACGAAGTGCCTTGTCTGCAGGCGTGTAACCCCAGGAACGATACCAGGGGAGCTGCTCCCTCCTGCGCTCAGGACCGAGATACCTGGGCAGCCTCTAGCTACTTTTTTGGAATTTGCAGGTTATAAAAGAGCCAGCTAAAGTTTATCGAGTCCCTCTTCGTGACAGCTTTCAATTCAATCTGACGACAAGTATAATTAAAGTATTCCATAGCATGCATTGCTGTATTGCATCTTATGGAGCAACTTTGCATCCAATTATACCGTCACTGCCTTGCACTAACAGGGCCCTGGAATCGGGACAGAAAAATAGCAGCACTCTGTGTGGATATTGTGTTTTACTAAGCTGCTTTATATAGAAACTCAGATTTTAACATGTCAACTTCATTTCTTTTTTGAAAAATGGAAATAAGCAGAGAATATTTTATAGGTTAAAAAAAGTATTTGAGAACAAGCATCCATACAGAAGTGGTTTTGTGTGTGCATGCCTTTACATTTTTTTATGCAGAAGCTCTTTCATTTAGGAAAACCCAGGTCTGCAAAATCCTGCAGAGCAGCAGGTTTTGGGGCGTTTTATCTGACAGTTCCCAGCAAGTGCTGCGCACTTTGCTGAGCTGTATCTACAGTGAAGGGGGAGGGGGTCCAGCACCCCGAGCCAACCTGACCCCGTACCCAGGGCCCCGTGAGGAGCTCAGTCAGCACGCGGGATGCTGCGTGCCAGCACACCGTGTAAAGGCAGGGTCTTCCAGCTCAGGGATGCACATAGTCAGGAGAAGTTACCCGAAAGGCAGCGTTTTCTGCAGATGTATAACGCGGTGTTGCCCAAGGATTGGGTCTGTCTCGTCTCAAAGGGGAAAGGGGGCACCCGCCGAGGCTCTGAGCCTGCAGACCCACAGGTTTAGGCATGGGGTGTCCCCGGTCTGAGGATGCTGTAAACGAGAGAGAAGTTAGAGGTGCCATCAGGACCAGTGTCAGTGGCCTTCCTTCCCAGCTCACCGTGAGCATCGGCCACTGCATCCCTCCCTGCACCCTGCCATAGATAAATAGCTGTTTCCACGCAGGTCTCCCTTGCACTTTTCTCTGCCTGCTGCCCTCCACCGAGCCCCGACCAGCGCACAGCTCGAGGGGTTTGCCCTCCTCAGAGCAAGCGTAGCAGCGTGTGGCTGGGCTATATTCGGAGATGGTCCGCGCGTGGGCTGGCGTAGGCGTTTGCTCACAGCAAACCCTGGTGGGCTGGGACCGGGGCATCCCGGCTGTAGAAGGAGATGATCCAACATTGCAATAGCTCTTTCAGTGAGATCCTTCCCAGGGGAGAAAGCTCAGTGAGATATTGGCCTGTCCTGCCTGTGGCTTGTCCCCAGAGCTACCCTGCCCTCGCCTCTGCCAGGGACGTGAGTATGTGGCTCTTGCCTAGGCAGAGATTTTGGCGTCTGGCTAGCGGGGTAGACACCCTGACATACAGCTTGGGAACGCCTGAATAAGCACGAGCCATTATATCCCCTGCAGCAGAGTTGTTCCTCCCCTGGTGAAGGTGCAGTACCGCCTGCAGGTCCCTTTCTGGCTCTGGCTGGCCGCGTACTTGCGGTGGGCAACCTTTGCTTGCGTGATGAGAGCGCACGGATTGCTTGCAAAGCCACTGACGGGCAGAGTAAACAAACCTGCACCCACCACGGCGTGTGGAGTTGCAGCTGCACAAAACACGTGTAGGCGTTAACCAATTTTGTGCAGCACTGAAAGCGGACAGCGTTAGAGATGACCTTCTTGGTCATCTTTATTTGCTGGGGACCTTGGCCCCACTGACATGAAAGATGTCAATCCTCCTTTCCCTCCCTGAAAAGGAACAAAACAATTTGGGGGTAAGAGCAGAGAGAAATTTGCAGTGAGGAGCATGCGGGCTGAGTTGTGCCCTTTTGGCGAGTGGGGAATTGTGCAATCCCACCAGCACGTGCAGAAAATGTGCCCGCGAGGAGTCCCACGCCTCCTTCCCATTAACACCAGTGGCACCGACCTGCCGAGCCCCGTCGGGTCCAACTTGAAGCCAGTTAAGGGTGAAGCGCCAGCCTGAGCGTACCCTGTTGCTGCGATCCCCAAACAGTGGGTGATCTCAGGTACCATATGTACTGCAAAAAGCGTGCGGCACTTCAATGCGCCTGGGTCTGCGTTTCAGCTTTCATTCTGAATTCTCTTCCCTGCTTGAAGGCAGAGCTCTTATGCGATTCAAAGTTTTTTTGTGGTTTATTTTTGGGAAGGGAAGGGGAGGGGGGAATGATAATGTAATTCGGTGATGCCATTTGCATCCTAGACAGATGATGAGTTGCTCTGGCTAGCAGCTTAACCCTATTAGGCAATGCTGGGACCGTGACTTTATTAAATAATAATACAAATTATTTTAATATTGAGCCCCTCTGACTTTGTAACTTCCTCGTATAGCTATGTTGTCAGTGTGAATGAAATCTCGTAGCTAAGGAATATAAAATAGAGTAAAAGGCATCCAGAAATCACAGCGCTGGGGTGGATGTTGAAGAATACACTGTGTGTGCTTGCAGTGGTAGCATTATAGCGATACAAAAAATCCCAGGAAAAAACAGTGCAGCCGTTTATTTCAGTAATAGCTCGGTGCGAGTGTGACCTGGGAGACTCCAGACAGATTCACAAGGCTTTGATAGAAAAAAGTCATAAATTTTATTAAAAAAAAAGAAAGACCCTGGGGTTCCAGGGGATTTCTATTAAATTGTTAGCACTTTACTAGATCTCTAAAATTTAATGGAGAGGTTTAATTCAGAAAAATGAGGGTCATGTCACCTCTTGTGAGGACCGCTTGCCCAGGCACAGGCAGAGCCCTGCCAAGCACGGCTGACGGAGGATTTGCTCGTACAGGCGAGGTGCGAGTGTAGAGTCCAGAGTCTGGCGAAGAGTTCACGTATCCCAAACACTTCCCATTTGTGTGCTCTGTTTCTGAACATACCAAGCGAAAGACCCTGCAGAGGAGTTAAATTAGCACACTTCAATCTGTTACCAAAACTTAGATTTATTTTCTGAAAGAGAAGATACTTTCCGAAGTGTGTGAATTTGGGGGGGAATTACCTTTCTAGTAGCAAATCAAGAGCTGCCTGTGCCCTCTCGGTGCTTTGCTGTTGTGTGCTCTGTAGAGCTACACTGAAAGACCTACTTTTGATGTCAACTTTTGCATACCTAACGAGAGTATACGCACTTAAAGAATTACATGCAATAGAAAAGCTACCTAATGATCAGACAGTGTTATTATCTGGCGTGCGGCAGCGTAGCAGGACCATAACTATTTATTTACTCTTTGCGGATAATGTTCTGTTATTTTCTAGTCTTTGGCAATAGCAAGAGAGCATCTGATATATACAATATTGGTGTGTATCCAATTGTTTGTGAATATCCCAAGTTTTGAAACATGGTTGTGAGAGAGGAATATAAGCTTAAGCTTGAAAGGCTAAAAAGCAGAAAGCCCCACACGTAAATGCTATTATGCACTTAATGAGGCAGGGTTTAAAAAAAATCAGCCACACAAGTTGGTTTTATCAAAGAAAATGTATAAATAACAACCAGTGATTCAAACTGCCTCACAAAGGGAAAAGCAGGGACGGGAAGCTAGCACTTCACTTGTGGCATTCAGATAATAGTATTTACTACACTAATCTTTTGGGCTTAGCAATTGACAATCAATATATTATTATCAACAAGCGTTAACGCAAACAAAAAGCTTCCATTTCTTTTTTAACCGTGTTCCCCTAAGTCCCTTAAATTTAATTAAAACCGGACAGCTCTCCCCCTAGTACAAATTAGAGTTAAAATCATATTAAATATTTGTTCTACGGGAAAACAAAAGTGTCAGCTTGTGCTACCAGGTTTGGCTGCTTTTTTTTCTTCTTCTTCTTTTTTTTTACACACAGAGGGGAAAAAAAAAATACCAGCTACTCAAAGTTAAAATAAAGTCTCTCTCCCTCCCTCCCTGTCTCCCAAGACTACTGTCTATAACATGTTGTTCCTTATAGAAAGTGGGATATGGTGGCATTTGCTTGATTAACTTGCTCGACAAAAGTGACAGCTGCTGTGGGTGCATGTAGCTAAGCTGCACAGCGCAGTTCCGCCTTTGTACATCTGTCAGCAAAAAAGGAGGAATAAAGAGTGAAAAGAGACAAATTGGTCCCAAAAGGCAATCCATTCAACTCAGGAGGTTTGCTCTATTCAAGCACTCGCTGGGAATCTCAAGTGCTAGGTAGCTTATTCAATTTCATTCATTCTTTAGAATGAGCCCACAAGTGTTTAATTTCTTATTCTGTTGAATAAAAAGGGGGAGCTTTTTTTTTATTGGAAGCATTAATTGTAAGACTAGCTGATCAATGCCTGTGATATTAACTCATTGCTTATTTTCTGGTTAGCTGTGTGCTCTTAGATCCACAGCCACTAAACTTCGTTTCTGTTACATGGTGTCACACCAATTTCTCTGCTTCCAGGCAGAATACTTGGTCCCCTGAGCCTTGGCCCCTGCCAGGCTTGGGGGAACGGACCAAATCCTCGGCAGGTGTAAATCGAGAGCGTCACTGGTTTATTAGCGATGCCACCCGTGGCCACGGCCGGGACACGACCGAGCCAGATGCTCTTTGCCGGTGGGGCCGAGCTGCTGACCCCGCTGCAGGTTTGGCCCTGGAGAAGGAGGAGGTTTTGTAGCTCAAAATGCTGATCTGCCTTTGGATGGCTCTTCTGGTCCCCTGGCAAACGGCAGGGGAGGGGGAGCCGGTAAGCAGGGCACCGTGGAGCGATACCCAGCGCAGCGGATGGGTTTTGTTGAGTAGTGGGAAGAAGAGTTGATGAACGCATGGGATGGGGATTTGCTGCGTGGGCAGGTCTCCGCTTGCCGTCCAGAAAACGTACGCTTGCAGGGGAGAGACGTGCATCTTCCTTCCTCGTCGTGTGGCAGAAGGTCCGTCCCTGCCTCCTCAGCGACGCTGGGGACCAGAGCTACGTGCGTGCCTGAGGGACCGCGGCTCTTCGCCCGCCTCGGCTGTGCCACGTCCTCCTCCGGGGCCACCGCCATGTCTCAACGCAAGAGTTTCAGACACACTTGTGTCACCAAGGCCCTGTCCCTGCTCTTCCCCCGCTCTCCCGGCTGTGGGTCAGCCTGGGGGACGGCACATCGTCTTCCGCAGCAAGACAAAACCCGGGTTTCCAAAACACTGCCTGAGAAATAGCCGTGGCCCAGCTCTGGCAGCCCAGCCGAGACCTCGCTAGCGCTGTCTGGGAGCAGGGCAAGAGGCACGCTTCGTCCCACCACCGCGCTCATCCTCAGCCAGCATCCCGGCTGAGCTGGCCTTCGGAAGAGGCTTTCAAACTGGGATCGCCTACGCCGCTGTGTACGGTCAGGCTTGCTGGGAACAGCTCTCTTTTTTTTTTTTTTTTTAAGAAAAGAGTAGGAAACTGCATTGGCCATGAGGCTCTGTGCTTCGTGCTTACTGTCTTTACCGAGTTTTTGTAATTGCAATGACTGCCTGGGATCAACAGCCAAAGAAGCATTGAGGGAGAGGAATGCTTTGGTGGCCACAGAAGATTGGAAGGACAAGAAGGGTCCTTCCATGACTGCCACTGAGCAGCCTGGGCTTTGGGTTGCAGGCCTGCAGCCAGCTTCGTGCGTCCAACCCTGGCTGTGCGTGCGTCCAGGGCACGCCGTGAGCGAACGCAGGAGCACGGTCCCTTGGGCAGGCGGACTTCACCAGAAGAGCTCCTGCTCCCATTCACCGAGCAAGTCTTCCCGCAACGCTGGCAGCTGTGGGGGAGAGCTGGTCCCTGGAAAACACGGTCCTGAGCTGCTGTGGCCGCATCCCGACCTTCCCTGCGGAGACGACACCTGCCAAGGGGAGGTGGCTGCCGTGAATGCGTGTGACAACGCCGAATACTGAATTTGATCTCGGAGGCGCCCGGGATGGGGATGGACACGGCTCTGTCGGCTGTCACGTACTGTCAGCAGTTGTAAATCAGCACAGCCGCACTGTGCTTTCCACCAGCTGAGCTTCTGGCCCATTGGAAGGGGAGGCAAACACCAGATACAAAGAGTTGGTAATTTTTAAATTCTTTTTTTTTTTCCTGGCTGATGGAGTCGCTTTGAGAGAGGGCTGTTGCCTGAGAGCAGGTTCAGTTTTCCTTTGGGAAATAAGACTCACAGTCAGCCCCTTCCTCTCTCCCTTCCCACCTCTGTGGTCCCCTCACTCCGTGCTGGCCAGCTCGGGGATGCTGCGGAGGCAGCCGCCCGACATCCAATCCCTCACCTTTGAAACACCTTCAATTCAAGGGTTCATTTCAAAGCTGCCTTTCAGCATTTCAGAATAAGTCCATGTCCCGGACAAAGAGCGGGAGGCAGCCGGCATTCGGAGCCTCCTTGTGCAGTGTGTGTGTCACCGTTTTAAATAGATTGCCCTGCTTGGATTGGTTCTGCTTGGAAAGCGAGTACTGAAATGAGAGGTCATAGGGGAGAGTTACTATGGTAATTGAGTAGTATCACCAGTAGTTTTGCTCTTATGAGCATTAAAGCACATAATAATAGACAAACAACAGTGGTTAAAGCAAGCAGGTAGGATTACTATGTTCTTTTGTCGGAAGTATATAATGTCTTGTAGTCAGTTTTAAAGACTTCTCAACCCCCAAATCCACCCAGCAGTCACCTGCTGAGTAATTTTGTATGCCTAATCTCTAGCCCTTAACTACAAGCTTTCTGCTAATTTGAGGCAAATGGGTATTTTTGACACTAAATAGGGCAGTAAAGAATCCCTGACCTAGAAAAACTCCATTCCAAGGCACTGAGAGCAGAAAAATATTCTTTCAGCATCCTTGTGAGACCTTTGGAATGACATAAAATAGCTTTGACTAAACTGTGCTGCAGCCTTCGATTAATGGTTTGCAGAAACTTGCTGAACATCCCTACTACAACTTCCCCCATAAAACTTGTCACTTCAGATTGCCATCAGCCACCACAACAATAATCATTTCATGCCTATTGCTAATTGCAAGCACAGCTGAGGCTCAGCGGGGTGCTCTTGCACAGTCCCAGGCCTTTATACCAGCCTCAATCTGTTGTATGGCACTTGTTCACACACAAAAAAACTACCAGTAAAGGCAGAAAGAGGCAGAGTCACAGGTTCCTTGTAATCCCTCTGCTACCCTGCTGACAACCCAGCCCTATAAGCATTCCTGGTTTTGTCCCACTCTTTACAAAAGCTGAAGTGACCTTAAGCTACTAGTATGTAAGCTTTTGAATGAAGAATACAGCTCCTTCAGGTGCCTTAAGAAGCAGTGTTGCATCTGGCTTACGAGATTCTGTTTGCAGCACCCCTGGGGTGAGCTGTGGCTTCCTGTAACATGTAAAATATGAGTGTGAACTCAAGGTTCATGGCAAGGAACAGGAGGTCATGCTTCCATTCAGCTCACACCAAAGAAGACGGGGGTTTGCAGATGTTCCTGGGTATGTGTAATGACACCACCTCCCGGAAAGCGCAGGAACCCAGCACAGGGCTTTTTTTTGATAAAATGTGCCACACAGTGTGTTACTTGCAGATTTATTCATATCAATTTTTGCAACTTATATATTCAGAGACAAACTTGCTATTTCAGCAACTTATTGATCATGCTTTTGCATTCAAAAAAAAAGGGGGGGGGGGGCGACACGAGGAAGCTTATTGCTCGAGCTGGTTGGGGTGTTGGATGGGCAGCCGTAGAAGCCCACCCCTTGGCGTGCTTCAGCTCCTCTAATGTCTGTCCAGGAGCAGCCCAGCCAGCCCACGGCCCACCTCATCTACCCAGGCCAGCACCCAGCAATGAGCGTCGCTGTGAAAGACAGAAGGGGAACAGGAAAACTAACCCGAAAGAGGGATTAAATTCCTGGCGGTGCAAATACGGGATCTACTTGCTGTTACTGGGCTCTGATAGCACCCAAAGGGCATCTGTTTGCATTTCCTCTGCTGTTAGCCAGGTCGCCTCCGCGGGAGCCCTGGTCCCTTCCCTGCTGACATCCCGGTGGATGTGTGGAATCCACCAGGATGCACCCTCCACAGCCATTCCTCACCCCGTGCCCCCAGACTGAGCTTAAATTGTCCTCTGAGCGATGGACAGGGATGCCAGCGAGCATCAGTAGTGTGTGTGTGCAGCAGGGAGTTATATGTGGAGTTGAGGTCCGTGGGACAGGGAGCATCAATGAGGTCTACTCGGTCTTTACAACCAGGTGTGAGGAGTTTTCAGAAAATATATTTACACTAGTTACTTCAGCGTGCCCGTGCCACAGCTTAGCTGGCGCTGGGGCTCCAGAAACATGCCCGAAATGTGTTGCAGCCCCATGGCGAGGCCCCATGTATTTGGGCTGTGCCCTCTGCGCCTGGTGTACGGGGACAAGCCCCCAGGCTGGAGCTGGAGCCCCGAGGAACCCTGCGTCCCTGGCACGCACACCGCTGCCCTTCGGGGAATGGCAGACCCAGCCGGAGAGAGCGAGGCGGCCGGTGTCCCGACAGAACCACACTGTGCTCTTTTGTTTGAAATGATCACGTTTCTGTTTCGGAGCATTTGGCTTTGTTGTTGTTTTTTTAATAATATAATCATATGCAAATGTTATCTTCTTTGGTAGGTTAGTCATGAATCAGAGGGCTTGTGCATCTTATAGCACATCAACACTAGTGATAGCTAAAGGGAACATTTAATTTATGGGCTAACTTATTTTTATGAATATGCAGGGCTTAAATTCAGCAGTTGGTGTGTGCTCTATGAAGTGACGTGACGGTTTTGTGTATCAAGATCAATGAATTAGACTTTGTCTTTTTCTTATAAAGCAGAAAGTCTTTGGAGTAACTTAGCTTTGAGAAAGAGAGCTCCTTTCATGCAGCCGAGCAATACGCCTGGCTGAGCCCTTGTCAGCTGGTGCTTAAGAGGAGAGGGGTACGATTCGGATTTGGCTCGGAGGAGTTTGCATCTCCCCAGAATCCAGCGTGTTGGAGTGCCTACCAGAAACACAGAAAAATGTTTCATTTTTCTTAATCTGAAGGGCTCGCAGCAGCAGTCACTTGCCAATAACCTCCGGGCAGAGGTTATAATTTCTGTTTCGGATCCATACAGCCATGTAGGTGTGGGTCAAACAGAAATGGCAGGACCTGCCTCCACCAGGGGCTTCTCATCTCGTTTAGAGGTGACATAAACACCAGGCAGATCGTTTTGTGGAAGACGAGAGGCAGCACTGGAAGGGAGAGGGCGTGCATATGTAACATACGGTCGCTTCGTTCCTCGGTGGGTTTTGATTTAAAGAGGTGGTGGAAGGAGGCGTTTGGGTGATCTGGGCATCCATGTGCCAACGCAGCCCTGGGTCACAGCTAATGTCACCCAAGAGCATGACTCATTTAAGCATGCTGATTGCAGAAAAGTGACATTATAAATGTTAACGATTTCTCTCTGTTTTGCCCATGTGGGCCTCCAGCATTACCAGGGAACCCAGGCAGATCCCCCAGTGACAGCAGTCGCTTTGTGCTTTTGGGCAGACCTACACCAGCTAACCCGGGTGCCCCACTCACAAGTCAACCCCCATCTGATGTCAGGACCTCAAGTGACAGCTAACAGTATCTGAGCTGGACTTCTGTTACGGAGAGACCTCCTGCTTGCCTGACTCAGTTTCATTCGAGCTCTTAGCTCTTGCCAGGTCTCCATCCTGGAGACGAAGGGCCAGCAGGAATCTCTGCCACAAGTTGCACAAGGTGTAAGCATCGAGCAAGAGATCACCCCATGCCATTTCTTTGGTGACTCTTCCACCCCTTTATTTCCTCCATTTTATTAAGAGGTGGTGTAGAAATAGAAGTACAGGAGCATCTTCACTGAAGTGGGGGCGAAAAACCCTTCCCCATGCAGCATGACTAATCTCTGCTGTCTGCTCCTGGTGGAGGGTAGCAGCTCCCAGGTGCATCACCGTATGGTTCAATAATGCGTGTTGAGCCCACATTTTTGTGATGCTGGGACTCATTTGTTTGCTTTGGTGAGCCTTGTGCCAGCTTGCAGGTGCTCCAGGACAGCAGTGCCTGCGGGTCTCAAAGCTGCCAGCTAAGCCCTCCCCGGGGAGAGCTTATGGTGTTGGAGCCACACGTCCAGCAGCACCATCCGCACGCTGCTCGCGGGCAGGCGCTGGCCTCTCAGCTGGTGTTGAAGGATGGAGGGTAACAAGTCACCGGCCTCAGTTTTGCAATTACAGAATATTCAGTTGTCTCCATTCACCTGCTGCGCTGGCAGCTTCAGCAGCTAGAGGGAAAAGGGCAGGTTTCTGCGTCAGAGACCCCCAGGCGAAGGCGCAGTGAATGGAGGCAGTAATACCTGCGTTCTTAGACTGATGCAAGGTTTTAGGCTAGTTGGGAAGGAGCTGCATTTCAGACTAACCTGGATGGCACTTGATCAGGATTTTTATAAACTGGTCCGGTGGGGTTTCTTTTATCTTTAACTGGTTCTAGGTTAACTGCAGCTGGTCCGCAGTACAGGTTTTGATCTGTCTGTGTGCGTAAAAGAGATTGCAGGAGAAGGGTGTGAGCGTGCATACGGAGGCGTGATGGGTCCCTGTATGCAGACCACTTTGTAGTCCACTGCTGCGCTGAGCACCGTGGGGAGGTTTGATTCCCCCCACACACAGAGCCCCCGCTTTTCCTTCTCTCGAGGGCTTTGCTGCTCGGCTGTGCGGCGTCAGACGTGCCATGCCAGCCCTGCGTGAGCGGGGCACTGATCCACAGCCCACCGGCGACTTCCCGCACTGCAGGGCTGGCAGGCTGCTGCCACGCAGCTGCAAGGCTTTTTCACAGCCAGGCAGCAAAATTTCAGCCCCTGGAGGGGCCCTGCGAGTTCAGCAGCTCGAAACAAGCTCATTTGTTTGCTGCTTTTCCATCTTTCATAATTGTGAGGGTGAAACCAAAGCATTTCCCACGCAGCCTGGGCAGGCGCCTGTAGGTGCTTACACCAGCATCCTCACCCGCAGCCAAACCTTGCCCCGCACGAGCCTCCCCTCCGCTCGCCGTCAGGGAACCAGACTCACCCCGTGGCTGTTTGTGGTTGAATTTCAAGACGGTAAGTACCTTGAGTGTGGGTCTGACACACTTAAAGGCAGGACTGTGCTCTCACTGAAGGGGGGGAACGGGTTAAAAAAATGGATTGGGCCAAACACACGCCACTGCTGGCAAGTCCCGTCAATGGCAAAATCAGATTATAAAAACCTTGCGGCGTTGCTGGTGGCCATTACCCCTCTTACTGAGTTTGTTGTCATTATTCAAATTTAAAAGCTCACGCATGGAAATTCTGTGTAAAGGAGGGTGCCTGTGTCCCCCTCTAAGTCTGTCATATCCCACGAACAGGCTGGCTAGCGGGCAAGGCTGGTGCTGGGCGCAGCCCGCGCCACGGCGGGCACAGCACGCAGCCCTCACGTGGTTGCTGGAGAAGTCCTGTCTCTCTTGCAGCAATGGTACACCAGCTCGATGAATGTTGTCTGCACCTGGCTGACAGACCGCATGGACCTGCAGCTTCACATTTACCAACTGAAAACTCTCATTAGGATAGTAAAGGTAATCGTCCCGTGTGTTTTCAATAGCATCTTGCTGTCAGAAGGAGCGTGTGTGTATGTCTGCATGTGTGCGGCATGTTCTCTTAGGCAAACTGTCGTCGGCAAATAAATTAAGCCATTCATTAAAATTCTTAAAAGTTAAGATACGTGGCATTTAGTGAAGGATAAACAGGAGCTTGAAATGCCTATAGATGCAAAATGCAGGTGTGCAAGTAAGAATAAACTGCTTGCATGAAAAAAGGGAAACACTATTGCTATTTGACCCTACCTGGACAGTAAACGCACCAAAATGAGCCTTTTTGTGGACAAGCATGTTGATCACACCAATGAACTCCAGAGTTAAAATGGGTTAAATCAAACCAAAAGTTTTTAACACTGTTTTACTAGAAACATTTAAGCCCAGCTATGGCTTGTGATTATCGTCAGAATGCAAATGAGGATTGTTCTCATAGTTAATTGAAGTCGTTTCTTTTACAATGGGTGTATATAATCAACTCTAAGAGATCACAAAGGTGAGATAACATACCCTGAAAGTAACGTTTTTTTCCTTGAGTGCACGTGTATGTGTATATGTGTGTGTGTGCGTGCCTTGGACTAATGATAATTATTTCAGTGTGAAATCACAGTGGTTTACATGAAATAATAAGATCACAGAAGGGGGTAAATATATTTTTGATCATTTTAGGTTCTATCTAATGCTTTTTGGTCTAGTATTTTATAATGTTTATGGTCTTGGGTGCAGTGAACACATTGAAGGCATGAATAAATTAAAACTGAAATGTATTAAATGTGCTTTTCGTAACTGAAAACAACAGGCACAGACAAATTATTTCTACTTGTCAGCTAGCTGGGGAAAGCTTTCTTCCTTGTGCTTTATTTATACCAATATTACATTCAGAAGCAGCTACAACAAATCCGAGGACTTTCTGAAATAGCAGAACAGTAAATAGCTTCCACGCAGAGCACAGAGCAGAATTAAATGAACTGCAAGGCCAGAGTTTTGTCTCACAGAGTCAAGAAGTTTTTAACCATAAATTCAAATAAATTTAAATGAGAGATATTAATGGTAATAACAAGGGAAATACAGCTGGCCATGGAAACGCAACTCCAGCTTCAGAATTAGGTGACGAAAGAGAGATTTAAGAAACACATGACGTGTGCTTATGTTTATACATCAACAATTTTCTCTGGTATCCTGGACTTAGCTTATTTAATCCCGATACTGTAGGTAGGATTGTTTAATATGGAGCATTCCGGGAACGTGTAATCACGTCTGCGGTTACGGGCAATAAGCGTTCTGCTGCATGAAGAAAAATAACTGACATTACGGGCAGGATGAACGCATCTAGAAGCAAGGGAAGTTAGTTGGAGCAGAGCCCCTATCTGTTGCTTCGATGTCCTTCTAGACCCCAGCCTACCACCCGCAAAGCTCCCCTGAGCAGCCCCCAGTACATCCCCGCTTTGAAGCCTGCACGCAGCCTCCCAGCCCGGCCACCCTGCAAAGGCAGGGCTGGAGTCGCAGAGCCATCATTTGTTGCCAAAGGGACCTCTGCCACGGCAAAGCGGTGGCCGGCAGAGACGGGACCCCCCCCGCGGGCAAAATGTCCGCGGGGCTGGGATTTCCCTGGGGTCCCAGCCTCTTCCAGTAGTGTCCCCAACCACGGAGCGCGGGGGCACGGGCTGACTCCTGGGGAGAAGCCGGGGTGCCGGTGTCGGCCCTGACCTCTGTGCTGTCTCCTCCTTCCTCCGTGCCTCTCCCCGCTTTAGAAAACGTACCGGGATTTCCGATTGCAAGGTGTGCTGGACTCCACCTTAAACAGCAAAACCTACGAGACCATCCGGAACCGGCTGACGGTAGAGGAGGCCACGGCGTCGGTCAGCGAAGGCGGAGGGCTCCAGGGGATCACCATGAAGGACAGCGATGAGGAAGATGAAGAGGACGACTAGGGAAGCTGGCCCGCAGGACCGGCTGGGGGTCGCCTGGTATCCGTGCATGTACCTCGTCTGTAACTCAGTTAGCCACATTAGGAATTTTTATGTCAGCTCTAAATGCCCATGAGAAGTTTACCAATACAAATGCCATGTTAGCTGTGTGGTAATAAGATTAGCACCTCTCTTTGATTCATTGGTTTCCTAATTTCATATCTATATGTTCATAAGCAATATGGAGCACCATTGTTTAATACTGTTAATGGAAAAACTACATAGAAAACATGCTAGGTGTGTCCCTGTTATAATTAAAGTTTAAACAATGCTTCATTAATGTACTGTATATACATTGATGGTAAATTGTTGTGAAGATGAGTGAATCGAGTCCTTTCATTTCTTTGTTTCTCTTCTGTGGATGCCAACTGCTTAAAATTAATAAAAAACCCAGCTTTGTTTTTAAAAGAAGAATGAGGCAATTACAAATGATTTTTTTGTTCTCTCTGTTCATTTTAAAAACCAGAAAACAAACAAACCCAGACAGCCATTTGAATCATTCCGCATCCTTGTTAATGTACCAGGTTCTTCCCTTCAATATGCAGTTAACTCCATAGAGGCTACATCCCAAAGGATTAGTCATTCTAATTGCCACACCAGATTAATCCTATCATTACGGATATATCATGCCACATTACAAGTCCAAAGCAGTTGTTTTATGTTGACGTTTGCTCCTCTAAATGTTACATTTTTGTTTAAATTTCAAATAACTGTGTATGTACAAAGACAACTTTATTTACAATCTTAGACTATACAAATGTGTTTATAATAATATATTGAATATTTATTTCAGTAGATTGTAACCATAATTTACAATTCCTCTGTTTCACAATGGTTTTTATATATGTCATGTACATTGCATTTTGACCAGTAACTGCATGTCCATCAGTCCCCCCTCCAGAGCTTTTACTTTCTGTGTAAAATAGTGATCCATCTTGCTTTTTTTGCCTTATACAAGCCGACAGTTGTAAAAGTGTGGGAACTGTGGCTTCTCAATAAATAACTATTCAGATGTCCTAAGAATAAATTATGGAGTCTTTTTATGTCTGCCTTAGAAAAAAAAAAAAATTACAAGCTGAGATGTAAGAGCCCCCACCTCTCAGAATAAAGGCATTTTCTTTTCTCATGGGTGTTTTTATAGTTTATTGATTAAGAAGATGGTTTCCTGATTTGCTCCCCAAGGTCAGGGTGGGACCAGAGTGTCTATTCCCCAGGTACAAGGGCATTTCTGCTGTCACCTCCGCAGTTGTTTCCACCATTATCTGCACTCTACGTCCTATGATTTGTCTCTGGACATCTAATTGATGGTCTGCCCTGGTATAGCCCCTGTCATTACATGGGAATCAGCCTTGCCCAACACTTACCTTCCACCAAAAGGCCTCAGTTTGTATTTTAAGCAGCCAATTGCAGCAGCTTCCAGGGCGTTTACAAACACGTGGCACGGGGCAAACCCCTAGCTGAAATTAAAAAGCAGGCTGGTTTGATGGAAAGCATGTTAGATGGGGAGTTTTCCAAGAGGCTTTGCAGTCGCTCCCTCCCAGTAGCCAATTCAAACCAAAAATTACTCCTGCTAGTCCAGGTTTCGGTCATTGGATAGAGAAACAGAAGAACTGATGCTCTTCACCCCCAAGCACAGCAACCTGTTGCCATCCTGCAGAATGAGGACAAATGTTCACCACCCACAAATAAAAGATGGGCACATGTTAGAAAAACATCCTGCCTAGACGAGCATGCCTGATATAATGAACCTTTAAACTGAACCATCTTCTGGTGCCCAAAGCCATGAGACACTCTCTGGACATAGGGGAGGAGGAGGAGGGGACCTCTGGAAACAGCCTGTGAAGGGGGTGTTGAGTCCCAAATGGGGCTGGGATAGTTACAGAGCCTGGAGCATATTCACCTGCAGTACTGGATTTTTGGGTCCCTTCCCTCTGTGGCAGAGTTTAGCACCTGGCTCTGGAGGTGCTCTGCAGCCCCATCTGGATGGCCATACCCTACACATTCAACACCCACCTACCCGTGGTGACCTGCATACACCACCCCGCCCTTGGAACCAGGACATTAGCAGGGGCTTTACTTTAGGAGTGGGTTGTAGGCATGCACATTTAGCACCGTTTACATGTTGACAAGCCATCTGATGCACTAGGACAGCCAAGTTTTGAACCCTGACTGTAGCCCAGAAGACCACTTCTTGGTTTTTGTCTTGCTCCATGATGCTGGTACAGGGAAGAGTTGCCAGGAAAAGCCATCTCTGAGGACTTAGGCAGGGATATGGCCTTGTGGTCTCTGACACAGGAAGCTCTTCCCCCTTCTTACCCACCCTCCAGCTGTGCAACTAGTTGGTCCTAAATCCCCGGAGGAACTGAGGTAGCAGTTGAGTGTTTAAGTCATACTGAGTCTACCAAAACCAGTTCAGGTGCCTCTGCAGGTCTGTCACTGGGACGCATACAAAAACCATCTGTATCTTGACATCATTATGCGTGGAGCCTTCAATCACACCCTCAAGCCCTCACAGGACTTGCCTGACAAAACAAGTCTCACAAGACATAAAGCAATGAAGAAACTGCAGGCACCACCTGGTCCCTTCTTTCTAGGTGGTTGAGGTCCACTTGAGACCCATACACATACTGATGCATATGTGTGCCCTCTTCATCCTCTCCCTCAGCTGTCCCAGATATTTATATGAAGGGCAACAGCTCCAAAAGGAGGCACTGAGAAAGCCCTACCTGGGGTGGTCACCAGGCTGGTAGCAAAGAACACTGGAGGAGACCCAAATTTGTAGCTCTGCTCCAAATCAGGCAGAGCAGAGCTGGAGAAACAGCTTGATTCTGCTCTGGAAATGGCTCCCTTTTTTTTTTTTTAACATGAAATATTTATTGGGTAAAAACACAGCCCACTTCCACCTGCCACCTTTCAAAATAGTGAGCCCTGCTCAGTTTTTTTGAATGAAAGAGTGTGGGCGCAGCCTTCAGGAGATGATCCTTAGCTGTGCATCACTAACACACATCGGTCCCTCCCGGAAACAGTGGTGACGGATACCCTCGTCTGAGTTTCTCTGTCATTAGCAATGACCTGGAGTGCTCCGTCCAGCTCTGGGGCCCCCAACAAAAGAAAGACATGGACCTGCCTGAGCAGGTCCAGAGGAGGCCCGTGAAGATGATCAGAGGGCTGGAGCACCTCTCCTGTGAAGACAGGCTGAGAGAGTTGGGGTTGTTCAGCCTGGAGAAGGGAAGGCTCTGGGAAGACCTTATAGCGGCCTTCCAGTCCCTAACGGGGGCCTACAGGAAAGCTGGAGAGGGACTTTTTACAAGGGCATGTAGTGGTAGGACAAGGGGCAATGGCTTTAAGCTGAAAGAGAGTAGGCTTAGATTAGGTATAAGGAAGAAGTTCTTCACTGTGAGGGTGGTGAGGCACTGGAACAGGTTTCCCAGAGAAGCTGTGGCTGCCCCATCCCTGGCAGTGTTCAAGGCCGGGTTGGATGGGGCTTTGAGCAACCTGGTCCAGCGGAAGGTGTCCCTGCCCACGGCAGGGGGGGCTGGAACTAGATGATCTTTAAGGTCCCTTCCAACCCCAGCCAGTCTAGGATTCTGTGACCCTATAGCCCGTGACAGTTTTTTGCATGTCCTCAAACCCCAATAAAGCACCTCAGAGACTCTGTAACAACCCTGAGGATATCAGGCTTGACCACACATTCAAAACAAGGAAGCATTAACCAGCTTACATCTTTTAAGGAGTTAGGACCCAAATGATGAGCTTCAAGTTACCTACTTCAGTGAGCAGTGAGAAGAGCTCATGTACGAGCAATGCTGCAAAGCAGGATTTAAGCTCCCACACCAGAGCCTGCAGCCTGTGGTGGAGCAAAGGAGCACGTTGGACCCTGATCCCCCCTGCCTTTAACCCTGCAAACGGTTACGTGGGTGCTGGCAGCCTGACCATGTCCTATATGGGTGCTGCACCACGGTACTAGGAGTGGGAAATGCCACCTTGGGTTAATTCTGCAGAAATGTTGAATCCAAAACGGTTTGGTTTTGTCTGAAAAATATAAATCCTGGTTTAAAGCCCTCCTGGCCATGGACTACACTTCAGACAGGACTTAGGCTCCTGCAGGGCAAAGCTACACCTCGGGCAACATCTAAAAGGGCTTGCTGACGGACAGGAGCACCCTGGCAAACCCAGCCAAGGAACACAAAGGTCTGCTGCTCGTTTCACTTCAACCCATCTCTGCGATGGAATGAGCTCCAACAGTCAAAGGACTTTCTGCCAGTACAACTGCACCTAGATGAAGAATCTGCCAGTACAGTTATGTCAATCAGTTTTGGGGAAAGAGGAAAATTTCATTCTTCTGCCAGCAAAATTTTAAATGATACATCAGGCCAAAACTTCTCTCATATTTACAGGGAAGTCCAGCGAAAATATCCTTTTTTTGACAGACTTACTTAAAGCATGTGGCATGGAGACTGAAAATGCTATCAACTATTTGACTGACAAGTGTCAGCAGCTGTTCATCCAATTTGTTTTATATTTCAGCAACTAACAGATTCTTTCCCCTCTGCTGTAATGCATGTCTCCTGGCCCATAGGCATCTTAGAAATTGCTTTTCTGCCTCTCTAGTGACCAAACCGTCAAAAATGTTAGAAGACAATTTGTGTTCAGAAGCATAAACAGGCACGCAGCAAAGCAAAAATGATTTTGTCAATGTTCAGGCTGTGTTCTTTTTGAAAAAGTCACAGCAAACCTAAGGCAAAAATTACTTCTCTAAGCTTTAAAAGAAAAAGCTAAAGCAAACAAAGCGCCTGATAAATCAGCACAGGTTAAACCATCAACTAGCAAGGAAAAAAGCAGTCATCTAATGGCCAACCAAAACGCAGCTGAGCCATAGTTCAACCTCTGCACTTTTTTGTGAAGTCCACAACCCTGCACTATTGCCACCGTCACCCATGTTTGTTCAGAAACCTGCTCCGTGGTGTCACGATTCAACAGAGCCACCGCTGTGTCAAGCTGAGTCCAGCTAGGAGAGTCCCTTAAGCCATTCACAAAAACCAGCCTTCTTCATCTTAGGTCTAGCAATGCTTTCTGAAACTCTTTGATCCCTGACTGCATATAATATGTTACAATTATTGCAGTTGCCACCCATTCTGAACTTGCTGGACTAAAAAGCTGGCATGACACCTCTCTCCGGTGAGCTGTATTCAGCGGTATTTCCTTTATTCAAGCACGTTTAGGCTCTGGAGCTAAACCTGAAGTGGTATTTTCCTCAGCCTTTCTAAAAGATACATATTCCATTTCAAGTTGTAAATCTGCATTTGTTGTAACTATGCAAAATATGGGAGAAAAAAAAGTGCAGAGATTATATGCAATCTGCCAGCAGAGTTGTGTGCCATGAGGAAAATGCCTCACAGGTCAAAACAAAGAAAAACACTGAGCAACAAATTAGTTGCAGGCAGTAGCTAATATGGAGATCAAAAGATTAAAATCAACAAGCAACGATGAAATCACTGGAATAATAGGAGCACTTAAGAAGATTAAGTCAATAACAGAGTCCAGTAGTACAAAAATAAGATCTTGATTATACTGTAAAATTTGATATTGGGAGAGCAAAAGCAATTACAACCACGACATGCTTCGCTCTCCCCGCCTTAGACCATCTTGGCTCATTTCCTA
The DNA here is from genome assembly GCF_000737465.1 of Haliaeetus leucocephalus. Classification (NCBI taxonomy): domain Eukaryota; kingdom Metazoa; phylum Chordata; class Aves; order Accipitriformes; family Accipitridae; genus Haliaeetus; species Haliaeetus leucocephalus. The sequence continues at coordinate 9,066,829 of NW_010972438.1, forward strand.
TGTAAGGAATACAGTTGTTGAAATAAACAGAAATGTTATGACTCAAGTGCTCGATTCAAAAACAAACCAGGTGGTCAGATCAGATTGGGGACTGTCAAGATGGGGGTCTGTAAAACGAGGACTTGTTGCAGATCCTGGAGGATACGACAGCTGGGGGGAACAAAGGCCACACCATTTAGGACTGCTTTCGGCAGAGAGAGCTCCATCAGCAGCTGATCTCGGGGGGCTGTCCCAGGCTGTCAGCTGGAGAGGAGAAGCATGCACTGGAAGGGAGGAAGGAGGAGAGAAAGCTCAAAGTCTTGAAGTGAACATGGTGGTGAACTCGGATAACAGGGAAGGTTTTTTTCTATCCAGTTAAACCAGCAAAGATCGCAGGTTTGGTTTTGTGATGTACATCAGAGGCAGAGCACACGGCAGCCTCTGAGCCCATCTGGGACCCTCACATAAGGGAGAAAGAACACGTCCCATAGCCACGTTCACCGGTGCTGGGAGGTCACCCAGTAGGACAGCCCAATGGGAATGGAAACGATAACCCACTGAGGGGCAGCTAATGCTCACCACGACAGATGCACCCTTGGTCAACCCAGGTGTGTAAGCAGGAAGAGATGAGCCAGTCCCCCCAACACATACTGGCCACGGCTGTGGGACACCAGCCTCATCCATGGACTGCAGGGCCAAAGGCCTATAGGTCGCCCGGGAGAAATGGTTACCCTGGTGGGGTCCTCCTCACCCAAGAAGTCTCAGAGCCCTCGGTGGGTTCCACAAAGCTCTGCGTTTTGTGAGGAAGAGCCTAAGCAGCTCCCCTGCTCCCCAGAGCTGATGACTCGCCTTGGCTTTTCTCTAAATTGGTTTTTCAGCATCACTAACTCCAGCCCCACCCCCGCCCCCACCCCAAAATCACAAGCTAGGCTCATAATTAAATCAAATAAATAAATTATCAGCTATTTTTACAGAATTTGTGGGTGTTCTTGAACATTCAGGGAATACTTGGGTCGTGCATTGAAGCTTTTTCCTGCAATAACAAGGTCTGGATTTTTAGTTTGGGCTCTGATTGCTGGGGGGGATTTTTAGTGGTTCTTCTAGATCACGTCTTCTGGCGTAAAATCGGCACTTTTCTTGTGCCCAAGTGGCAAAGCAGCAGTTTCACCAGTCAACCTGGGAGCCCTGCCAGGCTCTCTCCAACTCAGCCACCACCACCACCAGGGACAGGGATTCTGCAGCCCAGCGAGTCCCGCGTGCCCTGGAGGAAGGAGGTAACGGGCCGCCGTCCGCTGTCACCTCGGTACCTCGCAGCCCGTGGAGTCCTGCTCTGCAGCGGATGAGGACATCTGCGGCAACAGTTCAAATAAGGGCAAATACAAATCTCGAACAACGTCATGTGTGGCACAGCCAGAAAAGCTGGTCAACACCAAGCAGGGAGTGAGTTGCAAAAAGATGGTGGAAAGATTGGCTTTGGAAAGATTCTTACTCTGTTTGATTTTTTTTTCATTGAAAAAGCAAGTAATTTTGAAAATGAGATGTTTTTCTATCTCATTAAGGGGAGAATAATTCAAAACACGTGGGGTTTGTCCCACTTATTTTTTTGGCCATCCTTTTTTCAAGCAAAAAAGGGAAGGAATAGGAACACAAAACTGAAGTGGGCTTCTACCCATTTTCACTGCTTTTTGCTCCTTTTTCTGAAACGTTTTCAGTAGGAAAGTGAGAACAAGGCCATCCCCCCATTATATTCTCCTTCTCTACTTCCTCCCACCTTTTCTCCTAAATAGAAAATAAGGGGAAAAAAACACAAAAACAGAAAAAATTAAAAGCTCCCACTCTTTCAAAACGAAAAAGTACAACATTTCAAAACATTAGGAAGGGACATCTTTCAGTTTCAGCATTCAGAAATGAAATGCAGCATTGCTCCATTACTGCAACGTGAAGAATGACTATTTCTGACAATAAGGACGGAAAACAGCAGCTCATCCCTTCAACAATTTCTTGCTTGCCTTACCAGCCGGGTTGACTTTGGACATGATATGGACTCTGCCAACTCCTCGACTGCCTCCTGGGCCAGACCGGTCTCACACCAGGAACTAGACTTCACCCGTGATGTCTCTCTCCACTCCTCACAGGCAGGCAGTGTTTTTGGGGCATAAAGCCTGGCTGGGATCGAGCCGTTAGTTACCATTCCTGTTGACAGGCAAACTAGAATAGGCTCTGGCTCACTTTCTCCGAGCTGCGGAAGGAGGAATGAGCCGAGAAAAGAGTTCATTCAATTGCTTCTGTTTGGCAGCTCTGCAGGACTCTCCGCATAGACAGAAAGAGATGTGGCAAGTAAGGAGTTGCCATTTTTAGAATTACATAAGCCAGTTTGATTGCCATCGAGGCACTCTGTGCAGCTCCTGCCACGGTGCCGCGCCGGTTGCTCTGCAGTGGGGCTACATTTCAAACAGCTTTAGGAGCAGGTCTGATACCAGCTCTTAAAATTAGACTCAGGTTAAAAATGTCATTGTTACCCCTGCCACCACTGACAAAGTTGACCAGCACAGCCACACAAGGACTCTGGGCCAGTGTGCTTCCAAATTCCCACTGACCGCATTTGCTCTGGGACCCGTGCAGTCCTCCAAAACCTAGCTCCCCAGTAGTGTTTCATTGTGCACAAAAAAAAAATCTAAAAAATATTAAATAAATTCAAATTCTCTGCCTACGTATACGCAGTAACGTGTGCATAACTCAGTGAATGGGCTGAAAAAATAATCTGGAGGTACTCAGTGCCTCTGCTCCAGCCAAGATGGCCTCGCCGCGCACTGCCCGTGCCCCGTGCGCAGTCGTGGCAGTCTCCGTTGGGTGACATGGCAGCAGGGTCACCCCACTGACCCTAAGGGCCCTGCAGGATGAGAGGGACTGCCCGTGGGGGCTGAGGCATTGGTACTGCTCCCATTACACGAGGTACCATGGTTTCAAAGGGGTAACGGGAAGCAGTCAAATGGGTAACAACCCCATCTTCACCCTAGCCCCAAACTTTGCTCTCCTGATTTCCCCATTCATTGCTTGCTAATTTGTCCAAAAAGCATCTGTCTGACCACTGCAAACCGAACTCCAGCCAAACACCTCGGGGCCATCCCTGAGCAGCGTTCTGGGGGCATAACTGCTGCCTTGCACCAAGCCAAACCCAAACCCAGCGTGGTGGGGCCAGGGCCCAGGCCCAGGCAGCACCGCAGCCCAGCTCCCCTCCCAGCCCAACCCTGGGCCCCTCTGCCGTACCTTGCACAGGCCACAAAGCCACATCAGAAGTTGCCCCCCCCCCGCTCACAAAGGCAGCCCCGTCCTCATTGCCTGGGCTGGTGGCTCGCCCAGCTGTCCATCACCTTCTGCTATTAAAAAACCCACCTGCATTTTAAAAAAAAAAGCATATAAAAAGCAAAGCGGCATGGAAATCAAAGCCACCATTTCAGAGAGATCGAAGCATAATGCTAATAACTTTCGGCAGCTTCCACTGTGGAGTTTAAGCAGCTGCCAAGTTAAATAACCAGGAGGATCCTAAGTTATCTTCCAGTGGACCATAAATGCTCAGCACCGACTACCCGGGCGGGGGTGGCCCGACGGGTGCAGGGAGCCGGGCCGGGCCTGCGGGGCCCTGCGCTCCCCACCCGGCCGGGACCCACCCGGGACGCCCCCCCAGGAGCCCCTCCCCGAGTGGGTCTGGTTCTCAGGGGGCGAAAGGGAAACCCCCGCCGGTTTTCGATGTCAGCGGCCGGGGAGCGTTTGGGGCTGGGGCTACCGGGCGCGTACAGGACCAGCTGAAGAAAAGAGGGGTCAAAGGAGCTCCGGGGAGAGCCCGGTGTGTTCCCCCCGGGGGGGGCCGGGCCGTCCCGGCCGGGCGGGCACCCCAGTCGTTTTTCTTGGGGTGAGGGGGGAGAGCAGCGGCGCAAAAATAACCGTAAGAGCGATCGCGTCTGCGTTGCGAGCGGCTTTGCGGCGTGCGCCTTCCAGGGAAAAATCCGCAAACCATTTCTCCCCTCCAAACGTCGGGGCGGGGGGGGAGCGTGTGTGTGTGAAGGATTAAAACCCCACGGGAGAACAGCCTCCACGCGAGAGGCAGAAAGCGGCGCCCAGCCGGGACCCCCTTAGCCCGCCGGTCGTGCAGCCGCTCCTGCCCCCCAAAGCCGGGCTGGGCCACCTCGGACCCCCCCAAACCCACCAGCCCCGTTACACGGCGCAGAGAGGGGGCGAAGGCAGGGCGGTGCGGCGGGGGCAGCTGTCTCCAAGTCAGTCATTTGTAATAGGCTTGCCGGAACAGCAGAAGTCGAATCGATAGAGACAGCCTCCAGCTGTGCCTAAACCTGCGATTTCAATTAAAATACTGAGCTCCGACGCCCGGCTCTTCGCTGGGATCCCAAAGCACCGATGCACAAGGCGTGCGGTACCCCGGCTCCTCGCCGGGCCGGCGGGCAAGCGGCACGGCACGGCACACGGCCCGGGCCGGGAGCCGGCAACCCCGGCCTCGGGCTCCACCGGGGGGGCTTGTCCGGGCCGCGGGAAGGAGGCGCCCCCGGGGCTGCTTGCTGCACGGGGCCCCCCCCGCCGCCGCTCCTCGCCCCCAGGGGCCCCGAGGCCTGCGGGACCCGCAGCCCCGAGCAGGGCGGTGGGCTCGGAGCGGCGAGCCGGCAGCCGTCCCCTCGGCCGGGGAGGGAAGGAGGGAGAGACCCGGCCCAGAAAACACCCCGGCAGGGACGAGGGCGGCGCGGGGAAGCTGGCAGCGAGCTCCCGGCCCCGGCTCCGCAGCCCTCTTTTATCCTGCCCGAAATCATCTCGTTTACAGAAAATATTTGTTTGCACTATTAGTTGGTACTGGAGTTAATTACTCAACGTGTGAGCGGGGAGTAATATGGATAAAAGCAGCCCCAGTGTTTATTGTGTGGGTGAGCTGTTGAGCGGTGCTTGAATAAACTGCAATTAGGGTTAGATAGAGATTAATTAACATGTGAGTGGCAAGGTGTAAAATAGTTCCCAACCCTCCACTCAGTATAATCTGCAGGCGAGGAAAAGAAGTTTGTGGAGGCTAATTAAATACTTTGCTGAAGCCGGCGAGCCCCGGGAGCGAGCGGAGCCCAGCCGCCGCCTGCCCGCTGCTCGCTGCCCGGCGGAGGCGCGGGCTGGGCGGGCACCGCGCCTCGGCTCGGCTCCCCGGGGCTCGGCCGGGCTCTCCCGCAGCCCAACCACCGGACGACGCGGCTTCTGCCGGTGCATCGGGCTCTCCGCCGTCCCGTCCCACCCTCTCCCCCAAAAAGCGGGACGGTTTCCTCCCTCCCTTGCGCGCTGACCCAGCAGAGCCAGGCGGGGAGGATGGAGCGGGCAGGGCTGGAGGGGGGGATGCCAACACCTGATGCTCCAGGCGGAGAGACACCCGCTTTCCCCCCCACACCCCCGAGGCCCGAGGCGGGGTGTCCCCCCGGCCCCGAGGGCAGCCCCGGGGCAGGGCGCTCCCCTCCGCCCGCCGGGAGCCCGGGGCGGTCGCCGCTTTCAAAGTTTGTTTCTGGAGCGTGTTGTGGTTCGCAGGTGAAAAAGCCTGTCTGCAAACAGCCGCCAGCGAGCTGCCCCGGCGGGGAGAGGAGGTGCGGCTTTGTCAGCGCCGCACAAAACCCCCCGAATTCCTCCAAACTTTCTTAGGCGTGCTAGGGAGGCGGAAAAAAAAAAATATATATATAGGGGCCTTTTCATTGCTTGCTTTACCTCTGGCCAGGCTGAATCTAAACCCTTCGCTCCCCCCCCTCCTCCCTCCCCCGGATAATCCTCCCCTTTATTTTAGAAACACACAAAACCAGGTTCCACGCAGCGCTATAGTGGCTACAAGTGAAAGAGAATTGAACGCCCTGAATCGCTGGGGGAAAATTGGTTCGGCTGAATAGCCCCGGCGAGGGACGGGGCGGCTAATCAGGGCCAGGGGAGGTGCTGCCGCTCCAGCCGGGCCCCCCTAAACCAGGTGGACGCGGGACTCTCTCAATTACCGCGTCCTCGCAGCTGAGGTTTCTGCAAATCCTCCCCTCCCGCATCAAGTCGTTTTAATTAGAGGGAGGAAGGGAAGAAACCCCGGCATCCAGGCGCTATAATGTAGCGTCGCCTATTTTTGGGAGCGGGGGGGGCGGGCACGACTAGGGCTAGAAGGGAAAGAGAGAGCAGCCCGGCTGCCCCCCCCCCCGGGGGGAAGCGGGCACCTTCGGGGGTGGCAATCTGCAAAACTCCCGTTTGCAGCGCACCGGTCTTTTTTTAATTATTTATTTATTTGAAAAGCAGCGAAAACCCAGCCCTGGACTCGACTCCCTCCGCGTTTATTTAAGGCTAATCACCAGCTACCCTGAGAGGGGAGAGGGGTGGAATTAAACTTAGTTTAATTAACATTAATACACTGTCCTAATTAATGGGTTGGCTATTAATTTATACATGCTGGGGAGGCTCGCAGATAAGTGACAATTTATTAATTATCTTCCAGCTCGGTTGCAACGGAGCTGATTGCAGATGGGTTGCCAAAATAACTCGAGCATGGTTGCGTGGTAGTTGCTTCAGGAAAAAAAAAAAAATTTCATTCTCCCCCTTCTTAAAAAAAAAAAAAAAGAAGAAGAAAAAAAAATCCTCACGCTCACTCGGAGTGGCTCTTCTAACCCCAGCAAGAACTGGAGCACTCTTTTCCACCCAACTTGTGAATCGCACTTGCCTTCTAATTTGCCACATGCAAAACGATTCCTCTGCTTTGCAAGTTGCTTTTTAAGAAGGGAGAGAGAGAGGAAAAAACCCAGCTCGCACACGAGCGATTTGTGCGTCTTAAACTGGAAGGAAATTGTGCGTGGAGGGGGGGGGGCTCCTCTTCCTCTCTCTGCCCCAACCCACCGCGCTCCAGCCCGGCGCCTCGGCTCGGGGAAGATCCATGGTGGCATCCCCATGTCATTCTGCTCGAAGTGACTTCATGTGATGTCAGCTTTAAATGTACGAGACCGTGATCTGACGCTCAGGAAGATGTTTGCTATCAAAATGTGACTGTGGCCACACCGCGCTTGCTTGGATGAGTCTCGCCGGCGCTGGGCAAAGGTAAGTGGTCCCAAGGCGAGCCCTGCCGCCCCTCGCCGTGCCCCCCGCCCCTGCCCCCGCATTTCCCGGACCGCGGCCATCGGTGGGGCTGGGCTGGGTGGCATTGGGCTGGGGGAGGTTTTTCTTTCTTTTTCTTTTTTTTTTTTTTTAATACTAACAAGGTCTAGCTTGCATGTTACTTTAGCGTATTCCGCTTAATGAGCAGTAATCTGGTACCCTACGTGCCATTGTTCTTGGATATGTTCATTTGAATGTAAATAGGGAGGGGGTGCCGGTGGGGGGGGT